>NW_024412429.1:231601-318692 GCF_014898765.1 Herpailurus yagouaroundi | reverse complement strand
CGCCGGACGCGGCCTGGGACACTCGCCCGGCCGACGCGGCGTCTGCGTGCCGTCTCCCCGCGCGGGCCGGGCCTCGGGGTCTGGGGGCGCGGGGGCCGCGAGCGTGGTCGGAAAGGGGCGGGCGCGCGCAGCGGGCGGGCGGCCGTGAGTTTCGGGAAGTTTGGAGAGGTCTGACATCGACGAGCCACCCGGCCGAGGACGGCGACGCTGCGTCCGGGAGTCCTCCGAAAGCAGGGCTGAGGCGAGCGCGGCGCCCCCGGGGACCCCGGAGTCCCCGCGCCAGCGGGAGGCCGCTGGTGGGGGCGGGGTCTGGGTAGCTCTATGCGCCAACCCCCCCCCCCCCGCAAGCTGGGAGATCCTGACGCCTCAAACTAGTGCCCGCACCCCCGCCCCGCACACGCGCGCGCGCACATACACGCGCGCGCGCGCACACGTCCTTCCCGGAGCGATTCTCGGCCACCGCCACCTTTCCTGGGTGTCCAGCCCCTCTCTCCTGGGTATTCCCCCCTCGGCCTCCCTCCGCTTGGTAAAAAGTGAGTTTGGTGTGTGTCGTTCGCGTGGCTGTCATTAAGGCAGTCTGTTATTGTGCGAGGCTGAATCAGTGGCTCTTTGTGCGCTCAGCTGTATGGTAATGCGGACCGCACCTGCTCCCCGCACAATGCCGAGAGAAAGAGCTCCCCTCCGCGCGCGCCGCGGCCTCTGCAACAATGTCCGGCACATGTTCTAAAGACCTTCCAGCCCGCCCCCCCCCACCCGAAATCTTTACACAACCATCACCTTATTAGGTTTTTACACGTCCATCAGACACTAGAACTTTTGTTTTCATTTTTTTTAAGGGAAATGAGTTTATTGGGAGGGCTGAGAACACACGTATCACACAATGAATTATCTAAATTGCTCTCATGCTTGTGTGCTCAATGCAGAATTAAGGTGGCTCATGGACCCCTACTCTGGCATCCAGCTTCATTAGGCACACTTCGGGGTCTTTTTACCAACCCTGTCTGCTCCCCTCCCCCTCCCCCAGCACCTCCGGCGGTGTCATCAGGGTGGAAGGTGTGAATGTGGGAGTAAATGTCACTCGGTGTGTGACACAGCCCCAGGGTGCCTGGCCACAAGGGCCTCGCCGCAGGTGTGCTATAGCCACCTTATTGGTGGGAACCGGCGCTGTCCTGGCAAAATGTGACCTTCATTGCAGCGGGTGTGGAGATCACAAAGTACTGTTTAATGAGCAGGAAGAGAGGAAATACCGAGTAAAACCACTGTAAACAACAATCTAAAATCACTTGGGGACTCAACCATGGCCATCCTTCTGGACGTTAGGCAACCAGAACCTTGTTTCTTTGGCTCCCAAATACCCGTAAAGTTCCTGAATTGACAGATCTGTACACGTTAGGTTTTCCACTGCTGCCTGGTCAGAAAGCAAAGAATGAGTCGAAAGTAATGTGCATGTAAGGGTGAAGTGAGAAAGGCAGGCTTGGACCCCACCAGAACCCCCTACTGTTTGGTTCAGAACAAATGGAGACTTCAAAGATGCTACACCCCCGGGATGGTGGCAATCCCAGTGTGGCCACCCTTTGCAGACTTTGTAAGGACGTGCTACATCCCCACAGGGCCGGGTCAGCATGAATCCTAATTTAATCTTGCCACCTAGTGTCAGCATCCTTTTCTCACTACGTCCATGTTTCCTCTGAAAGCTAGTTTCTGAGAACTTTGCTCTCTCTACAGCATAGAAGTTGGTGTGTGTGTGTGTGTGTGTGTGTGTGTGTGTGTGTGTGTATGGTGGGGGGGAGCTGGGTGGGTGGGAGGGAGGTGAGAGGGTTCCAGGAGCAAGGGAGACACAAAGGAAGAAAGGAATGTGAGCTCTAAATCCTCTGCCTCTGAGTCTGAGAGTAGATTTCAGTAAGAAATGAAATTTCAGGAACCTTTTAATTAGAAAATGGAAGTGGGAAATAGTCTCGTCTGAATGCCTGTTTAGAAAACTGGAAATAAAAAGTTCCACGCGCAAGGGCTTAAACCTTGGGGGGAAAAGACTTGCCCCAAATCTTTAACAAACCCCCCTCAGTATCAAGTATTTGTTAAATTGACGTGGCACAGATTTCTCGATTACAGCGGCAAAGCGGAACTGAAAGGCATCGTAAAATCCATCAGAATCCTGCCCAAAGCGTTCATTCTTTTCCAACTTAATTTATGCCACGCGATTCTGTATTGGGGAAATCAAGCAGAAAGCTCTCTCCTTCTCCTTCCTCCTCCTCCTGTTCTTTCCTCTTCTTTTTTCTTCCTCTCCTCTCCTCTCTCCTTCTCCTTCCTCCTCCTCCCCTCCTTCTCCTCCTCCCCCTTCTTCTTCTCCCCCTCCTCCTCCTCCTCCTCCTCCTCCTCCTCCTCCTCCTTCTCTTTCCCTCTCCCCCCACCTCACGCTGGTCCCTCTCCCCCTCTCCCTTTCAAAGCTGAGCTAACGGGAGACTGTTTAACTTCTGTGTTTCTGTAGGGGCCTGTTGTAGTTTAACTCCTGCACACCAGTAGCTGAGATGAACAAAGGAGAGACTCGAGGTCCAACTATTCATCCTTTCTTTGCACTTTAATTTTCATTGATTGGGAAGACAAGGGGAGCCCTTAGGGATTCAGGCTGAAGGGGGGGACACGCCTTTAGACGCCATCAGCCCCCTAGCCAGCCATCTGCTCCGAACCAAATGGCGTTTTTCCACTCCTGACTGCGTGTCTCTATACTCCCGCAACGCACTCTGAACCCCCTAAATGCAGGAGGAGGCTCCAGCTAGAGTATGTTAAATAGACTTGCCTCCACGCCGCCGGCCCTAGTGGCCAGATCCCCTCCTCCCCGCACACCATAAATCCTCACCTTGCTTATTAGGAAAAAGCAGGAAACTTTCTTTTAAATACTTTTTGATTTCTCAGCAAATTTACTGTACAAAGTGAGACTCATTAGGGCTTAGAAGGCACCCAATCCATCAGACACAGGAGAGGACACAGAGATTTGCTGCCTGGTGGTGGGGTTTTAGTTTTGCCAGGCATGCATAGCTCATAGCCTGAATAACCTAGTGGCTAGGGTAGGCTCGGGTTGTATGACCAGAACCATGGCCACAACAACTACAGCTAAGTTCCCTGTTTACTGGAGACCCTGGTTATTTTCTCCATCATTTTATTAGGCGACTTGGGGGAAAAGGCTCCCAGTCATCATTTTATCAAATTAAATGTGGCCACCTCAGTAGTGGTGTGATGAAATACTGTGGACACCCAAATCTGTTTCAGTCCCCTTTTGCCCAAAGAAAGGTTCTATTCTCAGGGTGTGTGTGTGTGTGTGTGTGTGTGTGTGTGTGTGTGTGTTTGCGTGTGTGTGTGTGTGTGTGTGTGTGTGGTGGTTGTGGGAAGAGGAAGGAGGGTCTGGGCAGATTGCAAAAAACAATGCCCAGAATAGGCTCCAGAGTCTAAGCCAGCCACAGGTTCAGTTTTCTGTATAAACAAGTCTGGAGACTGGAGTGATGTTTGTGTTTTCTTACACCAACTGAATACTGTATACCCAACAGAGAGGTTCTCTTATTCCTGAGAAGAATTAGAGTCCTTGTTCAGAACAACAAAATAAAAAAACTTCCAAGCAGCAAATCTGGTGTTGATCAAACATGCCAGGTTACTAGGAGAAGGAGGAGGAGGAGGGGACCTAAAGCATGTTTATTAATTAGTATCACATCCCCCAGCAATACATCCTACTGCCCCTTCTCATCAGTCACAGTTTGGGTATCTTTTTTTTTTTTTTTAACCATACAACGCTATTACAATCCCATTGACTATGTTCCCTATGCTGCACCTTCATCCCCGTGACTTATTTATTCCACAAACAGAAGCCCGTACCTCCCACAGCAGTTTTGGAATTACAAAGTGGTTAAAATAGCAGACAAATTGACCAACTTGCTGTGAAGGTGCAGATCTCTTCTGTAAGCCCTGGGTCTGTGTAGTGTAGTCACTAGGGACGCTTACTTCTTACTTCTTAAGGCTGTCTCGAGTCTCCCAGAGCCTCACACACACTGACCCCTATGGATATCCGGATTTGTTTAGACTTGACTGAGCCCTGTGTGGATCTGTCGTCGAAGGTACATTCTGACCTAAGCCACCCATTCATACCCAGCAGGGAAAAAGAAGGGGAGGCGGGCAGAGCTAGCTTACATTTAGACACTGGAGGCCTCCCTGTTGCTGGAGAATAAACAGGTCACAGCAAACCCAGTGAGGCCCCATCCATAGCCTCTTCTGACCTCCTGGGGCAGCCCCCTCATAGCAGAGATGGCCCCACAGACAGCCAGGACAGTGACTTTGGGCCGTCAGGTTCATGTGGGGCGTGGGGGGGGGGGGCTAGTGGCAGGAGGACAGACCCCCAGCAGGAGAAGCAGAGGTCCTGACAGTTTCTCCTAAAGCTTTCCCTTCTCAGAGCAGGCTGGGCCGCTGGAGACTGTAAGTGGCACGGTGGCCCGGCCTTCCCGGTGGGGCAGGGTCATGGCGTGTCATCTAACCTTTCCTTTTCAGTGGGAGCGGCGGCCGTGGCGAGGAAGGGAAGGCAGGTCCCAGTCCCACGTGGTTTCGCGTGGCGGTCGCGGTGCCGCGCACGGGGGACACCCCACCTCCGCGGATGCGGGGGCGGCGGGTGGAGGCCGCAGGTCCGCAGCGAGTTGCAAAGGCATGTGCTGATTTGCATGAGAAAGGGCGAGTCGCGTGCTCAGCTGGCGGCCCCGGCGCAGATGACGGGTCCCCACCCCCCGCGCCGCGCCCCCCCCCCCCCCCCCCCCCCGTCCCGGGCCGCGGCCGCGGCTCCCCGAACCCGCGGATCATCTGCTCGGGCTGTCCCGCGCTCATCTCCATGACAAAGCGCGTGTTTACCTGGCCCGGCACCGGCGGGCACGCCTTTGTCCCGGATCGGATGACCGCACAGCTGCTCCCGCCGCCGCGCGCCCGCCCCGAGTGGCCCCTCAGAACTTTCCTGCGACTGAGCGCGCGGGGGCCCCGAGGGGGGCGTGGGGCGGAGGCTGCTGCGGCCCGGGAGGGGCTGTGCCGGACCGCGGCGCAGTGCCGGAGGGCTCCCCAGAGGTGGTGGCTCGGAGAGGTGCCCGCGATGGGTTGCAAGGGCCAGGGGGGCATGGGCGTGAGGCCGGTCACCCCCACGAGCCACTGGCAGGTGCGGCGCTAGGGTGACGCAGGGCCACCCCGAGGGCCCAGGTCGACTTCGGGACGGGCCCGTGCCAGCCGCGTGCGGCGACCCGGAGCGGTGGCAGGGTCGCGGCGCGCCCTTCGTGCGCCCCTGGAGGGGTGCGGCCTCTGGGAGGCCAGACCTGAACGCGGGCCGTCCCCTGTCCGCGTCCGCGGCGGGAATCCTTGGTCCCGGGCCCAAGCGGCGCACCTGGAAACCGCAGCCTCGGACTTGGCACACAATGAGGAAGGGAAGAAAGGGCGTTGAGGGGCGCCGTCCGTCCGGCCCTGTCCCCAGGCCCTACTCCCACAGGGCGCGCCCCCGCCCGGGGGGGGGGGAGGGGGCGGCGGGTCTCGGGCACCTGTCGCCCGGGCCCTGGGGCGGCCCGTCAATCACCCGGCCGGCGCGGGCGGGGGGCGCCTGGGGGCTGCGACCCTGTGCCCCGAGGCTCTAAAACGGAGTCGCCCGGAAACGTGGCTTGGCCCGGGGCCCTCCCCACGGAGGGTCCCCGCCGAACCCGCGCAGCCCGGGGCCGCGGCCGAGGAGCCCTGGGCGAGGCGAAGCTTTCGAGCGCGCTGTCCTTCCCACCTCCCCACCTCCCCTTTTCTGTGAGCATCTGCCCGGGGGAGAACAGATGTGGGCACCTGCGGTGACAGGCCGCATATGTTCCATCCTATTCACAGGCATTCAGACGTGGCCACAATGAGCAGCCTTTGTGCGCACAGTCACTAAATATATTAATCTGCACTCCCCAGAGCACCGGGCTGTTTAATTTTTCACTAGCAATAACATCTGATCTAATCCTTAAATCGGCTCCCGAAAGCCTGCCCTCCCGCCCTCCTTTTTTCTCTCTCTCTTTCCCCACCCCCTCTCCCGAAAAACGTGTGAAGCTATTCAACCTTCCACCTGTTGCCCGCTGAACTGGGCGTGGTTCTTGAAACATCTGATGTCGGTTCGGGCAGCGGGTGGGGGTGCGGGCGGGAGCGACCGTGTGGGGGCCGCTGTTGGGCCACATGGGCGTAGCTCGGGCATGTTTATCAGAAGGAAAATAAACACAAAGTGCAGAGTGCGGCTCCCCAAATGTTGTGCAAACAAAGAACGACAATTATTAAACAGCTTCCGAAGCAGCCCAGCACACCCATCCTCCCTGTGTACCGCCCTTAAAAACGTACGTGAAGTTGGCATTTATCTTTTTTTGATTAAACTCCAGTGGTTACTATAAACACCGGGCAATAGGCCGCGCAGCCAAAAGGTAACATAAATCTCAGACGTAAGACTTAGGTTTTTTAAGCAATTTTGTTGCATGGCTCTTTTTCTTAGCATCCCTTATTCTGTTTTGATTTGTTTTCGGCCACAATGGGTCCTTTAGTGCCATTGTGGGTGTCACAATGCAGACGGACATCAGGCTGTGAATGAAGACAGAGGCAGTTTAAACAAACCAGGCTCTTTCTTTCCTTCCCGTCCATTGTGATACGAATGGGCCTTCTGCACTGGCTGCTAGGAGACCGGCTTTGCAAGGCCCTACTCCAGTAAATGGGCTGGAGAGAAAGGGACCCCAATAAACAGCCTAAGTATTGGAGAAAAAAGAGGGGACGAATTTCGGCAAATGTCTTTCACCTTCAAATCAGCACATTTCTTAATCCCGAAAAGTAAGGCATGCTTTCTTGAGCTGCACTCCTTGCTTTTTGAGTTTCCTCCCTGCCCACTATGAAATTCTTAGTCTCTCCCCTATGATACGTCCCCGTCCCCGGAAGCAGAATGGGGACAGCACTGGCACTCCATCAAGGTTTGCTTTCAAAAAGCTATGGGAACAGGGCGGTGGCTGTTTATCAATCATTATCACTAATAACTAATGATCGTAAACTGCTTTCAAACTGTAAGCTGCTCACTGCTGGTAGGTATGTAGGGGCATGGTTGTGAGTCTGGATTTTTTTAGGAACAGTCACAAACCCATGCTTTCTTTTTTTTTTTTTTTAAATTTTTTTATGTTTGTTTATTTTTGAGAGAGAGAGAGAGACAGAGCATGAACAGGGGAGGGGCAGAGAGAGGGAGGGAGACACAGAATCCGAAGTAGGCTCCAGGCTCCAGGCTCCGAGCTGTCAGCACAGAGCCCGATGCGGGGCTCGAACCCACAGACCTCGAGATCATGACCTGAGCCGAAGTCGGATGC
Organism: Herpailurus yagouaroundi; assembly: GCF_014898765.1. NCBI lineage: Eukaryota > Metazoa > Chordata > Mammalia > Carnivora > Felidae > Herpailurus > Herpailurus yagouaroundi. Next base: position 311,337 of record NW_024412429.1, on the reverse strand, counting down.
TCAACCGACTGAGCCACCCAGGCACCCCTGCTTTCTTTTAATGGTAGTTGGAACTGTTCCTATTTACATTAGTAGGTTCATTAAAGCAAGAAATACAGTTGTTTTTAGGTTGTTAGGGGCCCAGTAGGAGTGAGTTAGGAAGGAGCCACCGCCACCACCTTCACTTCTCAGTGGTTGGAACTAAGTCACAGGACACCACTGAACCGACCATAGTCAAGGCAAATGGGAAAACCATGATGGGCTTATGGAAGTCACTGTTCACAGCTGGGGCTACAGGCAGATTTACTTGCCCAAAGCACATGGCAGCGAGAAGGCCACTTCAGTCACTCACTCATGTGTTCATCCACTCACCTGTCTTGGAGGCTGGAGGTGCAAAGGAAAGTTAGGTCTTCTCTCTGCCACTACGTGCAGTATACAATGAGTAGCGAAGGCTTTTATTTTCAGAAAGAGTTTGTATAGGATTACTTTGCCTTCCTTAAATGTTTGATGGAATTCACCAGTGAGGCTACGTGGGTCTGGAGTTTTCTTTGTTGGAAGGTTTTTACTTAGAAATTCAACTTAACAAATAAATGTATGGTTTAATGAATATAGGGTTACTCAGATTTTCTATTTCTTCTCAGGCTTGGTAGTTTTTATGGCTCAAGAAATTAAAAAACAATTTTTTTTAATGTTTGTTTATTTTTGAGAGACAGAGACAGAGCACGAGTGCGGAAGGAGCAGCGAGAGAGGGAGACATGGAATCTGAAGCAGGCTCCAGGCCCTGAGCTGTCAGCACAGAGCCCAGCTCGGGGCTCGGACTCATAAACCGTGAAATCATGACCTGAGCCGGAGCTGACTCTTAACCGCTTAACCGACAGAGCCACCTAGGCTCCCCAGGCTCAAGGGATTTTTTCCTCTTACCTGAAGCTGTTCAAATAGTCTTCTTTTAACCTTTCGGTCTAAGTAAACTCTGTGGTTCCATCTTCCATCATTAATATGGGTGATCTCTGTCTTCTTTTTTTGTTGTGATCAATATAGCTACAGGTTTATCAGTTTCATTGCTCTCATCAAAGAACCAGTCTTGTTTCACTGAGCACCTTTGCTGATCAAGGCTAGATCTAGCCCAAGCCACTGGGCTTGCCTTCCTTCGAGAATCTCCACCCTCCACTTCCTGTTGTCTACTCCCTGAAAATAATCATTTCATATATTTTGTCTAGATTTCTAGTTGTTTAAAGTGGAAGGACAAGTTCTGTAGGAATTATTCCTTCATGGGCAGAAAAGCTTGAAACAGGATACTTTCGGGGGCAAGTAACAGAAAATCCTAATTCAACACACTTAACTATAAGGAAGGGACACCATCAAATAGAATTCGGAGGTGGTCTTTGTGTGAGTTAATCTTTGGCTTAACCGCATCGTCCAGGCACAAGGCACTCTCCATGTTTCTGCTCCACTGGCTTTGGATTGACTTCAAATGTTGCTTAACTCCCTCCCATGACTGCATGATGGCTGCAGGGGCCCAGAAGTCACAAGCAGACATAACAATGACCAGAGGAAGAGGCTCATTTTCTTTCTGTGTGACACTTTGTAACAGCCATAAAACACTTCAGTAATATTCAAGGTGGACTAACCATGTAGAAGTCAGTGTATTGTTAGGGTTATGGCTTTTTTTCTTTCCCAGTTTTTGGATGGTGAACTATTGCTCAAATGAAACCACATCAACCCATGTGGTTGTGTTCAAAGAAATTCAGTTCAGCATTCAAATAAAATTAAAACTAACTCCAAATAAATTTCAAAGGCTGTTTGTTACCAAGAGAAACCCGCCCTGATCCCACCCTTCCCAAGCTCATTTCATGCTCCATGTTTCTTCTGTTTCTCAGTGGATGTGAAGGCTTTCCCTTCACCATTATTCTCTCCCTTAACTCCCTTCTCCCTACTTTCAACCTACAGTTTCTTTCTTTCTTCTTTTCTTTTCTTCCCTATTTTTCTCTTTTATGTAAATCTGCCATCCTGTTTTTAGGTTCTGCTCACAATTCATGTCTGATGTGCCCAATAGGGCATAGGAAACATCTATGTATGGTGTCAAGCAGGAGGTGGGGAAAGGACCTGAATAATCACATGTAACTTTTTTGCTGATTTCTGTTATGCTGATTTCCATGTACAACTTTTCTTCTAGTGTCCCGGGAAAGGGGCCTGCAAAAGAATCTTTGGCTTCTCCCTTCCTTCACTATTGTGCACTGGAGTTGTAAAAAAAATTTTAAAGCCTCTAGAATTTAGACAGATTTGAGTTTGAGTAACAATTGTGCCACTTACCACTTGTACTAGTTACTTAACAACTCTTTAAAACTTAAATTTTTTTCTTTTACCAAAGTAATACAGTTCCAGATTTTAAAATTCAAGTAGTATTTCCAGATTATAACAAAAAATAGCAATCACCTACATCAAGCATTCCCACTTTCAATTCCTTCCTCTAACTTAACTCTTCGCTATTGTTTTTTAAAATTTACTCTCATATTTCTTTTTTAATGTTTATTTTTGAGAGGGAGAAAGAGAGAACGAGCAGGGGAGGGGCAGAGAGAGAGAGAGGGAGATACAGAATCCGAAGCAGGCTCCAGGCTCTGAGTTGTCAGCACAGAACCCAAGCGGGGCACAAAGTGTGAGATCACCACCCGAGCTGAAGCCAGCGGCTTAATGGACTGAGCCACCCAGGCGACCCCTCCCCCCGCCCCCGGGCCTTTTTTTTAATGTTTACTCTCCTATTTCTTTTTTTTTTTTTTAATTTATTTTTTTTCCAACGTTTATTTATTTTTGGGACAGAGAGAGACAGAGCATGAACGGGCGAGGGGCAGAGAGAGAGGGAGACACAGAATCAGAAACAGGCTCCAGGCTCTGAGCCATCAGCCCAGAGCCCGACGCGGGGCTCGAACTCACGGACCGTGAGATCGTGACCTGGTTGAAGTCGGACACTTAACCGACTGCGCCACCCAGGCGCCCCATTTACTCTCCTATTTCTTATGAAAGAGTCTCTAATGCTATGCCTGTCTTATTCCCTTGCACGTATTGTCTATGGACTTCCCAGCTTTAGCAGATGAAGATTTAACTCGTCCACCGGATTTCCCACACGCATTTATGAACACGTGTAAGATTGCCTCCCATTTTTTTAAAAAAATTATAGCATCCTTTTGTATTAAACTACCATTCTGTATTTACTTTATTATTTTTTTTAATGTTTATTTTTGAAAGAGGGGGAGAGAGACAGAGTGTGAGCGGGGGAGGGGCAGAGAGAGAGAGAGAGACACAGAATCGGAAGCAGGCTCCAGGCTCCAAGCTGTCAGCACAGAGCCCGATGCAGGCATCGAACTCACAAACTAGGAGATTATGACCTGAGCTGAAATCAAGAGTTGGATGCTTAACTGACTGAGCCATTCAGGCGCCCCTCAATTTTTTTTTTTAACAGATGCAATTTAAGGAATGTTTTCCATTCAAATAGAATTTTCTTAAAAAAATTTTTTTTAAGATTTGTTATTTTTGAGAGACAGAGACAGAGTGTGAGCAGGGGAAGGGCAAAGAGAGAGAAAGAGAGAGAGAGAGACAGAGAGAATCTAAAATAGGCTCCAGGTTCTGAGCTGTCAGCACAGAGCCTGACATGGGGCTCGAACACACAAACCATGAGAACATGACCTGAGCTGAAGTCAGACGCTTAACCAACTGAGCCACATAGGTACCCCGTGTATTTGCCTTACTAAAGCTAGGTAATTATTCACAGCTGAGGCATATGCGGTGACTACATTTTATTTTTTGTGCAGTTTTTTGTCTTTACTGGATTCAACAATTGCCTAATATATTTGCTTGACGTTTCTGTGTACCTCTTACTTATCATCACCAAACTCCAAAGATCTTCCTTTAAAGTATTCAGACACATCAGGTGTTCAAGGGTGTCAGTGTCCTGGATGAGGAAGGTATCTCTGGAAGGCACCTGCCCTAGTTTAAATGGTCTCTGTCTAGGACTTACTTTCCTCCTCTGTCTTCACTTGGATTCCCTGCTACCCAGGTCCTAAATATCCCTCTTTCCTGACTACTTAATTTTGGAGAGTATCCCTCTGCAGGTTTCTGAATGGATTTGGTAGATCATATTTTTGAGCTGCGTATCTCAATATATCTTTATTCTACTCTCACACTTAACTAATATTTTGATTGAGAGTAGAATTTAGTGTTAGAATTATTTTCTTCAGAATTTTAAAGTTAAGTCTCCACTGAATTTCAGCTTCCTGGGATTCAATTGAGAATTTCCATGCCCTTCTGATTTCCAATCCTTTAAATGTGACCTTTTTCTTTTTTCCTATGGAAACTTTTTTTTTTTTTTTTTTAGGAAGGGGCAAGTCTGAATATTTATTACCCTTTTTAAAAATACGATTATTTACATAACTTGGTTTTTAATAATTGGCTCTCCTGAGTCAGTACAAGCCAGCTCCAGCACACCACTGCCCCTAAGCCTCTAGGAGGCCTTAGGATTGTACTGTCCACCAGGAGACAGCCTGACTACATTTTCTTATGGAACATGTGGGAGTAAGCAGGGAAAGAATCTTTAGGCAGAATGCCACCAAGGTTCACTTAAATTCAGTTATCTCCTGGTCTCTCTTCTTCCTAATCTGCATGGAGGCTCAGAAGTAGAAGGATTTGCTCAAAGGAACAGAAAGGAACAAAAAGAACCAGGAAAGACTTCAATGCGAAAGGAACAGAGCCAAAGTTCTGGAGGGGGACAGGTCAGGGAAGAGCTGAGGTTGAAAGCCTCTGGCCCTCGGTTCTCAAGAAAGGCAGACTTAGAGTGGGGGCGGGGGGGGGGCAGATGCCTTTTATTGGTCTAACCAGCATAACTAGTAGTAGGTTTGGGCAGAGCTCCCCTATCTGTCCTGGCCCCCATCTTTCCTGGGTGTTCCTGACTCACCCCAGGGGAGGAGAGTGTTGGGCAGGGGTGGCAGGCAGAGCCAGGATTGAAAAGGGGATCAGGGTGAAGTAGAAAGCACGGGGTTACCAGATCACTCAAATAAAAAGCCCATCAGGGCAGAAGAGAGGATGTTTCCCCAAACAGGCCCCTCTGCCCTTGCCAGGAGTGGAAGGGGGCAGGAAGCTTTCACTAGAGGTTTCCTACTGTGCCCTTTGTGCTATCAGCATCTCCCGGATGTGTTCCTTAGCTTCCTTCACACTCTGCTCCAGGTAGGATTTTTTCTGTTCCAATTCTTTAATTTTTTCTTCTGCTATTTTCTGTTTCTCTGAGTTGATTGTGAATTACCTCCTTGGACTGAAGAATAAACATTCTTCCTACACCTTCATACATGTTAGTCTCATCTATCAAAGTCATAATCCCTGTATCTGTAAGATGTGCATGCTTTTTTGTCTGTTTAGCTGTTCAATCTGTATGTCTGCAACTTCACCTTCTGTTGAATGTCAATAACTTTGGCTTGAAGCTCTGTGAAGGCCCTCTTCAATTCCAGATCCATGGGAGCGGCCATCTTGGTTCACTCAGTGTGCCTCTCCTTATGGAAACTTTTAAAGATCTTTTCTTTATCGCTGGTGTCCTGAAATTTCATGATGTACCTTAGTGTGGATCATTTTAGATTTGTTGTGCTGGGCATTTAGCAATCCTTTTCAATATAAGAACGTGTCTTTTACATCTGGGAAGTTTTCTTGAATTATTTCTTGAGTATTTCCTCCTCTTCATTTTCTCTCTTTCTTGTAATTCCTATTTTTCACATGTCAAACTTTAATCTTCTAATTTTCTTATGTTTTGTCTTTCTCCATATTTTTCTCTTTGTTCCAATATCTGTGAGATATCATCAGATTTATCTTCTAACTTTAAACACTTTTTAAATTTAGGGTGCCTGAGTGGCTCAGTCGGTTGATCGTCTGACTTCCACTCAGGTCATGATCTCATGGCTCCTAGTTGGAACCCTGTGTCGGGCTCTGTGCTGACAGCTCAGAGCCTGGAGCCTGCTTCTGATTCTGTGTCTCCCTCTCTCTCTGCCCCTAACCCACTCGCATTGTCTCTGTCTCTCTCAAAAATAAATAAACATTAAAAAAAAATTTAAACACTTTTTAAATTTATCATGGCTTTTATAATTTTCAAGAGCTCTTATTTTTGGAATGTTCTTTTACATATTCCCTCTCTGTTTCTCTCATGGATAATCTTCAGAGATTGCAAAGAACAATGTTCTTTTACAATATTTTTCTTCTTTCTTCTAGTTTTTTGTTTTTTCCTTTTCTTCTGTCTTCCTCACATGTCTGTCAATCCTCGGTCACAGGTGTCTATTTCGCAGGGAGGTAGACATGCTTATCGGAAGCTCTGTGGGATAGATGAAGACCGCCAAGTGGTGGGAGTCACCTAAGGCAGTTTGAGGAGCTTTGGCTGGCCTGTCACCCTCCGCCTCCACCGTCTGGGTCCCCACAGGCTGCAGCTGGTGTCTCTGCTTGCCCCTTGCTCCTTCCGAACTCCTTGTTTCCTGGGTTTTCTTCTTCTGACCTTCCTCTTCTGAGATTCCACTTCCTTCCAGGCTCAAGTCACACTTTATCTTCTTGCTGCCTTCTTCATCCGCATGTTATAAACTTGACACTATGTTTCACTTGTTTCCCAGTATTTAATGTATGTTCATTTGTCTTCCCAACCGCAACGTGTGTCCCTTAAGATGAGAGACCACTTCACATCCTTCTTGGTGTGGCACCCAACCAGTAGTAGCTGCTAAGCACTGTTGATTTTACCAAAAGAAAATTTTAAAGTCAGCCAGAAAGGAAAGCCTTGTATGCCGGGTGCAGAGATTCCTTCTCAGATGTAATACATACATGTGGTGTCGCTGCAGTTTGGTAATGCTTTCTGAGCGCTTGATCTGTCAAGTGCTTTGCAAGAGACTCTGAAGAGAGCAGCATTTGATCATCTTACTTCAGCGGAAGCCTCTCGTTCCCTGGGGTTCACAGCAGCACTACCAGATATGTTGTGTGTACAGACAGGTTTTGAGATGCGGCCTAAATAACTAGGTATTACTAATAATTTAACTTCCTCCGTGATTTACCTAAAAATAAATTAGATTGGTTTAAAGGCTAATCTGCTATCACACTTGGCCAGTGAAACATTCTCTTGGTTGTAGAGAAAAGGGTGGCATTGCAGCTAGAGGAACGGACATTGGGTATAGTCTGGACTGCCTGATATCTGAGCTTTAAGGGAGCATGTCCTGACTGTGAACTTGACTGATCTTAAAGCGGTTTTCGAAATAAGGTGGATATGGTGGCTTACAAGCAGAGTCCAAACTCCTTAACATGAGATGGAGACGCTGCATGACCACGTGATCCTGTTCACCAGTTTTATCTGCCACCACTCTCTCATGTATAGGTTATAGTCCGTGAAATTCCTCTAAAACGTCCTGCTTCTGCACCTGTTCTTGCTTCTCCCCAGAAACCTCACTCCATTCAAACCAGAAAACCTGCCCAGTAAATAAATTCGGCTTCAAGGGTAATTATGATCATCATCATCACAGACAGCAATACCAACAAGTGGCTAAAATGTACGTGCTTACCAAGGGCTGAGTGCTCTGCCATATTCTTTGTTTTTTGGTTTGTTTTTGCTTTTTAAAATTTATTTATTTTGAGAGAGCGAGAGCAGCAGAGAGGCAGAGAGAGAGGGAGAGAGAATCTCAAGAACTGTGACACCAAGACCTGAGCAGAAACCAAGGTTTGGTCGCTTAACCTCCTGAGCCGCCAGGCGCCCCTCTGCTATATTCCTCGTAAGCACTGCCCGGGAAGTACCATTACCGTCCCAACTAAAGAGTCGAGGAAGCTGTGCGTACAGAGGTTAAAAAACAACTTGCCCAGGATCACGCACCCGATTCCGTATTCCCCACTCCCACTCCCCATACCTCACGCGTAAATGGGCACATTCAGAGTTGGTAAACACAGGTTTGCCCCGGTTTCCCAAAGTTTGTCACCCCACTTCGTCAGCGCGTTTCCGCTAACTCAAAGAAATCCGAAGAGGACTTCCGCTTGCGTGAAAAAAGCCACCGGGGCACCAGTGCAGGTCTTTCCTAAAAGCGAAGTGGTGTACTCTTCGCTTTGCACCGTTTGGACTTAGAAAAGGTTTCAGAGAGCGCTCTGCTTTCCGACGGAGCGGCAACCTCCAAGAGCCTTTCGGGACAGCCGGGCTTCAGGTAAGCCTGACCTTCTCCCGAGCCGGCCGCGGCGGTCACCTGGGTCCCCGAAAAACTGGCGCCAGGGGCTCCGGGTAGCGTCGGCCCCCACAGGCCAGCAGGGCGAACGAGCCCAGGCGGCCAGCCTCAATCCACCCGCGGCCCGCAGCGCAGCACCGGCAGAAAGGAGAGGAAAGAGGTGGCGCCCCGCCGACGCCCACGGGAGGCGCAGGAACCGTGTGACCCGACCGAGGAAGCAACGCGCGGTTTCCAAGGACACGGCCGTGGCGCCTGCGCAGCTCGCTTCCCCGGAGCCTGGGGAACCGGCCGGGCAGGCCCCGCCCCCCGTGCAGGGAGGTTCCCGCGAGCGGAAGCGCTTGGGGCGGAAGCGGAAGTGCGCAGACGGCTGCGGCTGGGCCGAGGGCGGTGCGGGCGCGTCTCTGGCTGTGCTGGCGTATCTCTAGGTAGGGCCGGGTCTGCGGGGCCAGCGCCGTCCCGACCGCTCCCCGCCTGCCGGGCTCGGCTCGCTGCGCTCGCGTTTCTGCGCCGTCGCGGCCGCCCCGGCCGTGAACCCCGTCGCGGGTCCCTGGGCCCGGGTCCGAGCCCTCCGCGGCCTTGCCCGCCCTCAGCCCCGCCGCCCCGCTCCGGGTACCTGGGAATCGCCGCCCACCGCCTTTCCCCTCCTGGGCCTCTCCGTCCCTGTCACCTCATTTCCTGACCTCCCGACCCCCCCCCCCCCCGGCTGCGACCTTCGCTTCCTCCTCTTTGGTGTCATCGTGACCCGACCCTCAAGAGACGTGTGCCAATTCCGGGTCCTGACCTGACGGTCCCTTCAAGAGATGTGTGCCAATGCCGGCTCCGCTCTTCTCGGCTACCTGGCCGCACGACTGTGTGATCGCCCCCAGAGAGGCGTCCTCTGATGTCAGCACTCGCGTCTCAAAACTTGTGTGCCTTTTCCCCCAGGCATGTCTGGGCTGTCCTCAGCCGGGGCTCCAGCCCCTAGCAAGTGCTAAGTCCTTACAGAAAGGAAGATGGAAAGACGGCAGACCAGTGTATGGATAGCCGAGAGGACGACTTGTCTACGGTGGCCAAGCAGGGGCAGGAAAGTGTCTTTGCAGGAGCGGGGATTTGAGCTGAGGTTTAAAGAAGTAGGGTTAGATAATAGAAGTAGAAGATAATAGCCTAGCGATGGGGAATGGCAGGAAGTTACAGAGAATTTGGGGCAAGGAAGTGAAGTGATCAGATGTCATTATTAAGAGTTAGCCTGGCAGGTGTAGGATGATGGCGTGGGGTGATGGTACATCATGACAAGAGGGCTTTTGCGGTTGTGCAGGAGAGAAGCTTTAAAACCTAAACCCGGAAATGGTAGTGGAGAGAACTTGGAGTGAGTTGGATGCGAAAGGCACGAGGTGTTGGTATTTCTAATGACTTGTAGGTTTTTGGCTTGACGTTTGAGATGATTCAGAGAGTGAGAAATGGCTTGGGGAGCAAGTCTGGAGCATCAGGCTGCTGACTGCTCACCTCCCAAGCGTATTAAGTTGTTTGACCTGGAGCTGTATTTCACGGTTCCTCTAGTCACCTCGCCCTTTATTTTTGTCCTTGGTCTCTGTCATTTGTGAGTCATGGCCTCACGTCTGCATGTGCTCAGTGACCTGCCCGTGTTTGGGCCTTGCTCGTAGGAGCTAGCCTCTCTGCACCGGCACAGCCTTCACACATTGTCTGTGTTTAGATTTCCTCGTCACCCTGTCTCCTGCCATCCCTAAGCTCTGCGAAGTGGTTCTCGCCAACCGTGTGGTCACGCTGGTCTCAGAGCTGCACTTGTCCTTCCTCACCAGCTGTGCTCAGGAAAAGCGCTGACAGCATCCCAGCTGTGCCAAACCCCTCACTGCCCATGTCTGTACGCACACTGTCTCTGAACCACCTTCCCTCTTACCTACCTTGTATAATTTCTAAACCCCTAATCTCTCCGACACGTGGCGCCCTCTCCTCTGGTCACTTCTGGCCCGCTGTTTTCTCGCCTGCAAACTGAGAAGACAAGGAGGTGGCATCTGAGGTCCTACCCCATCCCTGAGCCTTAACCTGGGTGTCGTTTATGGGGTAGATTTACTGTGAAGCTAATGAAGACCAGGTTTCAGGGTCCCTCACTTTCATGAGCCCCTTCCAAGACACTGGGAAAGACCTCAGTGGTCTTGTGTTTATAATTTTGTAGTTTTTAAAAAGAAGGACCCCAACCGTGTAGGCTTCAGGCCCTGCACAACTTGGATCCCTGTGAAACTGGCCATTTGTCACATCCTGCCGTCTTGCTGTTTGCATTCTTGCCCTTCAGACTTTCCCCTTCATGTGTGTGCTAATCATCGGGGCTTGGAGACAGAACAGGAGTGAATGGAGCCCAGTTCCTGCTGGAACCCTCAGCCGGGGAGGGGCATGCATTTGGCAGAACCTTTGCAGCGATGCCTGTATTGATTTCACTGCTGCGTTGCCACCTTTTTCAAGAAAAGGTTAATGGTGAGAAGGAAAGTCTGTTTAATTGAGGTCATAAAAGCAGTTCTTATCTCTGGAAGAAGCTACAGCAATACATGGAAAATCCTTCAGGGGAATTAATTGCATCCTTTCAGTAGTTTGAAAGTGAGGTAACCCTTATGCTGTAAGTTAGTTTCATAAGGCTTCATAATAAGTATGAATCACTTTTTATTTTGATTTGCTCTTACATATGTTTCTTTGTAAAGTGCCGTTGGGAAGATCTTCACAGACTAAAAACGTGTTGTTTAAGGCTTAAATTACTTACATAAAATAAGATATTTTTAAAGCATTTTGTAGCAGTAGGTTAAAATCTACCAAATTGAGAGGTAAATCATTATTTAATTTGTACAAAAAAGGGAATCGATGATCTACAAAGAGATTAAATGTTTTGTCTCCGGTCAGACATTGCCAACCAAAAACCCAGCTCCTGAGCATCCTTACAAGAAGGAACCCACTGCTTTTGCTGTAGAACATTTGCTATAACGTGGACCAAACCAGTAGGTCCTTGAGTATGCCTGTCTAGCTGCAGAGTCCTGCCGGGACGCGTGAGGTTCCATGAGGCTGTGCAGCTGAACTACTGTTCCCATTCGCGCCGTAGCCCAGAGTGTTGCGTCATTGTAAAGTCCTTTATATTCAAACCATCGCCACCCAGGACAAGAGGAAGGTAATTCTGTTTGAAACAGTGGAGTTTTGGGGCGCCTGGGTGGCGCAGTCGGTTAAGCGTCCGACTTCAGCCAGGTCACGATCTCGCGGTCCGGGAGTTCGAGCCCCGCGTCGGGCTCTGGGCTGATGGCTCAGAGCCTGGAGCCTGTTTCCGATTCTGTGTCTCCCTCTCTCTCTGCCCCTCCCCCATTCATGCTCTGTCTCTCTCTGTCCCAAAAATAAATAAAAACGTTGAAAAAAAAAAAAAAAAGAAAGAAACAGTGGAGTTTTCTGGATAGTTTAATTCTGGGTTTTTGCCCAGCAAACACTAAAATCTCCCATTTCAGGGTGGCAGTCTTTGTAAAATAGAACATTTCCCTGCTTTGTTAATAGAATGCATTGGATGTGGTATAAACTTTCTTTAATGATCTCAAACACTTTAAACATAATTTGTTAGTTGTGATGTAAACACTGTTAGAACTTGTTGAGGCGCGGGAAGCTATTCTGCTGTTATTTGTAAGGAGTTTTTGTGTCTCTCGGGTTTTTTTAGTTTTCCTGTTCTTCTGCTTTCTCCTTGTCAGCCCTCAGCAGTTCCTGCTGCTGTTGGTGTACATATGCCTGCTTCAGATGCCCTTTCCATATTTTTCTCTTCTGTGGACATAGAAGCTTCTTGTTAGAACTGAATAAAGAAATAGTCTGTAGATATAAGTAAGAGCTTGAAGAAGTCTCTTACGAATAAATTGTTTTAGCCTTAACTCATGAGTTTATATTGATTCTTACCCTGAATTCTGAATAAATGAAGCATAAATTTGTGCATGCATACGTGCGTCTTCACCTGTGTTCAGCGACAGTAATTTTCACATTATGTGTCATTGTCCTTTAAGGGGTTTTGTAGAGCTGCAGTGGGTTAGGGAAAGGCCCAGTGTTCTGGTTGCTCCTTCAGTCCTGATTATTCTGTTAATGCCCTTATGACTAGGAGAACCTTCAGGAAGGAGAGCTCTCTGGCTGAGGACACCCGCAGGGTAATTCCCAGCACTGGAGCCGGCAGCAACCAGACCACTCCGATGTGACAGTTAGGCGGGGGTGTGGCTTAGTAAAAGGTGCATAGGCTTTGGAGGCCGATGGGTTCAAATCTCGCCTCTCCTGTTGTCTGTGGCCTCCGGCAGGTGCCCTGATGTGGCACACACACTGCCGCCCAGCACCAGCTCTTTTTCCTTCTTGGCTGGTACAGCATGCCTGTCGCAAGTCTGAAAAACGGATCATGGGCCCGTGGGACTAGAGATGTCTGCTGCGGGGCTTTTAGAGGAAGTGTGCAATATGGTGCATTGTGACACACGTGTGCACACTGCCAGGCTTTCTTCTCTGGTGGACCCTGTGCCTTTCACTCCCTCTCTCAGGGCTCATATCTTAGTGACTTTGCCTTGCCTGCTGCTGTGTCCACAGCCGCTAGCACAGGGCCTGGAGTACAGTAAACACTAGATGGACATTTATGGAGCAAATACGGGAACTTAGAACTCTTGCCTTTGGTACATGTGTGGGGGCCAAAAGAGGGTCTCTTCCTCTGTTGTCTTGCAATGGGAGTTAGGACTCTGCACCCCACCAGTGTCAGGGTTCTTCCAGAGTCGGTGTCTGGATGTTGGGCAGCTAGAGCAACCAGTGCCTCCCAGAGCCCCGTCGTTTATCTCCAGTCTTGTCTGTCTCCATCCTTTCTCCACCGCGTCAGGTGAGTGTTTCTAAAATGTTCTTGTTTAGGAGCCTTGACCAGTACCTGGTCTCCCTTGGGAAGAAGTGCAGGTGCCTGTGTGTCCTTTGGGAGCCCTGTGCTATCTGGCCCTGTCTGCAGCATCATCGCCTCACTCTTCCTCCTTTAAATCAGAGTTCTGGCCACACAGAGGTTGTTTTTTGTTTTGTTTTTTTCCATTTTCCATGTTCGAGGAACACCTAAGTTGCGTTGCAGGTACAACTGCTGAATAGAACACGTCTTAAGCACCTTAGAAACACCCATTTACTGATTAAAAAAAAAGATGTCTTACAAACTTTAAAACATTTTCACTCCTTATTTCTCCTGTGCCTCCCGCCTGCCTGCTGTCTCATCTCCATCTGGCGCACCCGTCTTTCCTGCCTTTCGTCAAGGCTCACTTCTAGTGCCCTGGCTCAGGACAGCCATTGTGGATCCTTGATCTGGGATGGGTCCTCCTGCTGAGTATTCCCCAGCTCTGTGCCATTTCTCTGGCCTGTAGCTATGCTCAAGTGACTGTTGTTGGTTGAATGTTTTCCTGATGAAGCATAACCCTCTGGAGGGCAGGGCCCCTGTGTCTTGTTGGTAGAGAGGGTCTGCCGTAGTCAGTGACCTAAGGTGCTTGCTGAAGGAGTAAACCAGATGTATGTTCAGACAAGATCCCTTGGTATTGTTGAGGAGAACTGAGTACCAATGAGTGGCAGCTACAAATGATATCTTGTCAAAAAAAGGACCAGTATGTGCTTTTACTTGACTCAGCGGTTTCATATCCAAGATTTGTCCCAAGGAAGTGCTCAGAGATGGGCTCAAAGATTTATATACACAGATGGGATTCGCTTTCTTATCTCTGGCGTTGTGCATCCATTAAAAGTAACACTGCAGGGGCGCCTGGGTGGCGCAGTCGGTTAAGCGTCTGACTTCAGCCAGGTCACGATCTCCCGGTCCATGAGTTCGAGCCCCGCGTCGGGCTCTGGGCTGGTGGCTCAGAGCCTGGAGCCTGTTTCCGATTCTGTGTCTCCCTCTCTCTCTGCCCCTCCCCCGTTCATGCTCTGTCTCTCTTTGTCCCAAAAATAAATAAATAAAAACGTTGGAAAAAAAATTAAAAAAAAAAAAAGTAACACTGCAGGAGAAGTTTAACACAATGATTTGGAAATCTATTCATGATCAATTAAAACAAAAAAGTAGATTACAGAAAAGTATCCCTATTTTTAAAAACAGTGAGTAATAATAAAAAAGGCTAGAAATATGTACTCTAAAATTGTTGTAGTCATTGTCTTTGGAAGATGAGATTATGAGTAGTCTTTTTTTTCCTCCCCCTTTGTGCTATTTCTTACTTTTCTGCAAAGGACATGACTACTTGTTAAATTAGGAACATTTTTGTGAATATATTTCCGATAGTGAAAAGTAAACCAACTTGTAAAAATCATAAATACAGTAAAACCTCAGTAAAACTTATAAAGCTTTGTTTTAAATTTTGAGATAACTTAAGAATTTTGACTGGTGCTGTGATGATTTTACTAACTTTAGGCGATGATGGTATGCTTTATGAATAAATTTGTAATACAAGTGAAATTGCGTCACAGTATATGAGGCAGGTCTTATACACCTCATTTGGCAGATAAGAAAAATGAAGCTTATAGAATAAAGTAACTTGCTCAGTATTTTACTGCTGTTGAGTGGAAGTTAGAATCTGAATTCACTAGAGCCTTCCCTTTTATTGACAGTATTATACTGCCTAGTGGTCTGTCACTTCTCCCTAGGGCACTGCTTGGGGGGGACTGACCTGTTGACCTAGCAACTGCTGAGTGCCTACATCAGCCATGCGCCAGTTTTCTGGATCTTGGCACCAGTGGTCATGGCCTGACTGTGTCCTGGAGGGCCCCCCAGGACACCCTGCATGTATGATGTATGTACGGTGTACATCAGAATAGCTATAGGCTTTCCGTTTCTCATGTGAAGAGCTTCATAGAGATGTGGTGTGGGAGAAAAAATGTTCTGACACTTGCTGAAACAGTATGGAAGGTTTTACTCAAGATTATTGCAATAGGGGTGTTCCACTAAGGGAGAGAGATGGGGCTCAGCTTTGAACACAGCAAAGATGCCTGGGGATTTGTAGCCTGCCAGCAGTAAGAACCAAGGGGATGACGCATTTGATCGGATCTTGAGGGTGATCATCTATTGAGGGCAGGGATCTTCTCCAGACAGACTCAGCAGGACTCTTGCTGAGACTGGACTCAGCCAGGATGCACGCAGATGCCCAAGGTTGAGGCCTTGTTGAGAGGAGGGCCCAGAGGAGTCTGACGGAAATCTGCCGCGGTAGGGCATCTTTTCGGTAGTTAATGAGTCCTGGGTGGAGGGGCTCCGAAGCATGGCCACCAGCGCAGTGGCGGCCGCCTGCAGCTTGCTTGTTCACCTGGTTTGTGCATTCATGAATATTCAGTAAACACTGAGCTAACCCTGTCCCTTGTGCTGCTGTGGCATAGGTATTCATGTCACGGAGTTTTCAGTCCTCTTTCTTGCCTTGCTGTGCTGAAGGGGGTCCCTGTCGGTTTCCCTTTGTAGGTGAGGTTGGTGGGGAGCCAGGGAAAGAAGCCCCACGTCCAGCGACAAGGTGACCTTCCTGAGGCGCAGGCCCAGCCAGCATGTGACCGGGGAAGGAAACACCTGACTTGGAAATGAAGCAAAGAAAAAGGAGGACCGAGTGTTTTGTCACCATCGTGCAGGCCGTTAGTTAACAGATTCACCCAAGAGTGTTTGGTTTTCTATCCCAATGTGCCTCTCTGACTTTGCCACTTACTCTTGATTAGAGCCCAGATGCTGATGCTCCATGTGTCAATTTATAGGTTTTTGTCTTGTACAGATACAAATTATTTCTGTCTGATAAACGTAAACCCCAAAGTTTTGATTTCATTGCTTTGTAGGTCTTCAGCTGAATTTGTCTCTGGCTGAAAATAGCTTATTTCAGTGAACTCCAGCTCTTTGGTGCCCTCTGAACCAGCGTCCCCTGTACAGACTTCCTCGTTAACTTGCATGCTCATTGGAAAAGTATGCTTTGACATTGTTGCATGCTGGTGCTTTAGGGTGGCCAGAGCTGCTGCTACCGATTGTCCTTCTGCAAACACTGATCTCTGGGTAGGAGGTGTCCCTCCCGCCCCCCCCGTCTGTGGGTTGTCCACGAGTCCGTTTGTCCCTGTGTCCAGAGGGACTCGGCCCCTTCTGTCAGTGGCGGTATAGAGATGTGTCTGTGCTGAGGCACTCACTGCACCTTTCATTTCTCTAAGGGTTCATCGTCGAAGGTTGTGAATAAAGAGACTTCGGGATTTTTCTTTCATCTTCTGCGTCCTCACTTCCCGGTAACCAGTATGTTGGGACGGGTCCAGCTGTATAGAGGGACGCTGTTCCTAGGAGGAGGCCCCTTCCCGTGTGACACGCTCTGTACTTGTGCGCCCGCTTCTCCTTCATCAACTTCCTGCCTTGAGGCTTTGTTTCCCAAATCAGTGTCAGCTCCTTGAGGGCAGGGTCTCTGCTTCCTACTCTTTATTTGCCTGCAAACGGAGTCCATAAACTTCAATGCCTTCTTTTCATTCATTTATTCGCAAGTACTTACTGGGCTCCTGGCATGTCAGACACAGTGCTGGGTGTTGGGGATGTGACACAGTGACATCATCTGCCCTGAGGAGGCCTGCATTAATGGAAGTGATTCCTAGATTGTAGTTTGGGCAAGAAACTCCTCTAATGAGACATCTGTTTTCTTTCTGAACGATATCTAGATAATGAAAATTGCGTATATGTAGGTATATGTACATGTATATTTATAGTCACCTTTAAAACCACCTTTAAAGAATGAAAACCTCAGTACAGTTGGCCCCTTTGCACAGTCAAAAATCTGCAAATAAACTTCTGACCCCCACCCAAGAACTTACCTCCTAATAGCGTGTTGACGGAGCTGTACTGGTAACACTCAACTAACACAGTTTGTGTGCCATTTGTATTGTCTACCGTATTCTTAGAGTAAGCTAGAGAAAAGAAAACGTTATTAAGAAAATCCTAAGGAAAAGATAATACTGTACTATATATATACGTGTGTATGTATATATAAAATCCACGTACAAGTGGACCCATGCAGTTCAAACTTGTGTTCAAGGGTCAGCCGTACATGCTCTTCGCAGCAAAAGGCTTCACCAAAAAAAGGAAACCTACAATTATTTAAAACAGTAGTGTCCACAGAATTTATTTTCTTAGCCGTTTCATTTCATGTGAACTTAGGCGTCTCATTGAGGGGCGGGTGGCGTGAGCCTCAGAGCTGGAAGGACCGGAAGACGTCGTCCAGAGTCACCAGTCCCAGGTCTTCGCCTGCCCGGGGTTTTCTTTGTAAATACTGTAGAAGAGCACGTCGTAGCGGCACATTCCTGAGGTAATTTGCGATTCAGAATGTGAGAAATTGGCAGTGCGAAAGAGGAAAAACCCGTACATGTTTAATTACAATGGTGAGCTTTTCACTGCTGGGTGGGAAAGGACGAAAACATTTGAATAAAACCAAAGCAGAGGCTGAGCCTGACTTCTCCCAAAATAAAGAGGAGAGTGTTTGGAGCAGCTCAGTGTTGTCACTTGCAGTTTTAGTAGAAAAATGCTTGAAACAAAAATCCCTTTTTATTGGTGAGGGAAGGCAGCCAACCCGAATGTGGCGGAGCCGCCGCACAAATGGGAGCCCACGTCTGTGTGGGAGCGGGCACTGATCTCTTTTGCTCCAGCTTGATCTCCACGTGCGTCTTGAGCGAGCCAGTGGCCGACTGGGAGGTCCCACCGGCGCCGGTGGACTGGATGGGAGGGGATCCTCCTGCGCCGGCGGTGGGCCCTGTCGGATGCTGGGCACCCCCCAGGGAACCAGGTGGAAGCGGGGGAGTCTCAGGTCATCGTACAGACAGAGTCGGAATCCGGAAGACCGCCTTCAGTAAAGCGCGCAAGTCTGCTGTTTTCAAAGCTGGGCACCGAATAATGGCCTGCAGTGTATGCGCTCTAAGCATGCGCTCTAAGCCTGACCACCCTTATGTGTGTTCTTTGGTTCTCTTTCCAAACCTGGGCCAGACTGCTGTGTTGGGACACCAGGACAAAAACCATCTGGCCTCAGAAACACAGCAGAACCTTCGTAAACAGAGGGTCCGCACCCAGAGGCCCAAACCGTAGAACTTCCTTGTAGCTGAAATAACCGTGAAGTCCAGCTTGGGCTTCAGACACTCCTACCTTGGTCATGTTCCCGAGGTAAATGCTATGAGGGTTCTTTCCGCAGTGGATTGGGGGGTATATTCAGTAACTTAATGGGCAAGATTTTCTAAGTTTCAACATAAATGTGTGAGGTTTATATCCACTCCTTGTTTATATATTTTCAGTATTCGTGGCCATTAAACAGATACGCAACTTTGGATCCTACTAGGGGCCAGTGTCCATTAACAGGCAATAAATTCTTAAAAGACAGTCCTGTGTGAGGGTACCTTTTCTCAACATAGTGGTTTATTTGCGGTTTCTTCACTTATAAAGTAGAGCTTATAGTGTTTTGCCTGTCAGAGATGTTTTAAAGACTGGAGATTTTGTGTGTTGAGTGCCCAGTGCCATCTGGTAGGAGGCGAGCGCGCCGCGAGGCTGGACGTCACCGATGTGTGTTGGCAGCTGATGGCTGCCGCCCTCAGTCCCGAGCCTGGAGAGGCGTTGTTTGTCCTCCCATAGCTATTTGTGTAATAAGGACTTTTTGTTTGTTCTGTCGGTGGACATGAAGCCATGATGAGTCTTAAAAGAAAACCAAAGTGAAAATTATAGGCCGTTAAGATCAAAGGTGTCATCATGGAATTTTTTCTGACCAGTGACAGATGTTATTACCTACTTGAAGAATGTCATGGGGCGCCTGGGTGGCTTCAGCGTCCGACTTCAGCTCAGGTCATGATCTCACGGTTCATGAGTTCGAGCCCCACGTCAGACTCTGTGCTGATAGCTCCGAGCCTGGAGCCGGCTTTGGATTCTGTGTCTCCCTCTTTCTCTCTGGCCCACCCCTGCTTGCGCTCTGTCTCCATAAATGAATAAACTTTAAAAAAAAAAAAAAAAGAATGTCATATGTTACATCCTTTATTATACATAGGACACCTTACTTTTTATACAAAGTAGTCTGCTTGGGATTTTGCCAGATTTTCAGTTTGAAGTCTTTTTACTACTTTGTCAGTGTTTGCATTTTTTTTTAAGTTTATATATTTATTTTGAGAGAGAGCGAGTGAGTGACCGTGGGGGTGGGGCAGAGAGAGAGGGAAAGAGTGAATCCCAAGTAGGCTCCATGCTGTCGGTGCAGTGCCCAATGTGGGGCTCAATCCCACAAACTGTGAGATCATGACCTAAGCCAAAATCAAGAGTCACATGCTTAACTGACTTGAGGCACCCAGGTGCCCCTGTTTTTGCATTTTAGAGTAGACAGTTTTCCACTGAAAGCCAGTCACCAACTCAGATGTTACATTTGACAGGGTGAAGTTTTATGTGTTTTTCTTTTTGATGCCTTTATTCAGGTATACTTGATAAATAGTAAACCACTTACAGTTTACAGTTTGACGAGGGTTAGCCTGTGTTTACCCGTGAAACTGTCACCACAATTAAGGTAGTGAGCATATCCATCACTCCAAGAGTTTCCATTATGTAAATCCCTCCCTCCCAGCTGCCCTACCCCAGACCACCACCGCCTGCTCTCTGGTGCCACAGATCAGCCCCACTCTCGGTGAAGTAGAATTTCATACAAACGGGTCACATGGTGTGTATTCCCGTTTGGTCTACGTTCTTTCACTCAGCAAGATGGTTTTGAGAAGCGTCCGTGTTACGTGCATCTGTCTGTGTTTTGGGCTTTCAAAATTAACTTCTGCTTGAGTTCCTAGATGGGAAATGATGACTTCTTGAAAACTGTTACCCTTCATTAACAGTTTTAATACAAATCTTAGAGGACTGCTGCGCTGTGTTGTCCTTATGAAGGCCGACTCTGGTGACTCGTGCT
This sequence comes from Herpailurus yagouaroundi, assembly GCF_014898765.1. Lineage (NCBI taxonomy): Eukaryota > Metazoa > Chordata > Mammalia > Carnivora > Felidae > Herpailurus > Herpailurus yagouaroundi. Next base: position 291,275 of record NW_024412429.1, on the reverse strand, counting down.
TAGGTTAAGGTTCCTCTTTGTCTTCAGTGAAAACTCTTTAGGCTTCTAACCGGTATGCCATGTTACATACCTTGTTAGTGCCTAGAGTGTTTTGAAAATAGAGTGCGAATATTAAGCATTGTCTTCTGTTTATTTACTTTAAAAGGTATCCTATGTCTAGTGATAATGTCATAATAACTCATTTATTTTCCTTTCCAGATCCTTTCCAGGAGGTCAGTTATGGGTGTGAGAGGTTTGCAGGGATTCGTGGGCAGTACCTGCCCACATATATGTACAGTAGTGAATTTCAAAGAACTGGCAGAACACCACCGAAGCAAGCATCCTGGATGTACTCCTACCATTGTGGTTGATGCCATGTGTTGTCTCAGATACTGGTACACTCCTGAATCTTGGATCTGCGGTGGCCAGTGGCGGGAATACTTCTCTGCTTTGCGGGATTTTGTTAAGACTTTTACAGCTGTTGGCATCAGGTTGATATTCTTCTTTGATGGCACGGTGGAGCAGGATAAGAGAGATGAGTGGGTGAAACGAAGACTAAAGAACAACAGGGAGATCTCCAGGATTTTCCATTATATCAAGTCACATAAGGAGCAGCCTGGCAGAAACATGTTCTTCATCCCCTCAGGGCTGGCCATATTTACACGATTTGCTTTGAAGAGCCTGGGTCAGGAAACTCTGTGTTCGTTGCAAGAGGCCGACTATGAGGTGGCATCTTATGGCCTCCAGAATAACTGTCTTGGTATCCTTGGAGAAGACACCGACTACTTAATCTATGATACCTGTCCCTACTTTTCAATTAGTGAGCTCTGTCTGGACAGTCTCGATACTGTCATGCTCTGTAGAGAGAAGCTCTGTGAGAGTCTAGATATCAGCCTGGCAGACCTTCCTCTTCTGGCCTGCCTGCTTGGCAATGATATTATTCCAGAAGGCATGTTTGAAAGCTTTCGGTACAAGTGCTTGTCTTCCTATACCTCTGTAAAGGAGAACTTTGACAAAAAAGGGAACATCATCTTAGCTGTAGCAGACCATATATCTAAAGTTCTTCGCTTGCATCAAGGTGAAAAAAAGCTAGAAGAGATGTTACCTTTGGGACCAAACAAAGCTCTTTTTTATAAGGGTGTGGCATCATATCTTTTGCCAGGACAGAAATCTCCATGGTTTTTCCAAAAACCTAAGGGTTTAATAACTTTGGACAAGGAGGTGGGATCCACGAGTTCAGCCCCCGAATCCAAGCAAGGAGTTCCCATGTGTACCGACCCCGAATCCAAGCAGGGAGTTCCCCTGTGTACAGACCCTGATTCCAAGCAAGGAATTCCCATGTGTACCGACGCTGAATCCAAACAAGGAGTTCCCATGTGTACAGATCCTGAATCCAAGCAAGGAGTTCCCATGTGGACAAATCCTGAATCCAAGCAAGGAGTTCCTGTGTATACAGATCCTGAGTCCAAACAAGGAGTTCCTGTTTCTACAGACCCTGATTCCAAGCAAGCAGTTCCCATGTGTATGGATCCTGTCTCCAAGGAAGGATTCCTCTTGTGTACACATCCTGAATCCAAGCAAGGAGTTCCCATGTGTACACATCCTGAATTCAAGCAAGGAGATCCTGCGTGTATACACCCTGAATCCACGCAAGGAGATCCTGTGTGTACATACCCTGAATCCAAGCAAGGGGTTCCCATGTATGCATACTCTGAATACAGGCACGGAGTTCCCATGTGTACATACTCTGAATCCAAGCAAGGAGTTCCCATGTATACACACACTGAATTCAAGCAAAAATCACCTCTGGGTGCAGACCCTGAATTTAAGCTAGAAGCACCTGTATGTACAAACCCTGGAATTAAACAAGAAGACCTTGTGAATATGGAGCCTGAAATCAAACAACAAGTAACCATGGTTTCAGACCCTGAAATCTTAAAGGTATGTAGATGTGCCCACCCAAATCTGACATGTCACGATTGAAAGTATATCCATTAATGGATTTGTCATGAATCTTTATTGACTATTTGCAGCGGTTAGGGCACTGTGGGGGACACAGAACAGGGCAATGTAGTTAGGAAGTATGACATAATGCATATGGAAACTCACATTATAAAGTATGCTGGATATTGTCACATGCCTGTTCTAGAAGAGAGCTCTAGAAATTTGAAGGAGAGGGCACTGTGGGTTAAGTACAGAGAGAAGTTACTGAAGAGGTAGAGTGGAACCAGACCTTCATGAGAGCCGATATTTGTTCTGAATAAGCAGATCTTTGTTGCTTTGGGGCACGTGGTAGAACAGTAGGCTGGAGGACAGGGTCTGAGGGGAGCCATGGGGAGAGAGGTTGGAAAGGGTAGAATGTAACCAGATTGGGAAGATTATTACCTGCCCCACTAGGAGTTTGGACTTAATTCTGAAAGTGACATAGAGCCCTTCAGAGGTTTTACGGAGGACTGCTATTGATTAACCACGTGTTACGTGTGAGGCTAGGGGGGTTACACGTGTTGTCTCTTACCCACAAACCTTCCGTTGTTCCTAACAGAGTGTCACCATCTTCCATTCCAGGTGCGCAAGTTACAAACCTAGCAATTACCACTCCTGGTAACTGTTCTCTCCCTGTCTTGTTACTTGTACCCAGTCAGATAGTCTCATCACCCTAGCATATGTGGTCTCTGGTCTGAATTACTCAGGAATGGCTGACAACTCTTCCGTGTAGACTTTTGCCCCTTCTGGTCCATTGGCCATGCTGCATGCAGAAATGAAGCCTTATTCTGTAACTCTTAGGGTAGAAACAGTAGCCTTAAGCAGGCCACGGCCTGCCATCACCTCACCACTGCCACTTCTCTGGCCTGGTCAGTCCTTTGTCTGTCATGGCCCGGCATGTGCTCCTCTGCCTCTTGGGAACCTCCCCTGCCCCTTTGCTGCTTCATGGCTACTAGTCTTCTGTCCCATCTGGGCGGTCACTCACTCAGAGAAGCCCTGACCAGCCACCCACCTGCTGTAGCGCATGCCTCACTGGAATGTCATGCTTGGGACGGTGCCGCGAGGGCAGGGTCTCATTTGTTCCTCCCACTGCTGAACCCCTTGTGCCCGTCACACTGGGTCTCACTGAATCTTGAAGGCAGTATTCCTTTTCTCTCGTACCTTTAGGGCCTTTCCCTTGGTGGCTCCTTCCCTCCGTCCCGTACAACTACATGGGTTCTCCTGTCTTGAGAAGTCCTTCACCTCTTCCTCCATTACATACATTATAGCAGATAAGTTCCTTTAGTAACATAAAAAATTACGGTAAAAAGTAGAATGCAATATGTACTTTAAGAGAATTACAGGTGAAAAAGTATTAAGGAGTTAAAATTATCCTACCTGGAAGCATCCTTAAAAGGTGCTTCATGGAAGGAAAAGAACGTGGGTTAGAAATTGGAGGGAGGGCAGAATCTGAACCCCAGGTGGAAGTGTGCGTGGACAGTAGAGGAGGGAGAGGTACGCATGGGGAAAGGCCTGCTCTCAACACAGACTTGGACACCATCCGAGCAGACTCCACTCGAAGTGAGGGAAGTGGACAGAGAAGACCCAAATCTGATTCTGCTTGTTTATTTGGTTTGGTTTTATCATGAGGCTGGACGTGAGAATGCTAGTTTAATACGGACCGTGCAGAGATGATTCTCCACTGACGTTATCTTTGTACAGCTGTTTGTAGTTACTGGAGGCTGTGCCTCACATCGCCGGCCTTAATTGTCACGCAGCTCTCGGTAGACACGCTTGCCTCCCTCCTCACATGAGAACATGTTGCGAAAGGGCTAAATGACATTGCCTGCAGTCACACAGCCAGTACTTGGCAGACCCTAGCTTTGAACTCAAGCCTCTAACTGCAAGTCTGACCCTTTACAAGATCACATCTGTGCTCCCTCTCGCGTGGGGAGAGGCGGGTTGGTCGTGGTCAGTAGTCTAGAAGTGCGAGCTCGGAAGAATTGGTCAGCTCCTGCTCAGGCCTGGCTTCAGAGAGAGAACTTGGAGCCACCGTAGCAGTTTGCCTGAAGGACAGGACAGGGAAAGGCACGTGGGCAAAGGACGGCAGTGCAGAAGTGGAGCCTGCAGGGTACCTCAGTGCCTAGAGGAGGGCAAGGTCTGCCTTTCAGCCAGCCCGGGACTCGTGTGGAGTACGAGGCAGCATCACCCTGGGCTCTCTGCCTTTCCCGTCTTGACCCGGCCCCTGCTGGTTCCCGACCCACGCTCATTTCCCAGTTGTGTATGGCCTGAAGCACCATTAGGCAAGGGAAGGTGGGTTCTAGTTGGGAGCAGAAGACAGGGTGCCACTTGAGGTGAACCGTCACGGGAGAGGGGCTTGTGAGGTGGGGGGTGGGGAGGCCCAGAAGGGGGTGCATTTCCGGGAGCCCCAGTGAGGCTGGGGAAGGCTTGACTATGCCTGAGGAACAATGGAGCTGTTCCACTGTGACCGCATGGCAGTGGTCTCTAGCGGGTGTGTTGGTGGACTGGAAAGAGGACACCGGGGCCTTGAATGTTAGGGTGAAGGTTTGTGGTAGCCATTCAGACGCTCTGGGGAGGGCAGTGGCTGGACCTTCTTCTAAGAACGCAGGCTGTGGGTGCTGTGGAGGGTGGACTGGAGAGGGGAGGAATGGGCCGAAGTCAGTCGGACGTTTTCATAGTAATGCCTGTCATCGGGCAGACAACACGCTGTGTGCTAAGTCTGTTGGTGATTGGGAGGCTGGAGGTGGAGGAGGAATAAGACGATTTCGAGCCCAGATGCCCCGAGGAAGGAAAACAGAGACGCCAGCTTGATGTCATGAGCTTGAGGGACGGTTGCTCCATTTCCGAGAGCCTAAAAACACTGGCATGTGATACAGGGGTGTTGATTTTTTCTCTTTAGAGGTTACTGTTTTGTTTTCAAGGAGAAACCAGTCATATCTGAATTTTGAACAGATTGCTAGAGCACATCACGTCCAGGCAGAGAGCTACCTGGTGTACAACATCATGAGCAGCGGGGAGATCGAATGCAGCAACACCTTGGAGGACGCGCTGGACCAGGCTCTGCCCAGCCAGGCTTTCGTCTACCGCCCCGTGCGCCAGCGCGTTTACTCCCTCCTGCTGGGGGGCGGCGAAGGTGAGTGGGGCGGGCCGCTTAGCAGCAGTGCTCTCTGGAGTTGGAGTCTGAGAAACGGGCCAAATGAGGTGGAATGCATTCTTTCAGGCCGCGGATACGATTGGAAAGGGGTTTGTTTGTCTTTAAAATCTGTCCTTGAGAATACCAGTCACATCTGTACGGCATTAAGGGAAAATGCCAGGGGGCATCTCTCTCTAATTAGTAAACGGTTGATTAGTACTCCTTAAAAGAAGAGTGCATCGTTGTTATAAAATCTTATGTTTTATTTATTTATATTTAATTTATTAATTCATAATTTATAATAATAATTCATATAATAATAATTTATTTATATTTAGTTTTGTATTTTTCTTCCTTAGAAGGTTTGGTGGTTTTTAAAAATGTGAAAACCCTTTTCTCCTGCAGGAGTGTGGGAAGACAGTGCCTACTTACTCCCCCCTCAAAATGTGATTTTCATAAAATAATTTCATAAAATCTAGTACATCATGTTTTAAAGTATAAACGAAATTTTCCTTTAGAGTAGTTGTCGTTTCCTATCAATATTTTCATTGTGCAGTAGCAACAATTGTGTAGGGGGAGGACTGTCAGTGACCAGAACAGAAAATCTGGGGGCCTTCAACGCCAGGTATAAAATTAATTAGACCCTATCGCTCTCTTTTCGGAGCAGTTTGGGGGGGCATCATGAGTGGAGAAGAGCACTTCATAGTAGAGACTAGGGACACATGACACATGGGTCACTTCCTGCGTAAGGTCCTGCTCCCCCGAGACAGGCCTCCTGGGACACTGCTGTCTGACTCGAGAGTGCTTTGATGAGAAACGGGGCCTCTCACACTGTGACCAGGACTGGAGATAGAAGCAGCAGGGTCCCAATAAAAGCGTGTCTTTGGTCCTTCTGCCTAAACTCCCATTATTTCCAAACATACCAGTACAGTATTGGTGTTAGTATTATTCTGTTATTCCAGAAAGTAAACATTTACCTGACCTAAAGGTGGTGACAGAATTGTCAGATTAAAATGCTGTAATCATTCTTTTCTTTGGTGGGAGGTGGAGTGGCAGAGTTCTTTGAATCCAGTTTTATTAGATTCCCGGCACTGCCCAGGACATACTGCCTTTTCCCATGTGTGCTGTCAGGCTTCAGAGGCTTATGGGTCCTAAGAAAGACACAAGAAAGATGCTTATGCTAATTTAAAAACAGAAGCAAAAGAACCTACGGGATAAACTTAGGGACCAGGTATTGTTTAAGTAATTTTTTCTGTTTTCTTATGTGATTCTCTCTCCATATTCACTCTTCACATGAGTGATTTCACATTGATTCCCATGATAAAAAAAAGTATCTTAACCATGAAAGAATTTTTACATTACAGAACATTTCGGTTCCAGTGTATAAAGTTTACTAAAATTTCAGACTTTGTTAGTGTGATTTATTTGCAGCCATATTGATGACTTTATTACATAACCAGAATAACAGGAAAAATTTCTGTGAAGATAGGAACTCGTCCTCACAATTGATCTTTACTTTTTTCCTTTTCAACTTTGTGGCTTTCTACATGAAGTTAAGATCATTAGGACGTTATGTGGATGGAACTAAGAGGGTATTATGCTAAGCGAAATTAGAGAAAGACAAATATCCTGTGACTTCACTCACATGAGGACTTTAAGACACAGAACAGATGAACACAAGGGAAGGGAAGCAAAAATAATATAGAAACGGGGAGGGGACAAAACAGAAGAGACTGTTAGATATGGAGAACAAACTGAGGGTTGCTGGACGGGTGGTGGGGGGGGGGATGGCCTAAATGGGGAAGGGTTTAAGGAATCTACTCCTGGAATCATTGTTACCTGGAGGTAAATTTTTAAAATAAATAAATTACTAAAAAAAAGATTATTAGGACGTGAACATACAGTGTTGCTACCGCCAGTTTACTTCCGGTGATGAGAACGGAGCGTGTTCTGTGTCGTTTGCTTAGCTGTTATCCCGCGTGTGTTGGAAACCACGTCTGTTCTGCAGCTGCTGCTCCAGGAGTATCGGTGGTGCTAACAGGGCTGCTCTCCCAGTTTTCTTTTGACTTGTGCTTAGTTCTTGAGAGAAGAGTGTTGGAATCTGCAGATGTTACTGCGAATGTTTTTATTTATTCCCTCAGTTCTGTTAGTTTTTGCTTCAGATATCTTTTTTAACTTTTTAAACGTTTTATTTTTTATTTACTATTTGAGAGAGAGAGTGCACATGTGTACACGAGCAGGGCACGGTGGGGGAAGAGAGAGAGAGAGAGAGAGAGAGAGAGAGAGAGAGAGAGAGAGAATCCCAAGCAGGCTCTGTGCTGTCAGTGCGGAGCCCAACCCGGGGCTCTGTCTCATGGCTGTGAGATCATGACCTGAGCCAAAATCAAGAGGCAGGTGTTTGACCACCTGGGCCACCCAGGCGCCCCTGCTCCAGATATTTTTGAACTTCTGTTGTTAGGTGCGTATAAGTCGAGGATTGTTATGTTTAGTGGTGAATTGACCCTTTTAACATTATGGGATTTCCCTTAAAAAAAATCTGGTAGGGGCGCCTGGGTGGCGCAGTCGGTTAAGCGTCCGACTTCAGCCAGGTCACGATCTCGCGGTCCGTGAGTTCGAGCCCCGCGTCGGGCTCTGGGCTGATGGCTCGGAGCCTGGAGCCTGTTTCCGATTCTGTGTCTCCCTCTCTCTCTGCCCCTCCCCCGTTCATGCTCTGTCTCTCTCTGTCCCAAAAATAAATAAACGTTGAAAAAAAAAAACCCCCCCAAAAAAAAATCTGGTAATACTCCTTGTCTTAAAGTTGGCTTTGCCTGATACTGCTGTATACACCTTTAAGTTACCACAGTTTGCCTTCAGATAGTACGATACTGCATTATGTTTGATGTGGAAACCTCATAGCAGTGAACTTTAATTTTCCCCATCATTTTTGCTGTTATTGTTTTGTGTCTTCTGTACATTTTTAAACTTTTTATAGTGCATAGACTTTCATGTACCCTTACCCCAATTCCCCCCCCAAAGATGACTGTAGTAAAGTATATGTTAATTCATTAGTATTTTTTTTTTTTTTTTTTTAGAGAGCATGAGTAGAGGAGGGGCAGAGGGGGAGAGAGAGTGAGAGCGAGCGAGAGCGAGTGAGCGAGAGCCTGTCTAAAGCAAACTCCACACTCAGCACAGAGCCTGCCGCAGGGCTCAATCCCATGACCCTGGCATCATGACCTGAGCTGAAACCAAGAGTTGGACGCTCAACCAACTGAGCCACCCGGGTGCCCCACATTAATACAATTTTTATCACTTTTACCATTTTTTTACATTCACTCATTTGTTTGTATGTGTGTATAATTTTATGCAGTTCTGTTCTGTCAAGATACAGAATTGGTCCATCGCCACAGAGGAACTCTCTCATGCCATCACTTTGTACCCTGCCCTCTGGCTCTGTCCCCTGTTGGCCGCTTGTCTGTCTCCGTCTCTGCATTTTGGTTTTTTTGAGAGAGTCACAGAAATGGTTGGTCATGTCAAGAATATTACCTATAATGTATAATCTTTTGAGATTATGCGTAGGTTTTAAATCTCATAATATGTGATTCTTATTTTTACTTTAAACCAGGGGTTGGCAAAGTTTTTTTGCGAAGGGCCTGATGACGGTAAATACTTTGGGCTTTGAGGGCCCTTGTAGTCTCTGTCACACAGCCCTGCTGCTGTCGCGCACACGTGACAGGGTGGAGCTCCGCGAGTTAGCTGTGTTTCAATAACGTTTAATCTCCTTGACTCATGCCACAGAATTTGAATTTTATATTATCTTCCTGTGCCACAGAATATACTTTGTTTGATAACTTTCTGGTCATTTGAAGTAATGTGAAAAGATTTTAAGCTTTCGAACTGTATAAAAACAAGCAAGCCAGATTTGGCCCATCAGCTGTAATTTTCCAACCATTATCTTCAATAGTAAGTTGCTTTTGAGAGTTTTCAAATGAGAAGTCTTATGTCTACCATTTCTGGTGTAGATCCAAATTTCCTTTAGTATCATCTTTCTTCCTTTAGAGAACTTGGCTTTTACATTTCTTATCATGCTCATTTCAATTTCCTGATTTTTTTCACTGAAAATATCTATATTTCAGGAGTGCAATTTTGCTGTACATAGAATTTTAGGTATTTTTGTTGTTCAGCACTGTAAAGACGTTATGTTGTCTCTGGCTTGTGTTGGCTGTCATGTGGTGACAGTGGCCCTTCTTACTGTGGTTCCCCATCTGTAATGAGTGTTTTTCTCTCTGGCTGTTTGTAAGATTTTCTCTTGAGCACTGGTTTCAGCAGTTTGTTTAACTGAGCTTTAGAGTGGTACCCTCAGTGTTTATTCTGCTTGGGGTTCTCACGCTTCTTGGAGCAGTGAGTTTATATTTCCTATCAAATTTGAAACAAAGTGAGCATTACATCAACAAACATTGTTCTCTGTCTCCGTTGCTTTCACCTCTCACACCGGGCCTCCAGCTTACGTGTGTGATTTACGGCTCATGTGCTCCTTGCATACCAAGGGGCACTTGCTTTTTAAGCCTCTTTTAAAAAAATTTTTTTTTTCAATGTTTATTTATTTTTGGGACAGAGAGAGACAGAGCATGAACGGGGGAGGGGCAGAGAGAGAGGGAGACACAGAATCGGAAACAGGCTCCAGGCTCTGAGCCATCAGCCCAGAGCCCGACGCGGGGCTCGAACTCACGGACCGCGAGATCGTGACCTGGCTGAAGTCGGACGCTTAACCGACTGCGCCACCCAGGCGCCCCTTAAGCCTCTTACCTCTGCTTTGATTTGGGTGTCTCCTGTTGGCTTGGTTTTCAAGTTCTGTGAGCCTTTCTTCTGTAACGTTTAATCTGCTATAACCCATCCAGTGAAATTTTTATTTCAGATATTGTGTTTTTCAGCTGCTGTTAAAAAATCTTCCATTTCTTTTTTTTTTTTTTCCTGTCTTCACGTTTGCCTTTAAAACCTTAAATTTATTCATAGGAGCTGTTTCCAAGTACTTGTCCACTAACTAACTCCCATCAGCCCCATCATTTGTGGTCCTGGGTCTGTTTACTGAGTTTCCTCCTTATAAGAGGGCCACAGGGTTCTGCTTATTCTCATGTATTTCTGCTTTTCTCATATCCATTGTGTTTAGATTGTAAGCTAGAAGATTTTGGATCACTGAAGGGTATTGTCTTGTGGTCCGTCAGGCAGTTAATTTACCTGATCCTTTAAATTTTACACTTTATTAGGATGGGTCTGTGGGAACTTCACTCTAGAGCTGGAGTGGCCCAGCTCCTGACTGTTGGCCTTCCTGGGCTGTCACCTGAGTGCTAGGTGCCTGATGAAGTAAGTCTCTGCACATTGGCTGGTAGGACTCTGATGTCACGGAGCTCTGTGCAGGCTCTGGTGGTTGCTCAGTGGGGCTGGTCAGTAGTTGTCTTGTCCAGCCTCCCCGAGTTTTGCTCTAAACACAGAGCTCAGTTCTCAACGAGGACCTCCGTGCAGAGTTTGGGAGCCCCTTTCTGCATAGGGCCAAGTCTTTGCTGCTCTGTGTTGCGTTCCCAGCTGTCCTAGCAGTCTTGATCTACAGGCTCTGTCTCCTCATCTCAGAGACTTTCTTGCTCTGCTCGGGCTCTCCCTCCCGAGGCCGCAGTCTGCACAGGCCTCTGTCCAACTCGAGAATGCAGTGGCTTCAGAAATTTGTCCAGGGGCGCCTGGGTGGTGCGGTCAGTTAAGCGTCCGACTCTTGATTTCGGCTCAGGTCATGATCTCGCAGTTTGTGGGTTCGAGCCCCACATAGGGCTGTACTCTGATGGTGCGGAGCCTACTTGGGACTCTCTCTCCCCTTCTCTCTGCCCCTCCCCTGCTTTCGTGAGCACACGAAATAAGTGAATATTTTTCTCTCTCAAAATAAATAAATAAACTAAAAAAAAAAAAAGAAATTTGTCCAGATATAGAGGTGTCGGTGGGAACACTGGCCAAGCAGCTCTGCCCCCTCCTTGGCCACCTCCCACCCTGCTCTAGTATCGGGGGCGCTGATGAAGTCAGCGCCAGTGTGATGCCAGTGTGATTCTAGTTCCTTTTTTGGTGCCTCTCTTTTCTCTGCAAAGTTTTAATGATAGCTTCTTTATCCTTTATGTTTACAAATTTTTCTCCTCTCTGTTATCTCTGTTTCTGTTGTTAGAACTGCTAAGAAATGAATGTTTTACTTCCTAGGATGATATTCTGTGTTTCTTAATCTTCTAATTCCTGGTTTGTTTTTCCTACACTGTGGGAACATTTCACCACTTCATTGCCAACATATGGAAAAGTTTCCGTCTCTACTTCCTTTCTCCATCAAGGCCTGGTGCCCCAGTGAGTCCTCCACCTGTCTGCTCTCTGCAGACACTGTCTGTCCGCCAGCTCCTCCCTGACAGTGAGCTTTCTGCTGGGACCCCACGTCGATGGCCCATGTCCCTCCCGGCCTTCCTCCCCCAGCCCCTGCTCTCTGCTGACCCCCATATGTGGGAGGTCCTCACACTGCGTTTGACCCCTTTACACCCAAGTGGTCCCATCTACTTGCATTGCTCTAGAAACTATATCCATGTTGACAGGTACAACTTTTACTTTTTGCTAGCTCAGGCCATTCTGATCAATTCTGTTTGTTCCTTATGCCCTTAAAAACTACCTTCCCCAAATTCCTCCCTTATTCCTTTATCAAAAAAGGACCGTGTATGTTTGTTCTGATCTCGTCACAGTTTGTTTATGGGCTTGTTTGTCTGATGTCCCTTGTCCCCGTTTGCTGTCAGCTGAGCTAGCAGAGACTGTTCAGGTGGCATTTTACTGTGCCCTGCAGATTCTTGGTATAAATTAGGCGATTTGCGATCTGATTTTTGAGTATATGTTTAAAATATGACCATTTCAGGAGTATTTCCACTTAGCAAAGCTTTCCTCAGAAGAGGACTGTAACGGTGGAATTTCAGACACAGGAGAGAGAGTGATGGGCTTTCAAGTCCCACAGGCGAGCAGCCTTCTCTGAGCCCAGTCTGACTGGCAGGTGGGAGCCACTTGACTGAAGTGAGATTTAGAACCAAAGGCGCCTCTCACCCCACAGGTGTAGACCCTGAGTCTTAAACTTGCGCAGCCGCCGACACCGGAGGCCTGAGCCAAAAAGCGCGGGCACTGGACTGACAGGCGGGCGCTTCAGAGTCCCCGGTTTCGGGTACAGCTCGGATGGCTGGTCCGTTGGTACGCCACCTCCTCCGATTATATTGGGGTGCTTGGCTGGCAGCTCTCCTCCGTGTATTCTGTCTGGCCAACTGTGTGCTGTTTAGACGGCCAGGTGGTGTCACGGCCCCAGACCGGCTGCCGTCGTTCCTGCCTCCTCCCATCCTGCCTTCGTGCCCGTTCTCACTTTACTTCAGGTTCTGACTGTCTCCTAATGAAAAGCTTAGCTTACATCACTGTGAAGCCTTATACGTTTTAGGAAATAGAAAAAACTCAGGAAGTGCCGAAGCAAAGGCAAAGTGTGTCCTCCTTTACCGCTCCGCCGACGGAGAGGCCGGCCAGAGCCGTGCACGCAGGCAGCCGTCTGCAGTTGGGGGGGGGTCACACTCTTCCCTTGCCATTCTGCCCTCCTTCTCCCCCAGCGCCCTTCTAGGGACCCCCACCCAGCTGGAGGAGGCTGGTGCTCTCCTGATGGGGCAGCCAGCCCCGTGGGTAAATAGTCACTGTCCAGGCCACCGGCTCATTAAAATCCTAGATACGTGTACACAAGAGAGTATGTTTGGGGAACTTTTTTAACTTTCTCAGGACTAAGGCCACATAGAAGCGTAGATTAAACTAGCAGTATAGAAATATTACAGAACCCTAAGGACAGATCTCTTTCTTTAAAAGCCTGAGGGATGTTATCAAACTTGGAAGTCCCAGTAATTGAGAGGTTGTGATCAACATTGCTTCTCCTCACTGTCTCGCCCCTTGCCCTCCGCTGCCCCAGCACACGCCTGCGGAGGAGCGGTGGGCATAAGCGAGGCAGAGTTTTCCTGGGGAGGGGCTGCCAGTGTGGACACTTCCACAACTTTGCTCCGAGAAGAGGTGTCTTCGTTACATACAGAAGATCGTACGCAGTGGAGCCGTGTGTCCGTCCTTTGGGAGTAGCAGAAGACCAAGTTTGATTATGTCTTTTTTGCCTTTTTCCATATAAAATGTTACAGCTTGAAGGGAGTTAAACTAGCAGAGAACTTTTCTCAAGTTCTTCACTCCTTTGCACGCGCAGCCTGGCAAGTCGAAAGTCTGAGAAATCAGCCTTTTCTTTTAGGAATTACCAAACTTAATTTCCTCTTCTCTTTTTCTTGATTTTTAGGCATTTAAGAAGATTATTTCATTTCAATTCAGACACACCGAATTGTTGCCCATGTTTCTGCTGTAGTTGCAAAGTGCATGCCAGATTAAAACGTCTGAAATTTTGTTTTTCCTGTTAAACAGAGTTTTATTTTTTTAATTTTTAACATTTTTAATTGAAGTCTAGTTGACGTACAATATTCATTTTAGGTGTACAACACAGTGATTCGACATTTATATAAATTAAAAAACGCTCAGCATGATAAGTATGGTTACCATCTGTCACCATACAAGCTTATTCCCACATTATTGACTACATTACCTACGCTGTACTTTCGTCTTCGTGCCCTATTTATCTTGTAACTGGAAGTCTTCTCCTTAATCCCCTTCCGCTGTTTCATCCACCCTTCCCACCCCCCACCTCGTCTCTGGCAACCTCCGCTTTCTCGGTATTTATGAGTCTCTTTCTGTTTGTACATCTGTTTTGGTTTTTTTTAGATTCCACGTGCCAGTGGAAATTATATGGTACTTGTCTTTCTCCATCTGGCTTGTTTCACTTAGCATAAGACCCTCTACACCCATCTTTGTTGTTGCAGCATTTCATTCTTTTTTATGGCTGGCTGATAATTCCTCTGTGTTTGCGTGTGTACCTTTATCCATTGGTCTATCGGTGGACAACTTGGGCTGCTTCCATATCTTGGCTGTTGTAAATAACGCTGCCACAAACATAGAGTTGCACATATCTTTTCAAATTAGTGTTTTCTTTTTATCAGGGTAAATACCCAGAAATGAAATTACTGTATCACGTGGTATTTCTATTTTTAGTTTTGTGAGGAGCCTCCATACTGTTTTCCGTAGCGGTGGCAGCAGTTTCCACTTCCACCGACAGTGAATAAGGGTTCCCTTTTCTCCACGTCCTCCCCAACGCTCGTTGTTTTTGTCTTTTTGATGCTAGCCATTCTGACAAGTGTGAGGTGGCATCTCATTGTGGTCTTGATTTGTGTTTCCCTGATGATGGGTGACACTGAGCATCTTTTCATGTGTCTGTTGGCCATCTTTGGAAAGATGTCTGTTGGATGTCTTTGGAAAATGTCTGTTCTGGACCTCTCTCCCGTTTCTTAATCAGATTGTTTGATTCTTTAGTGTTGAGTTGTAGGAGTTCTTTATATATTCTGTATACTAACCCCATATTGGATATGTTGTTCGTAAATATCTTCTTCCATTCAGTAGGTTGCCTTTTGGTTTTGTTGATGGTTTCCTTCACTGTGCAGAAGTTTTTTAATTTGATGAAGTCCCAATAGTTTATTTTTGCCTTTGTTGCCCTTGCCTCAAGAGACAGATCCAAAAAAGTATCGCTCGTACCAATGTCCAAGAGTTTATTGCCTCTGTTTTCTTTAAGGAGTTTTATAGAAAAATCTCTGAAATTATGTGGCACCCCAGATAACAGGCTAACCCCTAGGATTTTTCAGCAGTATCTGTTTCTTTTAAGAGGATCTCAGGTAACACTTTACATCTAGCTCTGGGTTTTGGAAGGATTGCGGAGTTTAACCGCGTCTGTGAGAGGGATAATTTGAATAAAAGTGAAAATGCTGCCATCTGAATATTTAGGTTTGGAAAAGTCATTAACCAGACTATAAAACTTAATTCTTGTAAATGTTGACATTTTCTAGCTACCGTGCACTGCCCTTGTGGCCTCTCATGATAGAGGAAGGAAGTGAGGACGCACCTTGGGTGTCCCTGTTGCCCAGCAGCTCACGCGGGGAGGGGCAGAACCCACAAAGTGATTTAATGCTCCTTTACTTGCCCTGCACCTCAGAAAAATACTCATGTTAATATCTCTGTCACTTCCTGTATCCTGGCCCACAGCTTCAGATAAAAGTTCATTTAGGGAGTGAAAGTTCAGATCAGCAGGGCGGCTTTAACTTTAATCCTCTGGCTAGCTAATTTGTTATGTGATAGAAATTGCGGGTTTTCATATTCAAGCCTCTGTGTGGTGAGTAGCTGACAGGTACTGCGTTTTCAGCAGCGTGGTTCACTCTTGTTCCGTGACTGTATTGTGTGGTCAATGAAACTCATTGGGTTTAAGTCAATCACCTTAAAAGCAAAAGCTTTTGTTCTTTTGTTAATTAAGAGAAACTTTGTTAAGGGTTAATGTGGACTTAACCCTTCTGGCCTAAATCGTGGAGAAAAGAAGGAATTTCCTGTCTGTGCTGATGAGAATTCTGGAGAAGAGGGGGAAGCCGGGGTCTCTGCTGGTCTTCGGCCCAGTGCGTGCCTTGCACAGAAGCAAGGTGTATGGATCCTATTGAGCTGGTCTCACTGGGCTGGGCAGCTCTTCCTGGATGGTAGCTGAGTAAGTGACTGCTGTGTGGCATTTCTCTTGGAATATGTGTCCAAAAACTGACTTCTCTAGGTCTTAACAGGAGAGGAAATAAAAGAAAATGTACCTGGTGTTGTTTAATAAAGGATACCAGTGTCTATCATGAAACTGCTTTCTTCTCATGTTATTTGGAATTAAAACTCTGAGAAGTCAACCCCAAACCCTTATATGTAGAGATTTGGAGCAGTTGTAGATGAAAGATGACATAAAATGTGGTTTTGTAAATGTTTCAGTCTTGCTAAGGAGACAGTCGGCAGACTAGGCGCGTGACGGTGGTTGAGTGTCCTCATCCAGCGAGACGCCGAAAGCCGGTGAGGTCTGTCTTGGGTGTGAGAGAATGCTCTCCTTTTGGAAATAGTGGCTTAGAACACCATTCGCTCAGCTGACTGTTTTTTAGGGTGGTGAATACCTTGGCCAAGAGGATTACGTAGAAAGTGGGTTGGGTGTTTCTGTTTGTTTTTTTAGCAGCCGTAAGAATACTATTCAGAGTTTCTTTTTTTCTTTTTCTTTTTGTATGTGTGGGATTTAGGCTAAGTTGAATGTGTTCATTAAAGTTAGTAAGCATCTGCCCTGGGACCGTGACGACGACTCTCTCCTGGTACCAGGAGCTCGGTCGGGTGGGCAGTGAGGGGAGTAAGCAGGCACGTGCAGTGTCGGCCAGAGAACTGTGGTGGGGAAGCACACAGGTCTTGAGTGGAGGAAGGGGCGAGGGGAAGGGTGTGGACCACATCCACATGTGGAGATGAGAAAGGGCATGGTGGGGTGGAGGATGGGAGGTGCTGTAGCCGGGGAGCAGGATGTGAGCCAGAGCTGGGGTCCTCGGGGGCCCAGCCGAGCAGCACACAGCCCCAGGCACTGGTGAGCCAGAGACCTAGGGGTGCTGCAGGCCCGCCGTGCGCAGATCTAGGTGAGGACGCCAGGGCACAGGGCATGCGTTGGGGCGGGGGCTGTGGGGCTCTACGTGCTCCCAGGTCTACATTCTTATGCTGGCACCTTGGGCTTTATTGTGCGATTTCCATTTAGGGTGTGCAGCCTGGTCTAACTTTCATTGTAAAAAAGCAAAAGCCAAAAAGCCTGCATTTACATGGACAGTGGCTTGGATGGGGTGAGTCTGAAGACAGTCTAAGCAGGGCTGGGCCGTGTGGGGAAGGAAACCAGACCTCAAAGGGTCAGGGGGTGGTCAAGAGGGCCCTGGGGAAGGGGAGGCAGGCGTGGAGGCAGGAGGTTTGGGTGCTGAAGAGACAGCAGCCCGGAGACCCCAAGCTAGGCTAGTGTGTGCGGTAGGAGAGCCACCTTCCACCTTTGCTTATGGAGTAAGGTAGAACAGAAGACAAACGGAATTTTTTTCTAATTTCTTTTTCAAACGTTTATTTATTTTTGAGAGAGGTAGATGTGAGCAGGGGAAGGGGCAGAGAGAGAGGGAGACACAGAATCTGAAGCAGGCTCCAGGCTCCGAGCTGTCAGCACAGAGTCTGAGTGTGGTTCGAATTTGCAAAGGTCGAGATCATGACATGAGCCAAAATCGGACGCTTAACTGACTGAGCCCCCCACGTGCCCCATAAACTGAATTTTTAATAGCAGTTAATAATCCAGCACACAGAAATGCCTGTTTTATTTTTTACTTTATTTCTTTATTGAGAGAGAGAGAGAGAGTGAGCAAGCGAGCACACACATGAACAGGGGAGGGGGGGAGAGATAGAGAGAGAGAATCTTAAGCAGGCTCCACTGTCAGCGCAGAGCCCCACATGGGTCTGGATCCCATGACCCTGGGATCGTGACCTGAGCCGAAATCAAGAGTCGAATTCTAAACCAACTGAGCCACCCAGGCGTCCCAGAAATGCCTTCATTCTTTATTATTCCTACCAGCTTTTTGAATTGTCTAATGTCATAGTAGTCTTGATAGTTGCATTAAATAGTAGATTGAAGACCAGAAAGGACTGTCCTCCCAGGTTTCACTAAATGCTATGTGGAGCAGTGTGAGGGCCCAAAAGGAAGGACATTATAGGAACCATCTAGGTGGTTACCTCTGCCCTCCATCATTGCTTACTTACCCAAGTTATCCTGCCGGCTCTCCCACCCCAGAGGTTCTTGTTCTTGTTGAAATGGGATCGGAGGGTAGGGAACTAATTGTTGGATGCCTGAGGTCCCTCTCAGTGACCTTGGATGTAAGGACCTTGGATGTACTCACCAGCTTGAAATTGGTCCCCGGGGGAGCTGGGTCTGTCTCACTGTTAGCCTGGTGACCCGTGTCGGTACTCATGCGTATCTATTGATCCGGCTGTCTCTACTCAGATGGCGCCAGCACCTGCCCCACTGTCAAGGAGTGGTTTGTGTACTCTGGGAACCCACTGAGGCACCCGGACCTCGTCAGGCCTCTGCAGATGAACATTCCAGGTACAGACAGCTTTGGTTTCAATAAATCAAATTTGTTCACCATTTGATACAAATCCAGTAATGGATCCATTGTGGAAACGTATTTTTCTAGAACTGCGCTTAAGCCAATTTTCATTTTAACCCTGGGCCCAAGAGGAGTGTATCTAACAACATTCAAACATAGCAGAGGAAAGGGCGTTCGACAGCTGGGAACAGTCTGGGCCAGTCTGCTGCCTGACTGCCTCACCCCACCTGCTCTCTGTTCAAGGCCCACACCAGGGGAGAGCGAGCCACTCCGAGAGGAGCATGGCTGCGGGTCTGAGCCCATTGCTGCCAGAGATCCCCAGGCCTCGTGCCTGGTCATCGCTCAGTAAATGTCCACCAAATTCACAGGGTTGGGTTCTTGATATTCTGATTAAATTAACTCTTGTCTCCTCCCTACCCCTGGAAGTGTGTTTTGATGAACTGAAAAGGGAAGAGAAAGGGAAGTTATTTCAGCTGAAAAGTAGATTTTCCTTCACGAGCCTTATCTTAAAACCCTTAATGGGAGGGAAGGAAAAACAAAGTCACCTAGAAAGTAGCTGAAGTCCTTTCTTCCTGTGAGTTCTTGGTACCTACACAAGAGCACTGATTTATGACTCAGGTGGTGTTCTACACAGAGGCAGGTCCAAGGGGGGGGGGGGGTGAGGGTTTATTTTTAGTGTCCCTTGTCATTGTTTCAGAGAACAGATATGTTCTAAAATTTTGATAATCCGTTTTTGTATGCATTAAATTCTCTCATGCCACTATTATTTTTAATCACATGGGCCTGTAGTTTACCAAATAAGGATGTGAGCACTGCAAAGTATTTTTCTTCTAAATAGAATTGTACTGGGGGAGAAGGTGAGGAAAGTTATTATACAGAATATTTCCTTATTCTCTCAGTCAGTGATAGATGCACACCTAAAAAGGTACTTATCAAAAAAACAAATGAAGATGAATTGACATTTGTGTTTACAGCAAGAAATATTTTGAAAGGATAACCAAAATAATTTTTCAGAAATGTTTTATTATTTCCATCTTATTGTGTCTTTCCAAAAATAATATGAAAAGGGATTATTATAGTTTTCTAAATGGTTTGAATTAAAGAGAATGTTTGGCTATTCGTCATTATATTATGAGTTAGTTTTAAAGGCCACTCCCTAAAATGTTTTAATAAACTCTGGAAGTCATAAAATTATCACAGAGACTCCTTCTGGGGCTTATGCAAAAAGTCTCCTTGGCATGACTGGCCCCACAAGGTTCTGCCTGTGATGCAGACCCACGCGGGGCAGTGTGCCGGGCTCTGCTCTAGGAAGAGCTCGTGCAGAGGGCCGGGTCTGAAAGGCTCCTTTGTCCCCCATTGCCAGTGACCTGGATGTGGTCTTGAGCTTCCATTGCTGATAATGTACATGAGTCGCTCTGCTTGTTTATGCTTGTGTTAATGATACAAAAATGACAAAATTTTAAATTTATTTTTTGAGTGAGAGAGCATGTGCAAGTGGGGGAGGGGGGGGAGAGAGAGAGAGAGAGAGAGAGAGAGAGAGAGAGAGAACAAGCGGGGGAGGGGCAGAGGAGGGGAGAGGGGGGAGAGAATCCCAAGCAGGCTCCACTGTCAGCCCGGAACCCGCTCCTGGGCTCCATCCCATGACCCTGGGATCGTGATCTGAGCTGAAATCGAGTCGGACACTTAACCGACTGAGCCACCCAGGCGTTTCCCTCCCCACCCCCCCGCCCCCGCCGCTGCTTTTTTAACAAGATTTTTTTTTTAATATTAAATACTTTTCTGTATCCATGAGGAAACATGCCAAATGGTTTTTAAACTAAAATGGAGGAACAGACTGTCCATGCTTCTGTGACAGGCGTTTTTCGAGGCTGAGACTACATGTGGTTAAAAACCATGGAATCCTCTGACCGGTGCTTTCCTTACACCTACATCAGAAGACTTGACACCTGTAGGTGCCTCTCATGTGGGTGTGAAATGCCCCTGAGGTCTGATCAGAGCCCTTGTTCCCAAGTGAGGCCAGTAGTGCTGTCGGTGGAAGGAGTGTCACCTCAGGACACACGTCTGATTTTTCTTGTTCTCCTGAGAGAGCTTCAATCAGGTTGATTCCATAAATGTTATATTTTCAGTGAATCTCCTGGTAGAGAGACCAGAGTGTTTTTCTCTTAAAGGCTTTCTTCTAACAGCACATTTGATTTAGCTTGCTTTCTTAAATAGTAGAAATAAAACAGAAATCATAAGATATTTTTCAACAAAATGGAAAGGAAACAGGGGAGCAGAAAAATTGCAGAGGTTACCTAAAAAGGAGAAAGAATTAAAATTGACCAGTCAGGGAGCAGAAAAGTAAATGTCATCACTGGCATATTTGATTCAGGTTGCTCACTGATCTTCCTGTGTTCCCCTGTGTGTGCAGGTTGTAGACAGTCAGATGTCCCCCGTGTGTGTGTGTACAGGTTGTAGACAGATGTCCCCTGTGTGTGTATGTAGGTTTTAGACAGTCAGATGTCCCGTGTGTGTATGTGTGTGTGTGTGTGTGTGTGTGTGTGTGTGCAGGTTGTAGACAGTCAGATGTATGTGCGAGTGCCTAATCTGTGTTACCGGGATCACGTGTTGCTACGTGTTACAGCTCTCATTTATCTCACCACATATCGTGAGACATGCTGTTTCCAATGATGCAAGAAGGGTGTACCTTGAAATCTAGCTTCCTTTCCCCAGACACAGCTCTTGAAGAGTCTGGGGACATGCAACCCGCTTTCTTTCTTCTTCCTCACTTACCAGTGTTCCGCATTTCGTGGAATGAGTCTTGGAGCAAACAACAGGCAGGCATGAGAAATAGCATTTTTATCTCCAGAATTGGAGATTTTTTTTCTTTAGACAAAGTAGTAGTGATTTTCTCCCCCCCCCATTGTCATTTTTCAGTCCCCATAAGCGTACCCTTATTTTAGAAACCTGAGACAGCTGATTATAGACTTCTAATTGGCAATTTGTCTACCTGCAGTTTTTTTCAAGTGTTGTTCAAGAATCAGTAAATAAACTTAGTATTTCTGGCTATATAAGGACATTTTACTCACCAAAATCTTTCAGGTCCTCTTAGGAGACTTTTACAAAGTGAAATGACATGAAATGGTACATTTCCTGAAAGAAGGGCTGTGTTTAACTCATGTCTCATTTGCTGGGAAGTGATAGTGAAGCTTTCTAATTTCAGCCTCTCTTCTATGTACTGTTGACGCTTTTCACCTTGACACCTGATGGGTGCAGATCAAGAGAGTTGTCAAATGTTGGCAGCTTCTATGGGTGGTGAGTAGAAATCCCCAGCTGCCATCGGGTGCACACCAGGTGAGGAGGTGATGACAGGACGGCCCACTTCTGGAACTGCCTACCTGAGATCTTGGATCAAGAGAAATGGGTTTGGGGGGCCGTGGTGGTTCAAGTCAGTGAGGTGTCTTGATACAAGCGTGGGTCATGATCTCGCATTTGTGGGATTGAGCCTCGTGCTGGGCTCCTTGGGATTCTCTCTCTCCCTCGCTCTGCTCCTCCCCCGCTGTGTGCACATGCTTTTCTCGCCCTAAATAGATAAATAAATAAACAAACATTTTTAAAAAAGAGAGAAATGGGTTTAAAACCTCAGTTGTGGTTTTCTTTCCATTTATAAAAATAGTTTGAAGATTTGTCGGATAATGCGTTACAAATACACATTTGAGTCATAAGCCAACAGTTGAATTTCACACTGCTTTTTATAGCCACATTCACTGTATTTTGAGTGCATTAGGTAGATGTGGTATAACTGTCGTTTCGCAAGCGTGAAATTAGACATTTCATCCATGTACGTTTAGAGCTGAATGTGTTATTAATGTATTCTGCTCTGTTTATAGCTGAATGAATTTTTTTTCCTCATTATAAATAGGCTCTTGAAGTTTACCCAGCCGTAGTGAAGATTCAGTTCACATATAAGTCCTCAGGGATTTTAATTTTGTTTTATTTTGGCCAGGAATGCTCTATTAAACAAATATTCATGTAAATCAAACTCATGAACTAATAAATAATAAAGTCTTCCCAGGTAAACATGAGACATAAGATGTATTTAACTTTGAGAACCTCGTCAGTCACATCCTGACAGTGGGCACAAACCAGACAGGTGTGTGGTTTTTATCACCCTAGTGATGTGCAAGGGAGATAGCCATAAGATAAGTCTTAAGACACAGCTATTGAAATACATATTTCCATATAAAAAGTGTACACAATGGCCATGGCTTAGAGTCTCAAGAGTGTCTTTACTCAGTCGTGTCCACTGCTGTAAAAACACAAACAGAACCATTGCTCTATTGTTTTGTTACTCAAGAGGTGCAGCCAGCAGCCCTTTGCCAGCAGTGGGTCGTCCAGGTATCTCTCGAGAAGGTCTTCACCCTTGACATTCACAGAAGTGACTTCCTTCCCTAGCCCTCTGCCCCACCTCTGTGGACTCAGGTCCCCCGGAGGGCTCCTAGGCTTTCCTGACCATCTGTTCACACAAAATCTTTTACCAAGTTACATAAGCAGGTTTTGAAGCTGATGTGTTTTAGATGCGACGCTAGTTGATGACCTAAAGATGAGATTGATTTTTTAGGTCTGTGGCTCTTTGAAACATCTCAGCTGCCCATGGAGCTCTGGGGGAAGTATAGGGGCCACCCTTGATCTTTTCTGGCACAGTCTTGTCTGTCCCCAGGAGTGCTCTGAGCTGATCAGAATTGAAAATTCTGATCAAAATAGGTTTCGTGGGGGTTTTTTTTTAATAATTTTTTTAAGTTTATTTACTTTGAGAGAGAGCATGTGTACATGAGTGGGGGGAAGGGCAAAGAAAGAGGGAGAGAGAGAATCCCAACCAGGCTCCAAGCCATCAGCATGGTACCTGACATGAGGCTCGATCCCATGAACCATGAGATCATGACCTGAACTGAAAGCAAGAGTTGGACACTTAACCAACTGAGCCACCCAAGTGCCCCCAAATTAGGTTTCTTTTAATTTTGGCTTTCATTTTATTTATTTCAGAGAGGGAGCGCACAAGTTGGGGGGAGGGAGAGAGAGAATCCCAAACATGCCCCTTGCTCAGCACAGAGCCCAACGCAGGGCTCGATCCCACAACCCTGGGATCATGACCTGAGCTGAAATCAAGAGTCAGATGCTCAACCAGCTGAGCCACTTGGGCGCACCTTAAACTGAAATTACTAACAGTATCTTTTGTGTTAGGTAGGCCCAACCTCTTGGGTTATCATACCAAGGTTAAAAACCACTTTGACTAGAATCAGTTTACGAGTAGAAGAGAACTAATGTAAATGATCCTTCAAAGAAACTCACCCTTTATGGCTTAAGATGATGAAATGTATCAACTGAGGAGTAAATCTGTGGGTAGTACTTAGGAAGAGAACCAACCTTATAATTACAGCTGTTACATGGGGTCATCAGAGGGTCCCCTTACAGCCCAGCGAGTACTGCTTGTGGCATGAAATGATGACAGCTCCAGAATATGTGGTCTTGTATTAAAGACAAAGACCCTCACGTTCTGGAGAAGGCTGTGGCGGTGTCTTACCTCCTACATTAATATGCAGATGGGTGTTCAGTGCCTATTTCTTGACTGAATAATTGATTGAATTTAGGATTAAAATTCTCTAATTTCTGAGGACATGATTTTTCTTTTTCTTTTTTTTTCTTTTTTTTCAATGTTTTTATTTATTTTTGGGACAGAGAGAGACAGAGCATGAACGGGGGAGGGGCAGAGAGAGAGGGAGACACAGAATCGGAAACAGGCTCCAGGCTCTGAGCCATCAGCCCAGAGCCTGACTTGGGGCTCGAACCCACGGACCGCGAGATCGTGACCTGGCTGAAGTCGGACGCTTAACCGACTGCGCCACCCAGGCGCCCCAGGACATGATTTTTCAAACTGGTAGTTTTCTATAATCTATTTTATCATTAGACCTCAAGAACCAATTTAATTATTGGTAAGTTATTCTTGTTTATGTAATTGATTTTTTAGCTTTTTTTTTTTTAAGTTATTTTTGTCTGTGTAAATTATTTCTTAGCTGTTTCGTGGTATTCAAACTTTGCCTGCACCAGAATCACCTGGAGAGCATGTTACAAAAGATTGCTGCCCCCTGTCCCCTGGAATTAGATTTAGGAGGCCTAGGGCAGGACCCCAAGAATTGGTAATTTAAAAAATATACATATTTATTTATTTTTTGAGAGAGAGAGAGAGAGAGAGAGAGAGAGAGAGAGAGGCAGGCAGGCAGGAGGGGCAGAGAGAGGAGGAGACCCAGAATCCGAAGCAGGCTCCAGGCTCCAAGCTGCCAGCACAGAGCCCAGTGTGGGGCTTGAGCTCACGAACCGTGAGATCATGACCTGAGCCGAAGTCGGACACTTAACCGACTGAGCCCCCCAGGCACCCCAAGAATTGGCAGTTGTAACAAATTCCCAGATGATGCTAAGGGTGGGAGTAACTGCCATCAGCATGTCCCACTGTTCAGAACATCTCATGTTCATTACTGCCACAATACTTGGCTCTAAATATATCTCATGAAGCTCATTCTTCCTGTATTAAACTCTTATGTGTAAGCAAATGAAACACAAGTAAAATCTTTCATTGTTCATCCCCTTGCACTGTAATGGGGACTTGGCCTCTTAGCTGGGTGGGTAGATGCTTTACATGCACTGAAAAAAGGACCAGAAGCTATGTTTTAAAATATGGCTATATCTGAGTGACAGGGTTGTCGATGATTTTTATTTTTATTTTATTTTATTTATGCTATTTTTTCTTAAGTTTTTTACAATGCATGACTTGGGGAGGGTAGAGTCAGAAAAAATGTTTTTCAACTACTTTAGTATATTTGAAATAACTGATAATGGGATATTCATCCCTTACCTTAGATCAGGGCTTGGCAAACTTTTTCTGCAAAGAGTTAGATGTAAATATTTTAGACCTTGGGGGCAATGTGGTCTCTGTGCTGCTACCCAGCTCTGCATTCAGACTGCGCAGGGAGCCACAGGCAGCACAGGAATGAATGAGTGTGGTACTGTTTCCATAAAATTTTATTTAGGGACATTGAAATTGGCACTTCATGTAATTTTCTCACATTGAGAAATATTTTTCTTTTGATTTTTTTCGCTCATTTAAACCCCCGAGAACCATTCTTAGTTTATGGGCCTACAGAAACAGGATGAAGTGCATTTGGCCCATGGGCTACGGTTTGCTGTCGCTGCAAGATGATTATTTCCCTGAAAAGCGTGTTTCTGGGAAGTCATGACTGACCATTGTGATCACCTTGGAGTAGTACCTCTGTCTTATTAACTAGTGCGGGAGATTGGGTCTGGGGTTTTTTTTTTTGCCAGTTATCTTTAGTATTTTCAGTCTTGAAAGAGAAAAATGATTTTTTTTCTCCCCAGAATAATGATAAATGTTTTTTGATAGAGGAAACACTTCAGCCATTTCAGAAATGCAAGTGACTTTGCTCGGTTGTTTCACTTTTGATGGTGGGAGATACACAACTGAGAATGTTAAGTAATACTGTGAGCAGTATAAGGAAAAAAGAGCTTCCTTTTTGAGTCATTTAATTCTGATGCCATTTGGTTACTGGGTTTTAGACCCCAGCTGTCCTGGCTTTTCAGGCATGACCCTACAGAAATGCCCAGCAGCTGCCCGTACAGGGACCTGGCTCGGCCCGGAATCTGTAGCTCTGTCTGCCAGCACCAGCGAGGCCTCTGTCCTTCCTGCAGACTCACACTGTCATTTGTTGTGGTTTAAGGAAATGAGTAATGGCTGTCTCTTTGTTTTATTTTACTTTAATAATTTAAATGTACATGTAAAACATAGAAATGAAACACTAAAAATTATGTTAGGAATTTCTGCTTACTAGTTTGAGGGACATGCTTTGGAAAGCATGGGGTCCCCAGATGCCCTGCACCCAAGCCTGCAGGTTGTTCATTGCACACTCCAGGTACTCTCATAGCTGGTGGAGCGGGCTTTCTGCATGTAGGACCCAGGAAAACGTGGTTTTTACATTTATATCTGTCTCTGCAGCGGGTTCTTTTTACGCTCAAGTTTGGAAACTGCTGGTTAGGGGAGTAAGAGAACACACTAACAGGGTCAGTTGGTGGCCTTTCCAGCAGCGTTTTGTGTGGCTGTGTTGTTTCTCACACCCTGAGACAGGGCCTTTGACACATACTCTGAAAAGCACTCCTCACAATGCAGGATGCAGCGCAGGTAGGAAAAAAGCCCTCATTTCCCTCAAAACACAGCCTTTAAGAATAGAAGAATGTTCTCGATGAAGTACATCTGTGTTGGCCTTTTAGGGTTTGTTTCTTTTAACCAGGTAGGTCTGTCCATGTTTACTTTCTAGCTCTTTAAGCCCTAAAGCCCAAGGATGTCAGAAAGAGAAGAGGTTTGTGTCTTTTATTCTTTTATTGTATTCTACAAGAAGCATGTGATAACTTGGTGGTGCAAAGGATAATGATAAGTGGAGTTTGTGCTTTTACCTAGGGGGAACCCCTAACTTGAAATTACTGTGGCTGAACCAAGATGCAGGGATACAAGCCCGGCGCTTGGACGCGCTGCTGGGCTGCTTCGACCTCTCCTCCTCAAGAGAAGAGCTGCAGGCGGTGGAGAATCCCTTCAAAGCGCTGTGCTGCCTCCTGACCTACCTCTTCGTGCAGGTAACCTGAGCTCCTCACCCTGGGTGCTGCAGTGGCTCCTCACTCCTGCCCTTGCCTTGTGGGAGGGTGGTGGCCTGGGGTGTGGCTACGGACTCTTTCCCGTGCCATTTTCCAGCATCTACCCCGTGAGCGCTAGCCCCCCGCGGTTCTCTAACTAAAACACGGGTTCCATGTTGGCACACACGTCAGAGGCCTGTCTGCTGTCGGACCTGGAGGCTTGCAATGCATGTGAGTTTAGTGGAGGCTGGGGAGACCTTGCAGGTGAGGGAACCTGCTTTCACTTTGCTTATGCTTTCCAAGCATTTTGACTCATGTGGTGCCTCCCCTGTGGCTGTCACTGTCTGCGAGGTGGCTCCCGTCCTGGGGTCCAGGGTTGTGGTGAGAAGGCCCAGGGCTGCTGGCAGCTTACTTCCACTGTCCAAGTCGCAGTCGCTCACTCCTCTCCAGATGTTTACTAAGCACTTCCCTATCCCGGTCTGGGACGAGGTATGGTTACTCCCTGGGGTTACTGGGGCATTGCACTGTGGGACATATGAAATGTGTTTTGTAGAAGGGCCCAATAAAGTGTCCACTAGGATCACTGTCGTCACAGTGTGTGTCCTCCTCGCCCAGATAAACCCGGGGTTGGAGGCCTCGAGTTAGGGTGCAGTGCTAGGTCTTGATTGGTGTTCCTCAACAAGTTGGACAGTTTGTTTCCTTAGTTTTACACTTAATGTGTGAGAATTATAAAGGCGCATGAAGGTATTTGCCTTTTTAAAAAAAATTTTTTTAAGGTTTATTTTTGAGACAAAGAGACATACAGCACAAGCGGAAGAGGAGCAGAGAGCAAGGGAGAGACAGAATCCAAAGCAGCTCCAGGCTCCTGAGCTGTCAGCACAGAGCCCAACACGGGGCTTGATCTCACAGACTGCAAGATCATGACCTGAACCGAAGTCGGGTGCTTCACGACTGAGCCACCCATGTGCCCCAGTGTTTGCCTTTTTAATAGTTGCCCAATGGGGCGCCTGGGTGGCGCAGTCGGTTAAGCGTCTGACTTCAGCCAGGTCACGATCTCATGGTCCGTGAGTTCGAGCCCCGCGTCAGGCTCTGGGCTGATGGCTTGGAGCCTGGAGCCTGTTTCCGATTCTGTGTCTCCCTCTCTCTCTGCCCCTCCCCTGTTCATGCTCTGTCTCTCTCTGTCCCAAAAATAAATAAAAAAAAAAAAAATTAAAAATTGAAAAAAAAATTAAAAAAAAAAAAAAAAAAAGAATAGTTGCCCAAGTGCAGGGTAATGTTTAGACACCTCAGTGAAGGAAGGACCGGATCACTCCCTCTCCCACTTCCCTTCCTTGTCTGTATATTTTTAAATGACTTTTGTCTCACTTTTGTCACAGCAACAATAAAAAAAGGCCTTTGCAATCACTTCTCTATTTCTTTAGCCCACTTAGACCTCCCGTATTCTCAACCCCTTTGAGCCATCTTACCTTCTACTCTGGGCTCCGATGTGACAGATCTTGGGTCTCTTTCTTTGGCATAACCATCAGATTTTTACTTGGCTGGAGTAGAAAGTTACATGACTATTTCTCAAACCTGAATTCACTTTATGAATTATTGATTATCATTAAGAAACTTATTCTTGGGGCGTCTAGGTGGCTCAGTCGGTTGAGCGTCCGACTTCGGCTCAGGTCATGATCTCACAGTTCATGAGTTCGACCCCCGTGTCAGGCTCTGTGCTGACGGCTTGGAGCCTGGAGCCTGCTTTGCATTCTGTGTCTCCCTCTCTCTCTGCTCCTTCCCTGCCTCACACGTTGTCTCTCTCTCAAAAATAAATACAGATTAAAAAAATGAAAAAAAAAAAAAACTTACTCTTATCGTGGAATTACATTTCAAGGGCACGTTACACTGATTTTTATTTTTCTTTTCTAAATTTTTCTTTTGTCTCTGCCAGTCTATAGCTAGTTCTGCATTTTGCATTTTGTAAAAATGTGGTATGGCTAAATAACTCACAGAGATTTTATTGCTTCATTACTGGGTTCACATGCACCAGTGTAAACTTTAGTGTTTGCATTACTGGTTTTTTTAAAGCTTTTTTTTTTTTTTTTAATGTGTATTTATTCATTTTGAGAGAAAGAGTGTGGGGATGACAAGCAGAGACAGAAGAAGAGAGGGAATCCCAAGCAGGCTCTGCACTGTCAGTGCAGAACCCAACATGGGACTTGATCTCACAAACTGTGAGATCATGACCTGAGCCAAAATCAAAGAGTCGGACCCTCAACTGACTGAGCCACCCAGGCACCCTGCATTATTGTTTTGAGTAGAAAGCTCCATTATTTGTACCAGACTTAGAAATATAAATGGCAGAAGATAGATTTTTTAAGTGTAAAACTGCTTTTCTTTTGATAGTATTTATTACATACACATGCATTTATCAGCTCACATTTTTGGCTGCGAGCGGGCCATAGTGGGGACTGGGAATGGTGGATAACCAAGAGCTATAGCTTTGCATCCAGAAACATTCGTGTGTTTTCTTCCTAATAACCGTGTGCATATGGACAGTAACTTGTGGGACACACAGTTTGAATTACTTTTTCAGCACAAGAGACGGGCTTTTGGACCCATTGACGGTCACTCATACAGCTCTGTGCTTGTCACTTGTGCAGGTGATTGTCAGTTATGAAAATCGATTTCCAGCAGAAAAAAGTTCAAACCACACAACAGTAGCTCTACATCTCATATATTTATATAAATCTGAAGCACGTAAGCATCAGGAGGAAAATTTCCACTTTTATCTTTCTGGTGATACTATAATTACCTTTAAATAAGAATACTTCTAGGGGCGCCTGGGTGGCGCAGTCGGTTAAGCGTCTGACTTCAGCCAGGTCACGATCTCGCGGTCCGTGAGTTCGAGCCCCGCGTCGGGCTCTGGGCTGATGGCTCAGAGCCTGGAGCCTGTTTCCGATTCTGTGTCTCCCTCTCTCTCTGCCCCTCCCCCGTTCATGCTCTGTCTCTCTCTGTCCCAAAAATAAATAAACATTGAAAAAAAAATTAAAAAAAAATAAATAAATAAGAATACTTCTAGTGGGAGTCAGCGCAAGGTAGACATGTTGGCCTGACTTAAAGGGCACATTTAAATGAGGACTTTTTAAAACTGAAAAACAATGAATTAACACATCAGTGGCATCTCTGAGATGAAGGTACTAAAATGTATTCACAGGTTCATTATTTTCTTAGGTTTCATAAGGCTAAAAATATAAATTTATAAAAATACTATATTTTTATACGGTCAAGCTTAAGTTAAATGTTTTGATGTACGGTGGGTGGTAGAGAACCTATGGAGAAGCTAAGTGGTCTCATAACCTCCAAGTTAGCAACAACACTTCCTATTAAAAGTTTATCTGAGAAAATTCCCTGGAAGAGTAAGTTTACATCAGAGCAAGTGTACGTATTTTTTATAATTTATAGTAGAGCAAATGTTTTATAATAATAATGTCTGTTATGTGAAATTCTAAAAAAAACTTTGGTGTTATTAAGAATTTGGCACTCTCTGCTGTGGTTTAAGATTGGTTAACTACGAAGATGGTGGCAGAATATGAAATTAGCTAAGTGTGAAAACTATGACATATGAGATAGTTATTCTTTTCTCATAAGTAGGCATTTTACTCAAAACTTGCTAATGGCAAGAAGTAGAATTACATGCGAACAAACCCAGTCTAAACAGAAGAGAGGTGGGCGCTTATGGAATAGAAAAACAGTGTGTTCTTTGCTTCTCTGGCTTCTGTAGATTGGAGCCTTTCTTCTTGGTCATGAGTACCACACATCTGTAGACTTTTGTGTTTTTCCTGAAATCATTATAGCTGTCATTTATACAAAGGCAACAACTTCTTCAGAATAAAAATGGAACAGGGCAGGGTAGTGACAGGGTTGCTGCCTTGCGTGGGGCAGAGGTGACGGATGCCAGAAGTATTTGCTCCTCCAGGAGAGCAGGGGGGAGCAGGAGTCCCCAGGGAACAGTCGTTCTGGTTTATGATGGGGTCATTTTTATTGGGAGTAAACATATTAGCCATTTTTATCATTGATAAAGAATCAAAATTCTTATCCATGAGTTTGTGGTTGTTACCCTGATTTTTTCCCCTTTAAGCGTTTACTTGCCACAGAATGCATTCCCTTCCAGAAAGAAGGTCTTGTGTTCCTACGATGGCAGTGAGAACGCTGAGCAAGGCTTCGTGTAGTGCTTTTGTCTGGCTGGCAGAATTTGGTGGCTCAGCTGGCAAAGTCACTGCCCGTAACCCTGAGAGGAGATGGTGTCCGAGAGTAGCCTGCTGTCGTCATTCCCATCATTCACTTGAGATCCAGAATTTCCACATCCACTCTTTCTCCACACCCCTGCCCCCCTGTTTTCACTCACACTTTGGTTAGCCCCGATTCCACGCAAGACTGGAGGGGCTCAGATGTGGGGGTTGTGGTTTCCGTCAGACTGGGATCTGAGGACACAGGTTTCACCGGGGCTGGCAGGGGCGGAAGTTTATCCCAGCCTTGATCTCGCCAGCTCACACTACAGACCCCTGAACTGCCAGCCCTGGGAATTGGTGCCCAAAACAATCACCTGTGTTGCTCTAAGAGTCCAGCTTGGTTGTGGCTCATGCCCCTCCCGGGCGTCCCAGAGATTTCTGCCTTGCTAGAGAGTGACCAGGCCTGGTCCATCTTGGCCCTGGACGTCATGGAGAGCTTTACACCAGGACTGTGGACTCCTGCTCACCTCTGCCTCTTCTGCTGCCCTGTGCAAGTGCCTGCATTTAGCCATTGAGCCCATGGCAGGGTCAGGTTTTTCCCAGAGCTGATGCTGGTTCTCTTTCTCTGTCCCTTTCAGGTGGACACGCTTTGCCTGGAGGATCTGCATGCTTTCATTGCTCAGGCCTTGTGCCTCCAAGGAAAACCAACTGTGCAGCTCGTAGACTTACAGGTACTGCATGACTGACCGATTGTCACAGTTCTGAAGACACCCTGCCTCACCACCCCTTTGTTCTGTTTAGTTTTGGTTGGTGTTTCACAGAAAAGATAAAAAGGCATATTTAGCCAAGATGTTTTCCTGGTGCAGTGGTGTGGTTCGTCTGTCCACAGCGGAGCCCTGAGTCCTGCTGGGTTAGTGAACTTCAAGCAGATCTCTGTACAAATGGCGTCCCGCATTTCTTGGAAGTGGCCATCCAGACCTGTGTCACAGCTGTGTCATGTGCTCACAAGTGCTGCCTCTTTCCAGTGCTGAGAAATTGACAGTTCTTAATCCTGTCTCAGTGTTGTAGTAATATGAAGACAGCAGTCTGATCCCTTATAAGTCTTGCTGACTTTAGGAGAACAGGATGCCTTTTTCTGGTATTAGTGACTTTGGTGCATACACACCTTGTCTCCCATACTTGGTGTCTGCTCTCTGGGGCTGGGCTACATCCCACCTGCCTTGTGTCCTCTCCCAGTGCCTTGCTTGTGAAGTGTTTAGTAAACAGTGTTGGTCACCGGAGGTTATTCAGATGCTGCCATTCACGAGTGTTTACTCCTTTAATTTCACGAACTAGTCCGTTTACAGCTAACCCCGGCTACTCTCCTTTGTGGCCACACCCTGTTACGTCTGATGGTTATTTCTTAGAAGAAGCCCCAAGGTCAGGCCAGTTGTTTGTGGAAACTTAAGACTGTGCTTTGTAAATGCCATTGGATGATGATAATGAGTTTTATCCATAGTTTCTAGTTAATTGAATTAGTTTTCACTTGTCTTTCTAGTGAAAAAAAAAAGCCTGATAAATTTCATTTATAAACAATATTTAATCTCAGAACTCTTATGTACTAGGTTTACTTCATAAACTAATTCTCATGGTGGTCCAATTAAATGAACAGGGCCGGGTTTTTTTTTTTGTATTTTCACTTTTGCATCCATCATATTCAAGAAAGTTCATTTTAAAAATGGACTCTTTTTCCTCCTTTGGCAAGACGCCATTTTAAATAATGGGTTTGGGGTTATTAGTAGGTTAGTGCTAATTCTTTTTTTATTGAGGTATCATTGACATTATAGAAGTTTCAGGTGCTCAACATGATGATTCAATATTTGTGTATATTGTGGAATGATCGCTACAGTAAGTTTGGCTAGTATCTGTCACCACACATAGTTACAGAACATTTTTCTAGTGATGAGAACTTTCACGGTTTCCTCTCTTAGCAGCTCTCAGATCTGCAGCACAGCAGTATTAACTATGTACATCCTATGGCTTATTTATGTTACCACTGGAAGTCTTACCTTTTGGCCCCCTTCACCTATTTTGGTCACCCCAGGGTCACAGATATGAGTGAAATCATATGGTATTGTCTTTCTCTGACTTACTGCACTTGGCATGGTGCCCTCAGGGTCCATCCATGTTACCACAAATGGCAAGATTTCTTTTTTTTTCCCTTTATGGTTGAATAATACAGTATTGCATTGTGTATATATACCATGTCTCTCTTTTTTTTAATCTGTTCATCAGTTGATAGACACTTAGGTTGTTTCCATATCTTGGCTGTTGTGAGTGAGAATGCTGTAGTGAACGTGGGGTGCACATATCTCTTCAAGATAGTGACTTGACTTCCTTCAGATATTTCCACAGAAGTTGGATCGCTGGGTTGTGTGGTGGCTCTATTTCTAACTTCTGGAGGACCTCCACACTATTTCTGACAGTGGCTGCACCAGTTTGTGTTCCCACCAGCAGTGCACAAGGGCTCCCGTTTCTCTACATGCTCGCCGACACTCATCTTTTGCCTTTTTGATGATGGCACTTCCAAACCAGTGTGGCAGATTAATTGACCATACATGCTTGGATTTACTTTTGAGCTTTTTATTCTGTTCCATTGATTGTTGTGTCTGTTTTCATGCTGATGCCATACTGTTTTGTTTCACGATAGCTTTGTAATACAGTTGGAAATCAGGGAGCGTGATGCCTTAGGCTTTGTTGTTTCTCAAGATTGCTTTGGCTATTTGGGTCTTTTGTGGTTCCATACACATTTTAGGATTGTTTGCCATATTTCTGT
Source organism: Herpailurus yagouaroundi (assembly GCF_014898765.1). NCBI lineage: Eukaryota > Metazoa > Chordata > Mammalia > Carnivora > Felidae > Herpailurus > Herpailurus yagouaroundi. The sequence continues at coordinate 257,396 of NW_024412429.1, read as the reverse complement.
GAAAAATGCCACTGGAATGTTTTTGAGGTTGCACTGAATCTGTAGATTGCTTTGGATAATATGAGCATTTTAACAACACTTGTTTTCGCATCCACGAGCAGGGGTGGTCTTTCCTATTCTTTGTGCCGTCTGCAGTTTCTTTCATCAGTGTACAACAGCTCTCAGAGTACAGGTCTTTCACCTTCCTGGTTAAATTTATACCCAAGTATTTAATTCTTTTTGGTGCAGTTATAAATGGGACTATTCTCTTAATTTCTCTTGCTGCTATTTCATTCTTAGTATATAGAAATGCAACATATTTTGTGTATTGATATTGTGTCTACAGCCTTATTAATTCATGTATTAGTTCCAACCATTTGTTGGTAGAGTTTTAAGGGTTTTCTCCATGTAGTATCATGTCATCTGAAAATAGTGACAGTTTTACTTCTTCCTCCTAGTTTGGATGTCTTATTTCTTTTCCTTGCTCGATTGCTCTGGCTGGGACTTCCAGTACTGTGTTGAATAAAGGTGGTGAGAGTGCACATCTTTTTGTTGTTCCTGATCTTAGAGGAAAAGCTCTCAGCTTTCCACCATTAAGCATGATGTTAGCTCTTCGCGTTGAGTATGAACACCTGATCGCTGTTCCTCCTTTTGGCAAAACACAATTTTAAAAAGTAGATTTTCAGTTATTAGTAGGTTCATACAGTTCTTAATACCAAATTGGGGCCTTCCTCCCAGACTGCTGTCCTGCTACCACTGGCCTGTCTGTTCCTTGACCCTCATCTGCTTTCCTCTCCCCTCCCAGTGAAACTAAACAGGCAGGCAGAAAGAGAAAGGAACTTGGAGGTCATGCTGTCTCCTGCCTTGTTACGTGGGTGCGGAAACTGAGGCAGTGTGGGCAGCAGAGTGAGCTGGAGTTTGGGGTCATGCTGATAAGGGTAGGTGTGGGTTCTGTCACTAACCAGCTGTGGGAACTCTAACGAGTTCTTATGAACATACCACAGAATACAACTCCTCTCTTGTGAACTGGAGGGGATGTCTTAACGCCGGCACCATGTGGGACGTTCTTTGACTTTGTCCACATCAAGTGCATCATCCTACACTTACCTTGTCATTGGTGGAGCCAAAGTGGAATCGGCTCTTGACAACCAACCAGTGGTCTTTTCTGAAAGAAAGGCGCTATCACCGGGAGCGAGGGACCGGAGGGAACGTGCGCCTTAGAGTTAGAGTGACTCCAGCGGGAGCTCACCTTGCTGTGCCCTCTCTCTCTGGCTCAGCACTTACTCTGCACTCAAGATTTGTGGCCTGTCCAGTCAGACCAGGTACCTTCCCCGTTGTCAGAGCTTCTCCAGCAAAAATGGGATCTGTGCCAGCTGTTACTGGCGTCGGTTCCCTGTTAGGACCGTAACCGGGTGGTGTGTATTCTCCTCACGCGAAGGGCCGCTCCCAGGGGCCACTAGAGCCCCTGTGGGAAGTGTCCCAAGGAGGATGGAGGTTTTTAACCAGCGGTGGGGACTGAAAATAGATGCAATTTCAGTGGCCTACCTTCTCATCAGCCCAGGGTCGTTCCCTCTTGGCTGTCTTGGTTGATTGGGTTGGTTGTGAGGGTGGGCAGGGCAGGGCCCCCCCAGGGCCTCACTCCGCTCCCACTGCCGAAGAGCGCCTTGTCTGGGTGGTCCAAACGTCTGTCTTCACCGTGAACAGTGGACCCACGTGGCTGCAGGGCTGGGCATCCCTGCTCGCTGGTACTCATGGGCAATTTAAAAAGTGCCCTGTTAGGTTTTTACCCAGCAATATTTCTCTTGTCCCAGCAGCTTGACTCTAGCTTTAAGGTGGTATATGGCTTTACATATTTATTAAAAATCCAGGGAGGTAGATTATATATGTGAAGGTTATATCCCATATTATAGATACATTCATTTACAGACGCAGAAGTCTGCGATCTATGACAAGGAGTCATCTGCAACAGTTACATAAAAAAAAAGAAAAAGAAAGGGCTGCAGTGTTACTTCTAGTGAAGAAAAATGCAAAGACAGCTTGCCTTCCTCACGCACAAAGGGCAGTCCCACAGCTAACAGGAGACGCTGTCCTCGGTGCTGAGAACACATGCGAGGAGCCGGGCTTCCCAGCTGTAGCTGCGTCCTCTCTGAAAGCTGGCTGTGTGCTTGCTGCTCTTCCTGTCCGTGTTGATGACTGTGCATGCGTGTGTTCACCTTACCGTTCTAGAGGACATGGTTGTCGTTGTATTTTGAATAGCTCAGGGGGGCCTTTGGTGCTTGGCTCGTACAGCCCATGTGAGAGCACACACAAAGGTGGGGTATGTATGGGATTAAGTTGGGATCTCTGCATACTTAGGAGGGAAAGTCAGCGAAGCAATGGACTGAATTACACAGTGATCAGATAACTTGTGAGGCCCCACTTTAAGGAGCTGTAGGTGGGGGGGGCGGATTGTTGGGGTTTTGCATCTGTGCAATTGAAGACGAGGTTGCCAAGGTAGAGGAGATAGTCGCGTGTCTTGAGGTGTCCCGCAGACACTTCTGTCAGTGCCTCGCCACCCCTTGCCTGGCTCTAATAGCTGGGCCCCTGGTGTGTGACGGGGAGTTCTGGGCCTCCGGGAGCCCTGGTTCCTGATCCGTTCTGTGCACACTGGCTTCTGATGTGGGCATGCATGTACTTGTCCAGAAATGTAGAAGGGCTAGAAGTAGCTATCTCACTCATTCTGTGGTATTTTGTCAGACACGGGTACCTGCCCAGAGCATTTTGTGAAGTCCTCTAGAGAAGATGGGGTGTCCCCCTGCCACTGCTGAGCCAGGTAGAATGCAGCAAGCAGACGTGGTGCCTGCTCTCAGAAGCCTCCTGCTCTCCCCTTCCCAGAGCACAGTGGTGCTTTTCAGTTACCTCTTGCTGCTCTGTTTGGGAAGAGCCAACAGGATGCTTAGGACATTCCAGATGCCTCTCTGGTGTACCAGGGACCTGGGGAGCACTGTCTGAGTGCCCCAGCGGCTTCTTCAGAGCTTACAGGAGGCGGCAGCCACCTTTTCTGCTCATCACCACTCATCAGAAAGTGCCCAGTCATCTTTGATTGGGGAATAAAAGGAAAGAAATACGAATAAATGGAAGGAAAGTCCTGTTATAAAATCCGAGCCATACCACATCAGAAGCAGTGCACTTCAGTGCCGCTGTAAGACTTTTCAAGACTTAGTGGATGCACGGCTCTTGGGGCACACGCGCCTTGGTGGTGTCACCGTGAGCCATACCAACACCAACAGCACCATGCACGTGCAGGGAGCATGGTTTGGCCCACAGTGGACAGGGAGTCTCATACGGGTGAGCTGTGTGCACAGCCCTGCAGTGAAGGTCAGCTAACGTCCATGCAGCATTAGCTTCTGGTTGGACTGGCCTCCACATGCCTCAGGCAAAGCCTGACTGTATTACGGTCCTCTTTACCCTGGCACTCGGCGACCCGGCCCTGTTCATTCTGGGCACTCGGCGGGCAACGTGAGTGACAGCATTACTGAGCGTGCCACTCTCGGTGAGGTTCCATCATCGTGTTTATCACACATAACACTCTTCACGCCTTTCCTGCGGGCGTCTCTGTTATGTGAGGCAAAACAGCCACCTTTGAACTCTAAGACTCTAATAGTCTTTGAGTCTTCACGAACTCCTTGTGTAGTATGTAGGTTTTAAACTTCCATACTTTAATAATTTATGTTGTAAAATTGCAGAAATAATCTGGAAGAGTACTTAAAATGGGTCAGCCTTACTGTTCACTGCAAGTGTGGGCACTGCCCTTCGCCCTGAGGCTTCTCCACCTGGGCCTGGAGCCTGCCCCTCGCCCTCCCTGGGGGCTGCTGTGCAGATGGGCCCCGCTCCCTGTCTTTGCTTCCGCTTCATCCTCCGTCTTTAACTTGGTCTCTCTGACTGGCTCTGTCCTTTGGTGGATAAAGCAAAAAGCTTCTGCAGTAAACATTCCCAGCCAGTCACTTGCCTGCCTCATTCTTCAGAGGACGCCGCAGGATGGGGCTGCATGTTTGCTGGTCTTCTCTGCCCCCTGTCCTCCAGCCCTGCAGGAGCATCATGCCTCCGTTGCACAAGGTCACTGAAGCAAAGGTTAGGAAGCGCTCCACTGACACCGGGTCTTGTGCTGCCTTCTCTCTGCTTTTGAGCCTGTGGCGCACCTTTTATTTATTTTTGTTAGGTAGTACCTTTCACGTTCTAGACATCTTCCATCAGATACGTTTGCTGAGCCTCACTCTGGAGCACCAGTGTTGGTAGCTCGGGAGTAGAGCGAAGGCTGGCTGTTGTGGTGGGGACCTCGGTGAGGAGGCTGCGTGTCCCGAGTGGGATCTTCATGATGTCCTTCCTCTGCTAGACAAAGGCCTCCTTGGAGGGAGGGTCAGTGCTTTCTCTCCCATTCGCTTTCCAGTGCCTGGTACCCTGCCGCTATGGCTAGAGCCAGTTTGACTCCACAGACTGCTTGTGCAGGTGCAGCCCTTGTGAGGAAGCCCCCTTTGCAAAGCCCCTCTGCTTCTGACATGTCTCCACGAGGTTCCCAGCAGAACTGAAGAGATGGCTGTGGCTGGGTTCTGCCCTGGGGCCCGGGGGGCCGGCAGGGCAGAGCAGGAGGTGCAGGAGGCCCTTCCTCCTCCCAGGTATTCTCTTCGGGCAACTGCCGACATAGAATTTTACCACTGTGTTTGCTGTGGCTCGTGGTGGGAGGACCAGAGCCCTGGAAGCCACGCGTGGGCATGGGCGGCTGTGCAGTGGTTTCAGTCAATTGGCTCCTGGCTTGAAAAGCAGAGTGAGGACCCTACAGCTCACAGCATGAAAGCGGGGAAGGAGGAGAGGGTGGGGCAAAAGTGGCAGAGAAGGAGGGTGCAGGAGAGAGGGCTCTGTGCCCATCCCATTTCTGCCTCATCCACTGGGAAGGCAAACCCCACATGGTTTCCTATCCCACAGCTCCCACCTGGTGCCCTGCTCATGTGGAATTGAATGCATATATTCCTTTTTGTGAAACTGTTCACACTTTTCAGACATTTGGATTTTCTGAGACCAAAATGTGATACGCCAAAGCTTATGGGAGACTTCCATCATGGTTACATCTGAACATAGAGATAGGGATTCACATCGAACTTCAGAACTTGCCAAGAGTCGCAGGCAGAAGAGATGTCTGCACTCAGCTCCCGGACTTCAAGACTATGTTCTTGCTGTATCAGGTCTATGTCATTCATTCTTGGCTTTTTAAAACTATTGTATTTGGTACTTTCCTTTGACAGTATTTTATAATTATCTTGCATCTGAGAGATATGTTTCTGCAGCTAAATTGTATGGTCCCAAGGGCAGGGACTGTATCTCATTCTTGTTTATAATCCTCCGGCATCTGGCATAAAACAGTGCCCAGTGAATGCTTGGTGAAGTGCCTCATAGCAGCGATGAATGATTTTTATGGAGCGGATCCACAACATCCAGTTTTATCTGTTTCCTGTGCTTTAACATGGGGTCCGTATCATCTTGCTAGAGCACTGTTGGACGTTTAGCTGCTAGAGTAGAAATAAAGAAACAAGGCATTTTGATGTTTCTGTGGGAAATTTTCTGGTTCTGCGTTGGATCTGGGACTTCACCCTTTGATCATGTTCCTCGTTCTCAAATAATCTCCATCTGAAAAGAGGTTGCCAGCAGTGTTATAAATGACAGCAAGTGCTAGACCACGAACCCACAGAGGAAAGAATCACCAATCAGGACCAATCAAATCATCAAGACAAGGGCCTTGATGTCTCCATTCGGGAAACGTAGGCCTCCTGGGAGAACCTAGGTCAGAGCTCTTAGCAGAGCTGGGAGCAAGAGCAGGGCGGGCCAGGGCTTGGGGGAAACACGCGCACTCACCTACCCATCAGGGCTGCAGAGGGCCTCACCATGGAGTTCCTGAAGATGTTCTATTGCCACTGTTGGATGGAGCGACTTGTAACAGGCTTGGCATTTTTTGCTAAAACTGCATGCCTAGAAGTGGAATGTTTGATGAATCAAAGGATCTGTTTCTATCGAAGGACCAGGAAATTCCTTGCTTTGGTGATGGGGATGATCCATCTCTGGGAGGAATATTTGTAACGTAAATCAGTTAAGGAAAAATAAGTAAAATATAGGTTCAGTGAGGTGCCACCATTTGGTGAGACGTCAAATGCCCAGATTTTTAAGCTAAAATGAAGCCTCTCTGCAACTAATTGTTAGGAAGTGGCACTAAATTGCTTTTACTGGGGAAGAGTGTCTTACCGGCTGAAGGTAAAACAGACTTACGGGATGAGACCCGCGGTCTGATGGGTGCGGTGTGGGTGGTGGGAACTGGTTGTGTTCTCACAGGAAGGGGCCGCCGTCCTTGGGGGGGCTGAGGAGCCGCCACTCGCCAGGTTTCTTACCAGAGTCTCCACTTGCCTTACAGTAGAGGGTGTTTGCGGACTCGGAAAGGGAAGGTTAGGTGATGTCTGCCTGGTCATGACCTGTGCGCCGAGTGACAGGTGGTACAGGGTGTGGGGGACAGAGGTGCACACACCTGCCCGCCTGTGCCCCTGATGGCCCGCACCTGTCAGGAAGCCCATTGTTCTCCTGACGGGAGTGCCGGTGCCGGGGTGAAGCTCTGAGAGCGGGGTGCTCGGGGCCTCCACACAGAGTGCCTCGGCCTGGGGCCACAGCCATAGAGCTTGCTGAAAAGTAAACGACCAGGGTAAGGAGCATCCTTGAATTGCAGGCTTTGGAAAAAAACATTTTGCACACACGGGCAACTCACTGACAACTCATTGAACCGAGTCTGTAAAATGGACAGTATTCATGGGCCTCTCCTCTTGGGACGTGGTTTCCGTGGACACGTGTCAGAGCACAGAGCTCACGGGGTCGCTCGGTGTCCTCCGACCACGGGTGGGTGCACAGCTCTGACGGAAGAGCACACTGCCTCAGCTGTCTTCTCACCTCAGAAGAGTATCGAAAAACTGCTCTATAAGCCACTTTGAAGTTTGGGAGAAGACTCAAAGAAGGGTCATGTCTCATGACATGTGGAAATTATGTGAAATTCAGATCTCAGCGTCTAAGGTTAAGTTCACACCGCGACAGCAGAGTTGAGAGCTATGACAGAGACCGTAAGGCCCACAACACCAGAAATACTGATCTCTGGCCCTTGGCAGACTTACCTGCTGGCCCCTGGCTTAAACCAGCAGGTAAGTCTGCAGGCTCTTCGGTGAGCAGAAAGGTCACTGGATAGTGTGTTTCCTAAGGACAGAGTCCGTCCCACTGGTCATTGTGCTGGGCCTGGCATACATTCCTCAGGAACAGGAAAAATTAGAGCATTTTGGGGGGAAATTAGGAGGGCTTCGTAAACATTACACAGTTAATTTTTATATCATTCCTTTGAGGGAAATAAAGTCCTTGTTATGTTGGTAGGGAAATGAAGACAAAGATTGGTGTCTTGGCTGAGGTCCCTTGAAGGGTCTGGTGAGGGTGCACGTTCTGTGCTCCGGAGTCCAGCCTGCCCATGATGAAGCCTGGATTTGGGGTCTAGGGGGTGGGTCCGGGACGGTGGCTGGCTCTTGTTGGATCCTCTCTGTTGCTCCATGCCGTACAATGTCTGATGCTCAGTAAGTTTCAATACTGAAGATGATGTCTGCTGGAGCCAGGAACGGGACCTTGGTGGTGGTGCAGGCAGGCTCTCCTGTCAGGCTCTCGTCACAGAGTGATTTGCCCAAGGTCAGGGCACCAGTGTGTGTCACAGCCACGTTAAGAAGTCAGGGCTGCGAGGTGCACCAGACATCATCATTGCTTCCCACCATCTCCCCGAACAGCCTCTAAAGTGAAGAGCAAACATGGCGTGTGTAACAGCAAGTGTAGAAATCTTCATTCCAAGATCTTGAGTCAGTATTGCCCCTGCTGGCGAACCGTCACTTTCCAAATCAAACACTTCAAATTCTAATGATAAAATCAAAATGCTTCAAGGAGATCACATTTTTAAAGCACATCAGAATAAAATCTATGAAATGGTGCTTTACTGATTAAACTACTAAAACAGCCAGAGAAATACAGGATAGTGTAAATGTGTATTAAAAGAGATATTTAGAAAAAATGCTTTTACTGTTAGGCGCTCAAAAAGTTGATGAATGAATGAATGAATGAATGAATGAATGAATGAATGAATAGTAGAAATAGAACCTATTGGGAGCGCCTAGGTGTCTCAGTGGGTTAGGTGTCCGACTCTTGATTTCAGCTAAGGTCATGATCTCATGGTTTGTGGGATCAAGTCCCGTGTCAGGCTCAGCGCTGACAGCACAGAGCTTTCTTGGAGTTCTCTCTCCCTCCTGTCCCCTGCTTGCACTTGCTCTCTCAGAATGGGGAAAAAAAAAAAAAAAGAGAATCTATTGAAACTTTTAGTAGGCTTTTTAAGTTGATATGTAAGCACAGAAGATGACTCCCCAGATGGGTTAAATTAAATATGTCGAAGAAAACAGGTGGGAAACCTTCAGGGGACAGGCCCTCAGTCTGATGCTCGTGTGTACGTAGGACTTGCACATGCTTTTCCGGAGCATCCGCAGGCAGAAGGTCATTGTGTGACTGAGCAGGAGGGCACTCTCGGGCCCAGCCAACCCTCCTGGATCTGGCAGCAGATGACAGTGTCCCTTCTTGTGCCTGTGGCCCTGTGATGAGGGTTACACACATCACCTGGCGTGTCCCCAGTGTGTGGTTCAGAGGATATTAGCTCTGGTAAGCAGGCACATTTGTGGAGGAGCATCATCAAAGGTGGAAAAGGGGAGCGTATGGAGGAGCAGGAGCGTCTCCTGCTCTCGTGACGCTGGCGAGCTACAAGCATGGGGGCTGCGGGCCGCTGCCTGGCCCTGGTGCTACCCTGGTGCCTTTCCTGTGCTTCCGTCCCTAGTACTAAGGGGAGCTGTTTCTCTCTGTGCGGAGAGCCCCAAGGAAAGCAGATGTCCTCAGTGCCCACAGCCACCCTTCCAGGTTGTTCCGGAGGAGAGCTGGTGGCCGCCCATAGTTTAGTGAGGACAGGTTGGGCTGGCTCGGGACAGCAGGTGGGACACCTCATGGAAGTTCTCAGGGGAGATCTCTGGTGCCCGGATCTCCAGCACATAAGGGTCCAGGACGATCCAGATGCCCCACAGCTGACTTGCCTTTGCGGAAGAGAGACACGAGTCAGAATAGAGGTGTAGAGCAAGGCAGGCCACACCCAGGCCACCGCCCCCAAGCTCAGTGAAGCTGCTTGCTACACAGCCTTGCCTGTCCTCCCATGTGGCGTCTGTGGATGCTGGCAGGCCACAACAGCAAAATTGAGCAGCCTCAGCATGGAGCCTGGGAGCCGGCCATACGTCCACACAGACACTCAGGCTGGCGGTACCCGGAAGAGGCTCCTGTCTGTTCTGGGTGCCATTCACACCTGCAGAGAAGCTGTTTGCAGATTGGGGCCTCAGTCCCTCTCGATTTGTCCTCTGCTGTCCCTGCACTTCTCACTTTGAACCCTCCCTGGGACTTTGAATCTGGCCTCTGGCCTCCCCTCTGTTCACTGCTTGCATCTGGGCAGAGATGAAGGACTGGTGCTTAGAGCTTTCACGCTGGGCCCTGGCCTGGCCTTTCAGGCATCCACAGTCTGATTCTGTGTCCCCAGTCCCATCCAAAGCCCCCCACCCCTCCCCTGCCCTGGAGGCAGGCCCTGCCCAGACCCCGGCCTCACTGCCTCCTGCATATACCTGCTGCAGGGGGGCTCCTTCCTCTGCTGGGTACCCACACATGGCAGTTGCTGATGTGCCCCGTGACACCTCGCCAGTGATGCTACATCTGCTTCAGGGCCTGTCCCCTTCCTCTCTCAGCGAATAACCCTCTCTCCTGCTCAAGGATACCTGTCCCCTCTCCTGGGGTTTCCCTGGGCCACGGCTCTTCAGGACTGGACACTCGGCCTCATTCACCCCTGTGTCTTCCCTTGTACCCGCACTTTCTGGCAATTTAGCAGGTACTCAGCTAGTTTTGTTTAAATGGATTGAAATACATCCTCAGTTACTTGGGGTGGAAACTGAGTCCCCTGTGACTTTCATGGGATCTTCGTGCCTTGTCAGCACTCTGATGTTGGTTTGCTTAATACTGTCATCAGTACTGATGTGTGCTTATGTTCGTGCCGGATGCTAGCAGACGCATTCAGTCCTTGTGAGTAAGAATATTCACGGGCGCCCGGGGGGCCCAGTTGGTTGAGTGTCCCGACTCTTGGCTTCAGCTCAGGTCATGATCTCGGGGTTGTGCAGTCAGGTCCCACGTGGGGCTCCGCCCTCACCTGGAGCCTTTAAGACTCTCCCTCTGTGCCAACTCTGCTTGCACGTGGGCGCTTTCCCTCTCTGTAATTAAAAAAAAAAAAAAAAAAATTAAAAATAAGGAATCTTCAAATAAAATTTTTTTTCTATAGAAGAAACAAATCTCAGGATGGAATTTTCATTTTAGCTTTCTGTTTCAAACCCCATTCCACGGATTGGCAGAAATGTACCCTGGCTTGAGGGGGGCAGGTGTCCCTGAGATGTCCTTGTCCCTCTCTCTATGCCTGTGGTCCCTGTGCTGCTCCCACACTGCCAGCCCACAGAACGTGGGTACCCCATGTAGCATGTCTCCCCTGGGCTTCAGCAGGCCCACAGGTGGTGGCAGGGCCTGTGCCCTCTTCTCCCTGTCTCTGTGCCGTTGCTCCAACACTTCACGCCCGTGGCAGATCAGAGCCTCTAAAGTTCTCCCAGGAGCTATAGACACTGGAAAGTAAGAAGCCAGAACTTCGTGACTTGTGGCCTCATTGCTCCTGTGTATTGGTTGTAGGATGTCTTTGGTGACCACGATCCAGGCAGTAAGGGGGAAATGGTGGAATCACGGCTAACGGTTTAAATATTATCTCACTCTGTTTCTTGTAAAGGTCAGCCTTTTGTCATTCTCTTAAACTTTTCTGTGATTGTACATTCGTGAGTAGAGCTGTAGACCTCGTGGCGGTCGTGGGTCTGACGGCGGAGGTGGCAGTTTGGGTCTGACGGCGAAGGTGGGCGTGTTGCCATGATGTGCGAGGATGTAGGAGGGCAGAGAGGTGGAGGTTTCACCGAGCCCGTCTTTGGTGCCATAGGATGGTGTGGGATCTCCTGCGTGCTCAGCGACTCGGCCTAGAGAGGGTCCCGGGTAGGGGGATGGCTGTGGAGTGGCCAGTGGTATGCTGGCCCACAGCAGCGGGGGCTATACCCTGCGGGACGCACACATACTGTGCCGCTCCCTCCGTGGTGTCCTCAGGCACCCCGAGGTCTTCAGGTCGACACGCCTTACACCCAGCTCCGCTTTCTCTTCTTTGCCCTATTCTTTCGTCTTTCGTCTTTCCTGTAAGCCATCCAAAGAATACATTGAAATTGTTTTGTTTGTTTGTTGTGCGTGGTCATCCATTCTGGACCTTAAGAGCGTGTCAGGAGGGCTGCAGAGGAGAATGGTTGGTGCCCTGCCAGCTGGCACCTCGAGGCTCCCGTCCTGCTGACACTCGCTCCTGGGACAGCGTGCCGACCCGGCCAGGCAGAGAGTGTTTTCTCCACATGCTGCTCCCAGGGTGCTGCCGCCAGCCAGTCCCTGGGGCTCCGGGCTCCTGTGTCCTGCTCTTCTGGGCAAGTGTCCACCCATGCTCCAAGGGCATCTCTTGCACAGCACGCTCCTGCCTGGATTAAAGATGTGACACGAAGTGGCATTGGGTGGGAAGGGCGTGGGAGAAATGGCTCTCTTGTGTGGCTTCTCAAGACGGGCCGTGGAAGGGCCAGCCCTGCTGTTGTCACTGGCCCGGCACTGCCCCTCCCCTGCCCCTGTGCCTTAGGAGAAAGGGGAGCCCATTTGTATTTCCCTGCAAGGCGGCCTTAATGGATCTTCATGTATTTTCATGTAAATTTTTGAATAAAAACAACAAGAAAATTTTAATTTTCTTATTGAAATATAACTGATATGCAATGTTATATTAGTTTCAAGTATATAGTAGACAGCTATTTCTAAATGTTTATTTTTGAGAGAGAGAGAGCATGAGCAGGGGAGGAGCAGAGACAGGGGAAGACAGAGAACTTGAAGCAGGCTCCAAGCTAAGAGCAGAGAGCCGGACACGGGGCTCAAACTCAAAAACCATGAGATCATAACCTGAGCCGAAGTTGGACGCTTAACCAACCGAGCCACCCAGGCACCCCACTCAACAGCTATTTTTTTGTTAATGTTTATTTATTTTTGAGAGCGAGAATGAGAGAGAGAGACCCAGAGTGTGAGCAGGAGAGGGGCAAGGAGAGAGGGAGACAGAGAATCTGAAGCAGGCTCCAGGCTCTGAGCTGTCAGCACAGAGCCTGACACGGGGCTCAAACCCACGAACCTTGAGATCATGACCTGAGCTGAAGTGGGACACTTCACCGACTGAGCCACCCAGGTACCCCTCCAATTTTTCTTTTTAAACATGTTTCTATGAAAGGAGGCTCGTGAGTTACCTGGCTGGCTCAGTTGGTAGAGCATCCGACTCTTGATCTCGGGGCTGTGAGTTCAAGCCCTACGTTAGGTGTAGAGGTTATTTATAAAAAAAAATTTTTTTAACACTTTATTTTAGTTTTTGAGAGACAGAGTGCAAGCAGGGGAGGGCAGAGAGAAAGGGAGACACAGAATCAGAAGCAGGCTCCAGGGTCCGAGCTGTCTGCACAGAGCCCGATGTGGGGCTCAAACCCGTGAACTGCAAGATCATGACCTGAGCCAAAGTCGGACGCCCAGCTGACTGAGCCACCCAGGCGCCCCTCAACAGCTATTTTTAAATTACCTGCTGTGTGCAAGGTGAGGGGCCTTGCTGATAGGACGGCCCCACACACTCGCCTAATGCGTTTAACCTGAGAATGGTGTTCTCAGAGGCTCACGTGTTTATCAGGCACATCTGGCCATGTCGTTCCTGCACTTACAAATAAATGGCTTTTCCAGGGCCTACCAACTCTCCTGACTCCGGAGGGTGGAGTAACAGCGGGATGTGAACAAAGGCCAGACCAGCATCCTCCGCTGGTCCTGCCCCTGCCTATCGAGTCTCAGGCAGTACCCTTGGGGGTTACTTTGTACCGTTGTGCCTCACTGCAGGCAGGGGACCCTAAAGGTGAGCGGGAACTTCAGGCAGAACCTCTAAAATCTAATCAGCCTTTCAGACCAGAGGAGCTCCCAGGTTTGTTTTTGGTGTTTGGTTTGTTAGTGTTCTCACCCCGTGTGGGTTTCCAGTTGCTCACGGGACAATCCCGCTGGTGAAGCACTGTCTGAAACTGAGTTTAGGTTGGCTCAGGGGCTGCAGCTGGCCAAGAATGGTAGTTTTGTTCCATAGGATCATCGTTTTACATAACTGCCAATAAGCCCTAGTTAATGAGCCTTCCTTGGCATGTGAACCCACGCCACACCGTTGACTGTTTACTGTTAAATATTTCCTGTGAAGCTTTGGGACATCAGAACTGGTTTTTCCAGTTTCTGGGTCCCCACCAAATGCCCCATCACCTGGGCAGGAAACGTGCAGGGCTTAGCTTTTCCTCGTGTTTATTCCAAAGCACCTTAAATCCTATTTCTAAAACACGGGCTGCTCATCTTTATTGATTTTATTTATCTGTAAGGCCATACCTTTTAGCCACATGGAGCTGGTCCGTGCTTACTGGTGACTGAGCCTGGGCCAGGCCCAGCCTCCTGCCCTGACTTGGGCTCCCAGGGCCCTCAGCGCCAGTTGTTTGGGGAAGAAGAACGATGGCTCTGGGGTTCCTCTGGTGGGAAGGTGGCCTCAGAGTTTCAGGTGTCAATCCTGCAGCCTGTGAACACGGTCTGCTCTCCTCTTAGCCCAGTTAGTGTAAGTCCGGGGCTTTCTCTGCTCACCGAGGAACCGGGGAGTTGGTGGTGGTCAGCAGGCTTCCCCCGTCTCTTCGCTCTGTTTCCCATGTAACTTCAGCCAGTTTGGGACAGTCCTCTCCCTGAATAGACTTGTGGAGGAGAGGGGGTGGGTGTAGATTGTCTTCCAGCCCTCACGTTATAATCAGAAAAGGAAAATCACAAGGCAAACGTGGCTGAGAAATGCTTTTTATTTTTAAGTTTGTTTTATTTATCTTGAGACAGCACACGAGCTGAGGCGGGGCAGAGAGAGGGAGGAGAGAGTGAGAAGCCAGGCAGCTCCACACTGTCAGTGCAGAGCCCGGCGAGGGGCTCAGTCCCTCGGACCGTGAGACCATGCATGACCTGAGCCGTACACCAAGAGTTGGCCACTCAACCGACTGAGCCCCAGGCGCCCCTGGCTGAGAAATACCTTAACATGTTCTGGGAAGTAGAACTTTCACAACCTGGCGCTTACAACGGTACCTTCTGCCTTCCAGATGTGGAGGCACAGGAGAGCCCCGCCAGCGTGCCGGCTGATCCCGACACTAACGCAGTGCTAGCAAGCAGTTGTACGTGGCAGTGGCTCAACCTGGGTGAGCCAGCTGAGGGTCTGAGGCCCCGCCACCAGCCCTGCCTGTGCTGTCTGTCCCCTGGTCTCCCTGGGTTTTCCACGCTTGCTTGCTTCGAGCAGGAGGAAGAAAGCCATGTTTAGGAAACTGAATTAATGGCCGTACAGCTTCTTGAATTAAAAGTGTCCCTAAAGTGCCGGTGATGTCACCGCCCATCCTGTGACCCCAGGGCAGCGTAACGGCTTGAGACCAAAGTCCCGCATTAGTTGTTTCACCTGCTTTGACGTGGTTACGGGCTCACTTCTCTTACAGAAGTCGTTTGTGAGCTGTGAGATGGGGCACAGCATGTCCAGTGCAGCTCAGTGAGCCTAGAGGAAGTGCAGTGAACGGTGGGCCCTCAGGGGCTTGGTTTCAGCTGCCCACTTCGCCCACATGAAGAACATGTCCTTGGTGCTGCCCTGTGCTCACTGGTGCCACCAGGACCTGGCAAGTCCCGACTGTACCCGACAGGGTCGCCGGGGATGGTGTTTGATGCTGAGGCTTTGTTTTCACTTAAAAAAGTGACTGAGCATGAACATTGTCTTTTACGGTTAGTTATTTTCCAAGAGCAGACTTTACAGTTTTCGTCACTCAGTCCTGAGTGACGCGCACGGTTAGTTGGGTGTTTACAAGATAAACTCTGCAGATCGCATCACTTGACCTTCTATCACTCGCGCCTTGCTGTAGCACATGACGACTTCGTATTTCTGGCAGTGGGGGAAAACTGCATTTGAAGGGCTTTGGGAGGACCTCAGTAGGTCGGGTTTGGGTGTAAATCTGTCTTCATTCTGTTGCGCTTTGGTTCTTCAAGGACCTACACGTTTGCAGCGCACGTGGCACTCCTCAGTACCGATGGTGCGCTGGGACCAGGTGAGACCACGGAAACCCACACGAGGTATGTGACTCGCTCGCAGTTGCTCAGCTGGGACGGGGACGCCCAGCCTGGCTCTTCTTGTGGTAGCCTTGGCACTTGGGCCGCTCCTGAGCTGCGGTTAAAGTGAGCATGTGGAGCCTGTCCACTGTGCGACCATGGCTGTGACCCATGTTCCGGCCTGGAGTTTGCTAGTTCAGCACCCCGCTGAACGAGGACTCACAGAGGAGTGCTCACGGTGTGCACACGTGTGGACAGCAGGGCCTCCTAGAGCGGAAGCTGGCACAGCACAGCTCTTAGGGCCGTGTGCTGTCCTCAGCGGCACACGGCCGGGCACACCGTGCCTGCCTGTGCTACAGAGAGAGGCCCCCGGCTTGTGCGGAGTCACGACCTGCCCCGTGTCACGTGGCACATGTACAGGAAGTCAGCGGTTGTATCCTTGTACACAAGCATCATATTAGGAACTGGAGCCGATGTACTTCCTAACAGAGACCCTCTGCCTGCCATTTGTAGGGTCTTAATAGAGAAGTAAATCTCATATGTCATGTTGATACTTAAGCAGCAAGTTCACTCTTTCAGTAGAAACTGAATGCTGGCCCAGTGCCAGACCTGTACTGGGGGCGCAGGGGCAGGAAGGTGGTCGTCCCGGGAGGGTGGCTCAGCAGGAGTGCCACCGTGGTGACCTCCTCCTGGGGCGCGGGGGCAGGGAGGGCATTCCTGTCCCCCCAGCTCCTCCAGGCATCTACCCCTGCACTGGGATTTGATGAGTCAGAGGTGAGAATAGAGTAAGGACGGGAGGGCCTCAGAAGGGAACAAAGAAATTCGTTGGGTTCATTGAGCAGCTTAGAGCCTCTAGAGGTGATCACAGCTGGTCAGAGCTGTGGCCTCTGGTCACAGCTGGGACTCCCCTGGCTGTTGAGGAATCCAGGGGGCTTCGGACAGCAGAGTGACATGAAGCCCAGCCCTTCATGGGGGGGTCACGTGTGCCAGTGCAAGCGGGGCCTGGAGTGGGGACAGAGTGGGTTCAGCGAGGGGCCTGGCATGGTGGAACTGAAGGTCGAGGTGAAGAGAAAAGTGGTGCAAAGTGTGCAGGAGGCAGGAGGAGCCTGGCGTGGGATCCCGTTTTCCTGGATCAGCAGTCCGAGGCGGGAGGTGAAGAGCTCCGTTTGGGGAGGGTCACATGTGAGATGTATGTCTGCACAGCGGGACCCACAAGTCTGGAGCTTGGGGAGAGTTGGTGTTGGAGGTGGACTTGGGCAGCATGAGCACATGCGGGTTTATCAACACAGGGAGAAGAAAGAGGTGTGGCCTGAGGACGTCCGCTGGGGGTCTTGAGAGCACCCTCATTAGGGATGGCAGAAAGAGCGTGGCAGAAGACGGGCACCCAGTAGGCCGGGCGCCCGTGTGTGGGTGCGGTCAGGAGAAAGGATGAGGAAATGAACGTTGGACTTAGACCTGGAACAGCTTCTGGAGAGCAGTGGGGTGGAGGCCGGTGGGGGGTGGGGGTGCTGAGACAGGTGAGGGTGAGACCCCCTCCCCTCCATAGGGCCTGGAGAGGGGGAGTGTGGAGAGGGAGAGGATCGGGGGCCAGGTCAAGGGTGACTGAGTGCAGGCACAGGGGCGTGGGCACCCTACAAAGGAGAAGGAAGTTTCCTGCTTCAGTACAGCCTGCTGTGTGAGCCACTCGTGAGTGGCTCATATGGTGTTTCCTGACCCCGCGTGTCCAAGACAGAGCGTGGCCCATTCTTGGTAGCCTGGAAGCCCTGAGAAAGCTGGGATCAAAAGGGAAATGATTATGTTTGAGAAAGAAAACTATCAACACATCCAGCCCTTTAACACTGTGACCTTATTCCCAGTTTAATGTGCTTTTCTTGGTTTAGACTTTATTTTTAGTGTTTGATAATTAAATGGGTAATAGAGGCTCCAAAACTGCCCATGTCTTTTGGTGGAATTTCCTCTGTTAACACACTTTGCAAACCCTCCAGCAAAGATTACATCAATGTAAGGAAAGCAATTGCTGGTCCCAGGGTTACGGCCGTCTATTTAAAGTACTCACCTGCCACAGTGTGTGTTTATTTTTGTCAGACCCTGAATTGTTGTTGTACGTGTGGTATAATTTTGAGGATTCTTTAAATGGGAGTCTATGAACTGCAACAGGAAAAAAATACATCTATTTTCACCAACTTGTAACTGAAATTCATCATTTCCCTTATGTAGTCAACAAATCCTAATAATAATGGCAGCACCTGTAGGTTTGTCACCGGGAGAAATCACAGAGGATCCCACGTTACGTTACAGTTGGAGAAATTCATACATGTTATCTCCTGTCCTCATTTTCTCAAAATTATGGTTATTACAGCCACTGTTTTCTTTTTATCTTTTAAGGTACATATGGAGAAGTTACTGTAAATTACTGCATTGTAAATTTATGTTATTTTGAAAACTATACTGTAACTAATTCTTTTATAAACCTATGTATTTTATTGTATGTATTTAATGTTATTCTGAGAAAGAACCCATAGGTTTCACCAGGTTGCCAACAGTATTTTTGGTACGAAAACATCGAGAACCCAGCTGTGGAGACCAAGTGTGTGGGAGATACATCCTGAGGGTGTCTGGGTGGGTTTTCCTGTTGAAGACAAATAGAAAAGCTAACAAAATATTTTTTAAAAATAATAAATCAAAGTACCAGATGGCTAAAAGGGCCATAAAGAATTACTGAGTCGCGACTGTAGGAATCAGAAGTCCAGGAAGGTCAGCCCAGCATTTGGGAACCACTTTTGCTCCAGAGTATTTGCCTGGTGAGAAAGGAGAAAATATAATTTGCCACCGTCAGGAGTAGACGAGGTATCGCCACAGACCTGCCGAGAGCAGAAGGGTGAAGGGAATGCTTCGGGCAGCTTTACACATACACAAATGCAGCAGCTTAGATGTAACAGACCAGATACCCCTAAAACACACATGACTGCAGTCTACTCATTACTAACAGATAGTTTAGACGGCCATATAACTGTTAAGGAAACTGCATTCATAGTTTTCAAAACTCTCTCCAAAATGCATCTATAACCTCGTTGGTTTCACCGGGTCCTTTATCAGTGTTCAAAGAATTAATGCCACTTCTACCCATTACCTTCCAGAAAATACAAGGAGATGGAATACTTCCCAACAAGACCAATATTACCCTGATACCAAACCCAGATAAATGAATTACAAAAAGGGAATACATCAGACCAATGTCCCTTGTGAACATAGACACAGAAATCCTTAGCAAAATGTTAGCAGATCAAATCAAGCAATGTGTAAAAAGAAGCACACGGACCAAGTGGGATTGTTTATTGCAGGGATGCATGGCTGATTCAGAATTCAAAAATCTGTCTCTGCAATTCTCTAAAATGCCAATGAAGAAAAATCACATGATCACGTCAGGTATTCAGAAGAATAGGCATAGAGGGGACCTTCTTCACCTCAGTAGAGAATATCTACAAAATCCCCTGCAGCTGGTATCATGCATACCATGGAAGGACTGCATGTGTCCCCCTGTGGTGGTGAATAAGGCCAGGAGGTCTGCTCACATCGCCCCTCTGGAGCTCAGGGCTGGCACTT
Organism: Herpailurus yagouaroundi; assembly: GCF_014898765.1. NCBI lineage: Eukaryota > Metazoa > Chordata > Mammalia > Carnivora > Felidae > Herpailurus > Herpailurus yagouaroundi. The sequence continues at coordinate 238,454 of NW_024412429.1, read as the reverse complement.
GTGGCCTGTGCACCGAGGCTGGGAAAGGAAGCAAATGACATGCAGATCACTGAGTGAGAGAAAACTATCCCACTTTGCACATGACAAGATTCTCTACATAGAGAATCCCGAGGAATCTACCAAAAAACTCCTAGAGCTAGTGAGAGTTCAGCAAGACCTCAGGCTGAAGATCAACATAAAAAAATCTGTGTGCTGAGAATTATAAAATGCTGGTGGAAGAAGTCAAAGGAAACCCAGGTTCGTGGAGAGAGACGTACCATGCCCATGGACTGCAAAGCTCTGCACAGTGGAGAGCTCAGTTCTCCAAATTGATGGACTGTTTCTAGCCAAATCCCAGCAGAGGTGTTTTTGTTGTTATTGCTATGACAAGATTATTTTCAAATTTATATGGAAGAGCAAAGGGACTAAAATACAGCCAAAACCGTTTTGAAAAAGAACAAAGCAGGAGGAATATAGCTTGTCAACATAGCTTGTTGTGTAACCACACTGATCGAGACCGCGCGGATGGGCTGAAGGATGGACACGTGGGTCAGTGGAACCGAGCAGAGAACCAAGAAGCAGAACCACAAAGGTACTGCCAGCAGATTTTGGCAGAGTGAGAAGGTCTTGTCAACAACACGTGGTGCTGGAGCATTTGGACAACCACAGACAGTGGAGTCGTGACCTTAACCTTACTGTTCATTCGTGGAAAGTTGAACTCAAGTGGAGCGCTGAGCTAAGTGCGAAGTACAGCACTATAAAACTTCCAGGGAAACAGGAAACCTTCGGGATCTAGGGCTCGGTAGAGAGTTCTTAGGTTTCACATCAGAAGCATGATCCATAAAAGAAAATCAATAAATTGCACATCATCAGAATTAAAAACTTTTATTCTGTAAAAATGAGGAGACACCAAGCTACTGACTGGGAGAAAAATATTTGCCAACATGTCTGACAAAGGTCTTGTAAGTAGGAAATAAAAGGAGTTTCAAAACTTAGCAGTCAAAAACAAACAGCCCACTTAGAAAGTAGACAAAAGACACAAATAGACATTTCACTAAAAAAGATATTTGGGTGTGAAATATCAAGCAGTTAAAAGTCTTTCAAGATCTTTGAAGCCACAGTGAGGGGCCACTGCGTATATATCAGAGCAGCCAAAACTACGCACGGTGAAGGTGGCAAAGGCTGGCAAGCATGGGGGTGCTTGGAGGCCAGCTGCGCAGTGAGGGGAGCACTGGGAAAAGTTCGTCCGTTCTCTGAAAAGCTAAGCGTGCACTTACCGCGTGCCTCAGCGGTTCCCCTCCTGGGCACTGGTCCCACAGAATGGAAGACTTCTGCTCACACAGAACCTGGATGGGAGCATTCACAGCAGCTGCGTGTGTGGCAGCAAGAGCTGGAAACGAGAAATGTCTTTAAATAGGCGAGCGCTCAAACCCCTGGCCCATCCACACTGTGGGTTGGGACCAGCCATACAAGGGAGGGCCTCACACACACAACAGTGTGAGCGGAACTCAGTGTGTCGTGCTGAGCGAGGAAGCCAGCCCCGCACAGCCACACTCTCGGAACGAGACAGGGAAACGGAGAGTGGGGCAGGGCCCCGCCGAGGCTGTGCGTGAAGGGGGTCTTTGTGGTGATGGAGCAGCTGTGTCATGGCAGTGGTGGTGGCACAGGTTGCTCCTGTGATGGAAACTGCGTAGCACACACGCGCACACATGTACACGCGTGTGGAGGGGCCCATCTCCTGGTCTTGATGCTGCACCGTGGAGTGTAGAACGTTAGCACTACGGGGAATGGGGTGCGTCCATGGGACTCTCCATGCAACCCTTGCAGCTTCCTGTGAATCTGTCAGCACGGCAAAATAAAAGTCCCAAAGTAGCCACGCGCTGCCTACGGACACACACCTGGGGTGGAGGAACACCAAGAGTCTGGGAAATAAGGACAGAAGTGAGCCACGTTCTCGCCTTGAGAAACTGGTGTGGCCACGTTGCAGGAAGTGGACTTCAAGCGGGGATCGCCGGAGACGAGGGCTGTGTCCTGATGACGTCACAACTGGCTGACAGCGTAAATTAGCGTGAGCAGCTTCAACGGTATTTCCAAGAGTGGCAGACTTGAGAAGAGAGCTCAGCAAACCATGGCCCTGTGGGCTGGATCCAGCCCATAGCCTGTTTTTGTACCATCCTGCGAGCTAAGAATGGTTTTTACGGTTTTTTTTTGTTTGTTATTTGAGAAAGAAACAGAGAGCAAGCAGGGAAGGGGCAGAGAGAGAGGGAGGGAGACAGAATCCGAAGCAGGCTCCAGGCTCTGAGCTGCCAGCACAGAGCCCGACACAGGGCTCGAGCCCACAAGCCGTGAGATCACGACCTGAGCCGAAGTCGGACGCTCAACCGACTGAGCCCACCAGGCGCCCCGGTTTTTACATTTTTAAAGTGTTGTGTCTAAAAAAGAATGTTCAACAGAGACTGCACAGGGCCAGCAAAGCCTGGCATCTTTACTGTCTTGACTCTTCACAGAAAAAGTTGATTGGTTGAGTCCTGCTGTAACACATCCCTCTCCAGGGCTGATGGAGCGAGCAGAGGGAGAGTCACTAAGGGTCAGAGCACGAGAACACAGTGCACACACTTGACCTCCTCAGCATATAGATGTGCGCCCCAGCGTTGCAGGACAGAGTGTACATGGGGACCGCTGGCATCGACCGTGTGGTGGTCCTAGTGCCAGCCAGTCTCAGACCGTGGAGGCTGTCAGTCTGCTTTCTGACCACAGCAGAAGTGAGCTGGAAACCAACAGTAACACAAAAATTGAAACTCCCAATTATTTGCAAATTAAATAGCGTAGCGCTGACTAACTCATGGGTGGAAGTAGAACTCACAGTAGATATGAAATAATCTGAATGACAGTGAAGATGGTAATATTGAAGTTTGCACATGAAGCTAAAAGCTGTTCTTAGCAGGAAATATACAGCATCGAGTGAATATGTTGGGAAAGAAGGAAGGCTGAGAGCCCGCGGTGTGAGTTGACGTCTCTGTAAATTAGAAATGAGCAGGGGTGCCTGGCGGGCTCAGTTGGTTGAGCGTCTGGCTCTGGATTTCAGTTCAGGTCATGATCTCCCGGTTTGTGGGATCAGGCCTCGCATTGGGCTCTGCGCTGACTGCTTGGGATTCTCTCTCTCCCTCTCTCTCTCTCAAAATAAATAAACGTTAAAAAAAGAGAAATGAGCAGATCAAACCCAAAGAGTGTGACAGGAAGATCATAAGAGCAACTGTCAATAGGAAATCATAGGAGAGGAGAAAGCATAAACGGCCCATTGGAGCGGCATCCTTGCAGGTCATGTGGGCACTAAGGAGATAATGAGAGGGTATTATGAACAGCATTACAGCAGTGAATTTGGAAGGTTAGGTAAAATGAACGTACTCCTCAAAAAATACAGTCTATTTAGTAAGACTGAAACAGGAAGAAATAGAGAATCCAAGTGGTTCTAAATCGGTTGAAGACATTGACCCTGAATCAGGAAACCACAAATCCCGATGGCTCCTAGCGAACGTCCCTAACACCTAAGGAGGAAGCAGCATCACTAATCCAACTTCTCTTAATGAATCCAGCAAAACCTTGGTACCAGAGACAAAAACAAATGAAAATTATAGGCCACTCTCTTTCATGAAATTAAATTCAAGACTTCCAGATAAAATGCTAGCAAATTAAATCTGGCAATATGTAAAACTGATACAGAGTTGATTTAACATTTGAAACCAGTATGATTCACTGTAGCACAATAAATAAGAAAAAGCATACGGTTTTGTTAATGGATGCAGTAACAGTATGTGATTCAATTCAGTACCTGTTCATGATAAAACCCTCAGTCCACTAGGGTTAGAAGGGCACTTCCTTAATCGAGTCAAGATTAAAATCCACGGCAGAAATCATACTTAATGGTTAAATATTGAAAGATTTTCCTCTCTAGTGGGCGTGAGTGTGGGGTACCTTCCTTCACCATGTCTGTCGAATCGGAAGCCATGGCCAGAAAAGTCAGAAGAAAGAAATACAAGGTGTAGGGTTTGGAAGAAATAAATAAAACTTGTCATCGTTGACAGATGACATGATTACGTGAATGGAAAAATCACATCTACAGAACCATCATTAGAAGTAATAAGCAGATTTTACAGGTGCTAGATTCAAAGCATATACAACCCAACTGTATTCTGTAAAACAATACCAGGTAAAAATAACACCCCAATTTTATGTTTATACTAACCTCAAAGAAAAAACAAGGATAGGAAAAAACAAAAGTTGTATAAAATCTCTACATGGACAGGCACAAAACATTTCTGAAAAAACCTAGCTTGAAGAAGACTCACCATTTAAAGGTGTCTGTGGTCCCCAAAGTCATGTTAGAATCTGTGCGTTTCCTGCACAAAGTCCGTGCAGTGGCACACGGGAGGGCAGTGAGGACAGCCTTCACACTCACAGCATGAGACAGCTTCACAAGCAGTGTCACCATAAGCCAGAACCTATGCTGCCTGATTCATTTCTGTAAATTCACAAGCAAGTAAAACCAGTGACAATTTGAGAGGCTGGTGGGTGCTTACCATTTGGGGGCAGTAGGGGTGACAGGGAGGCCACCAGGGCTTCCTTATGCTGACAGCATGTGCTTTGTCGCCTAGGTGTTGGCTACACGGTTTGTGAAAATCCAAGTGGCACACGTAGGATCTGTGCTTTGGGGCTGGCATAGCTCATGTGTAATTGGGATGTATGATCAAGTACACAAGGGATGAGCACAAGACATGAACAAGAATTGATTCCATTACAGAAAAATCTGCCCAATTAGAGAATTTCTCCCGGCGCCTGGAGAAAATACGTAACATCTGTGTTAGGCACATTGGTCTGCCATTGAGTAGGCGCTGTGGTCTGAGCATTGGGGTGAGGCCCACGGTGCTGGGGCCAGGGTGAGGAAGCTGAGGACTGCTCACAGTCTGCAAGGTCGAGGCAGAGAAGAGGGGGTGTTTTAGACCGACGTGGTCCCGTGGCACACTGTCCAGTTGGGAGGGCTTAGCTGCATGTGGCCCTGAGCACTCGAAGTGGGGACAGTGCATCTGAGGAGCTGACCGAGTTTGGTTTGTGGTTCATTTAAATTCAAATATCACACATGGCTCCTGGTGGCCAGCTCTGGTGGTGCAATTCTATAGATGGACAGCTACAGCGTGTGCATAGATGAGGAAGTGCACGGGCTCGATGCACTGAACACGCAGTGATGATGGAGGGTTCCTGAAGGGCAGTGAGGTAGGTCGTGTGTCGGGGAACGGCCGGCCAGCACAGGCCTCAGCTGGAGAAGCCTGTAGAGCAGGGAATGAGGACCCCCACCTTGAATTAATCAGCGTCCCCGCAGCCCCACAAACCTCTTCTGTGGTGGCTCGTTTTAGGACAACTTAAAAAGCAGTGCTATACAACAAATACGTTTTCTTTTTTTAAAACGCTTATTTATTTTGAGAGAGCGTATGTGTGCACACGTAAGCCAGGGGGAGGAAGAGGAGGAGAGAGAGAATTCGACTCCACGCTCAGCAGTGAGCCCAACGCAAAGCTCCATATTACAACTGTGAGATCATGACCTGAGCTGAAATCAAGAGTTGGATGCTTAACTGACTGAGCCACCCAGGCGCCCCAACAAATACACTTTCCTTAAACCTTAGATTAACTCTAGGGTAATCACAGTTGGTGATAACTTTCTTAAAATGATGATCTTAAAATGATCAATAACTGAAGTGAACCCTTAAAAAGGAGTTAAAATGTCTTTGATTTATTTTGTGGTTGATTTTGGTTTTATGAACTCTATTAGAGATGCAGTGACATTTAAAATAGCCACCATTGGGGGCGCCTCGGTGGCTCAGTCAGTTGAGTGGCCGACTTCAGCTCAGGTCATGATCTCGCAGTTTGTGGTTTTGAGCCCTGCGTCGGGCTCTGTGCGGACAGCTCGGAGCCTGCAGCTTGCTTCGGATTCTGTGTCTCCTTCTCTTTCTCTCTCTCTGCCCCTTCCCCACTCATGCTCTGTCTCTCTCTCTCTCTCTTTAAATTTAAATAAACTTGGGGCACCTGCATGGCTTAGTCTGTTAAGCATCCGACTTCGGCTCAGGTCATGATCTCGCAGTTCGTGGGTTCGAGCCCCACGTCGGGCTCTGTGCTGACAGCTCAGAGCCTGGAGCCTGCTGCGGATTCTGTGTCTCCCTCTCTCTCTGCCCCTCCCCCACTCACGCTTTCTCTCTCTCTCTCTCAAAAATAAATAAAACATTTAAAAAAAATTTTTTTAAATAGCCACTGTCGAATTGGAGCAGCCTAGGTCAACCAGACACCTACAGATTTAGTGGAGCTAACCTTGACCAAACCATGTGGGGATGTGCTTAGGTGTCAGTTCACCTGTGTGCGTTCAGCACAAGCCAAGAATGCCAGAACCGTGAGCGGCGGCAAGCTCTCACCGAACGCAAGAGCCCGCCTGTAGCACAGCCACAGCCAAACACAGTGAGCGTGTGTGATGTCAGGGTAGATCTGGCAACGAAAAGAGAAATTTAGATTCGTATGACCTTAGTTTGTGAAGTTACTCACCAGCCCTGTGCGATAATACCTATAATTGGAACAACTGAGTGTGATTTTTTTTTTTAATTTTTTTTTTCAACATTTATTTGTTTTTGGGACAGAGAGAGACAGAGCATGAACGGGGGAGGGGCAGAGAGAGAGGGAGACACAGAATCGGAAACAGGCTCCAGGCTCCGAGCCATCAGCCCAGAGCCCGCCGCGGGGCTCGAACTCACGCGAGATCACGCGAGATCACGCGAGACCGTGACCCGGCTGAAGTCGGACGCTTAACCGACTGCGCCACCCAGGCGCCCCTGAGTGT
>NW_024412429.1:211117-231591 GCF_014898765.1 Herpailurus yagouaroundi | reverse complement strand
TATCTCAAATGATACTCTCTTGGCTTCTCTTCCTTTGCCTTCGCTTTTAAAGAAACTCAGAGGCGAGTACCCCTGAAGGAGACGACCTTGCAGGGTTTCATGGTGAACCGCAGCTCTGACACGTGAAGGAGCCGTTCCGAGTCGTAGCCCGGTGGGCGATGTACGCACAGGCCCGGGCAGATGCCTGAGGTGTGCACAGTGGGTGTGCGAGTGAGCACGCACACTCACGGGTGCCGCTCCCTGTCACGTCCCCCTGAGCAGCAGAGTGAGCGCACAGCGCTGAGGGGCAGCGTCCGCTTCCCCACACGCGTGACCCCTTCTTTACGTTCTCCGTGTGCCCCCACAGCTTGACTACATCGACGCCCGAGCCGTGCAGCTTGGCTCCCTGCTGGTCCGCGGCCTTACCACTTTGGTCTTGGTCAACAGTGCGTGCGGCTTCCCCTGGAGGATGAGTGACTTCATGCCCTGGAACGTGTTTGACGGGAAGCTCTTCCATCAGAAGTACCTGCAGTCGGAGAAGGGGTGCACCGTGGAGGCTCTGGTGGAACAAAACGTGAGTCCGTGGTGGTTTCCCATTCAGAAATAACGAACAGGCTTGGTCAGGTCTCAGAGGCGTCATCAGGCTCAGAGTCCTTGGCCAGACGTCCGTTCTGTCTGTCCCAGCGGCCACCTCAGTGAGGAAGGCACACACGCGTCCCAGAAACGTCCCACTGGAGGGGGCTCGCATTCCCACCTGGGATCTTACACCGTTAGCACAGATGCTGCTTACCTTGTGCAAACCACTGCTCTTCTGACCCAGAAAGCCAGAAGCGCGGGATGGGAGGCCTGAGGCCTCAGGGCCAGCGTACGTCCTAGCTTCCCCTGAAATACCACCGTGGGGCTTGAGTCCCCCAGACTCCCGCTGAGGGAGAGTGCGGAGCACCCCGCCCAGTCCAGCACAGCCCGTTTTCAAGCGCTTTCTCTCCTTTGCCCTTTTTGAGTGAAGAAGGAAGGTTTGTCCAGAGGTGACCAACCTGATGTGTATTACCTGAAAATGTTCCCTGAAGGCTGTGGTTTAGTCAGGGACATGGGCTGCTGTCCTGCTACATGAGTGCAAGTGCTCCGTGGTTCCTGGGAGGTCTCCACACGAGGCCCCTGCCAGGCTCACGTGGAGTGTGCATGGATAGCCGCAAGTGTGCGTGAGAGCGCGGGGTCCCAGGAGGACTCCCCAGCTGTGAGGATGACGAACGCTGAGCTTCGCATCAGATAGGAAACGTTTGGAGAGGTGCTCCCACCTCCGTCCCTCACGCGAACAAAACCAGGGCACCCTAGGGGTTCAGGGGTTCAGGACTGAGAAGCAGTCTGGAAATGTTATGTGCAGCAGCGGTGGGGGAGCAGGGAAGGGCATTGCTCAGATCTGACTTGTCACCGTGTGTGGAACTGATGCAGGAGCAGAGCAGAGCCGACTGCAGCCACCACCCGTGAGCCCCCAGTCGTGGCCCCATGTCTGATGTGGTCGCACACCAGGTGATCGCACTTGTGGTTTAAAACAAGTCGGGGCAGATGGGGCCGCGTGTCAGCAGTAAATGAGGCAGCACGGAGGGGTGAGTCTGCCCGAGAGCGGTCACCAGTCAAGTGACGGGCCCAGGTTTGTTAGGACCACCCGGTGGCGGCCCAGATTCACCACAGAGCTCGACCTCTTGGCAGTGACCATCGAACCCGTCAGACCAGAGAGGGTGTAGCGCTACCTCAGGAGAGTGTCAGTTTTCTGAGAAGCTCTCGTTAAGTTTCAGCCTTGAAGGGAGTGCTCGCCCAGTGTTCTCGGACACCGTGGTCACTGTTGTTGTTTCCAGAGGGCACGCACGGGCCTGACGCTGCTCACGCTATCTGCTCTGTCCGCAGAGGTCCCGGCTGACCAAGTTCCACGCGCTGAAGTCGGTCGTGTGCAAGGCCTGCGTGAGGGAGAACCGGCGCATCGTCAGCAGGCAGCACTGGCACTCCCCCCAGCCAGGTGGGCACCGGGCCAGGCCGCGCCGTGCAGCCTGCCACCCGCTGGCTGCTGAGATCGGGAGAAAGCGCACACTTAACGCCACAAGGTGCCACCCAGCCTTTTAAATCCTGGTCCCTTGAGGAAAGGCATCTCAGATGCGTTCTGCGTATCCCGTGACCGAGAGCTCCACTGTGGGCCCGTACTCTCCCCTCTCCTCTCCTCGGCTCCCTGCAGCCAGACGCTGCTTGCGTGGCATTTGCCTGACCAAAGTTGTTTCTCTTCCCAGTAAAAGTATGTTAGGAACATTTAGCATATAAAGAAAACAGATTTTAAAAAGGAAGTGTAAATAACGTGTATTCCGTCCCCTAAAGATAGCAGATGTTGGCAGATGATTTTTTGCAGTATTTTTCTGTGCTTCTACCTCATCGTGATGATCTTCTGTGTGGCTGTGCGTCCTCTGTGTGTCCAGACCCCTCGCACCCGGTTCGCTGCTGTGCCTGGTGGGAGAGCTCTGAAGTGGCTTCCGTTTTATGTACGTGATTTTCTTCAAACAAAGCAGCAGAGCGTACAAATTATGGAACGAAATGCAATCGAATTTTAGATAAATCTTGCCAGCTTGTCTTCTAAAAGCCTTTTATCACTTTATACCTTCACCAGCAGTGATGAAGAGTTTGTTTTGTGGCCCCTTGTCAGCATTGGCCGGGTGTTGGTTTTTTTTAACTAACTTCATAGATTAAACAGTGTATCTCACTGACTGGATGATTCTTTAGCACTGAAGTTGACGTCTTCTAGATTAGCTGCTCGACGAGTTTTTATTACTTCACGTCCTCCGTTGGTGAGGGTCTGTGCCTGTGCCTCTAGCAGCCCCATTGCTTTCTTTGGTGGAATCTGAGAACTCACCCCTGTTCCGACCCAGCAGACTGTCTTCAGGGCCTCTGCTTGGTGTCTGCCTTGCTGGTCTCACTCTGAGAGGCTTTATGTCGCGAGGTCCGTAAGCCCCCGTTGGGCGCTGTGTGTGGGACCCCGCGGCCCACAGGAGAGCCTGGGGGGTAGGAGCAGGGCCTCCCGCAAGTGAGGAGGGCACTTCCTCCCCCGAGTCCCGGGAGCGACAGACTCCCGCCTTGTCCTGTCCTTTTGTCTCTGTTTGGCCTCCTCCTGCCAACTGTGGATAGGCAGGATTTGACCCCAAAGCGAGAGCTTGTTCCTTGCAAAATACATGTGTGGCATTCTGCCTCTGTCGCCTGTGCCCGAACCGGTCTGCGTCCTGTCCTGCACACACAGTGTCTGGGTTCCCGAGCGGTGGCCGGAGGCTGCAGATGGCAGAACGCAGGCTGCTTGAAGTTGGCAGGAGACTCTGAGTCAGACTTTCTCATGAAGACGGTGTCAGAGCTTAGGAATTTATGAGAGGAAACACCAGAGCAGTTGAGTGCGTGGAGGACTGGGAGGGGCACGCACACCTTGGTCTGGTTCTCGGGGTCCCAGGCCCCCTGCTTACCCAGAACCCAAGTGCTGGGGGTCCAGAAGCTGTGCTGGCAGCCTGCAGAGCTCAGCCCCCAAGCCTGGGAGGCAGGGGCCCTGCTTGGTTGGAGCCCTGACAAAGTGCCCCTGCTCTGCCTCGGCGCCTGCCGGTCTGCTCGTCTGTCACCTGCACGGGGTCTCCCGGGGAACGTGTTTAAATGTGGACGTCCGACTCCCACCCCCCTCGGCCCAGCTGTGGCCCCTCAGTCTGCATCTCTCACGGGCTTTCCCTGTGATTTAAGGGTACCAGAAGTTTGGGAACTACAGACCTGGTGCCACCCTGCTGCCCTCGTAGACAAAATGTGTCATTTGGGGTTAGGCATGTGGTGGCCTCCTAACGTGCTGATCACGTGTCCCTACAGGCAGGTGGGGGAGGCAGGGATCCGGCTCCCACAGGACGAGCTCCGGGTACAGCCGGGCAGGCCAAGGACAGCACTGGAGGGATCAGGGTCCAGGTAAGAGGCCGGCGGCCATGGGCTGCTCGCGATGGTGCTGTTTCAGCTTCGTGCTTCTGCTGAAGGCTGGCCACCCGACGTCTGTTTGGGCGTCGGTTGGTGTTTCCAGGTAAACAGGTCATTATACTGATGATGTCTGATTTCATTGCTGAGTGAAGTAGAGACCAGTAATTTCCAAGCTCGGCGCTAGTCGGTCTCTGCTCCTTGCCACTTTGTTTCTTCTCTGTCAATTCGTTTCATCTGTTTGAGACCCATTTTTTTTATAAGTTTGTCAAAGAAAGGTTCTTGTAAAGGTTTCATGCACAGGGATCCTTCTGATGAAAAAATAGCACAGAAAGTAGCATTTTACCAGTAGCAGCATTTTGATATTTTCTGTGATCTGGCTTGTATAGAGAAGAGCCTTTTGGGTGATCCAGGAAATAAAATGAATCCTTTACTTCTTGGGTGTGTAATACAGATGTCTGATTTTGTGCGTAAAACTGAATTTAATATGTAGTAGTTTACGTTTTAAATACAAAGAAAACCTCATCAATATTTAAACTCAAAATTCCTTACAGTTTTGAAAACCTAACTGTACAGATCTTATATTAGCTAAGGTTTACAATTTTATCCTTGCAAATACAAACATGCCTTTAATTTAATTTAGTTTTTTGCAAACTCTAAAATGTGTAGAGATTTCACAGATTACTCACATTGTCCCCCTAGAGCACAGCCAGTCCGTGTCATTAAGCAAAGCCGCCTTTCTCGGTTTGTCTATGTGGGCGTCCACGGTGTCTGCTCACTTGGGATGTTGCTGAGGGGAATGCGAGCCTCTCGTTCTGGCAGAAACATCAGGGTCTGCTGTACGGTTCAGCGCTGACCGGAGTTCATGGTGACTGGTTTTGAAATGCCCACCCTTGGGGACAGAGGGCAGGCAGCTCTGTCAGATTCGTAGCTGTTTCAGGTGGCCCTTTTAGCTGGCGAGCCTGCACAGTCCACCTGGCCAGTCCTGCCCACCATCGCCTGCACCTTCTGGACGGTTGGCCAAATGCGTGTAGCAGTGTCCCGCCCTGCCCCCGCCTCGTCCAGCGTAGGCACACGGTGCCTCCACCTAAACCACCTGAGGGTTGGTGCTGGTGCAGCATGACTGGGATTAAGGCAAATTCCTTCTTTCCGTTGTTTCAAGTATATTTGAGATTGCTTTTAATTTAGAAGGTAGTGCGGTTTATTGAGCTGAACCACAAAGAGAGAACCCCGAAGACGAAGGAGGGTTTGTAAACTTACCTAAAGTCAGACTCTGACACCTGGAGCTGTGGGCTCGCGTCTGCGAAGGTGGCACTCCAGGTGCCCTCTGGTTGGACCCGTTGTGTGTGCGCGACGTCAGCGCTTAGTCTCTCGAGCTGAGCTGCCCTAAGGATGCATACATGCAGCAGGTGGCCCCCCCAGCCTGGAGGCTCCACAGCGTGTGGCCTTGCCCCGTCAGGCTGTCTGCCTCTCCTTGGGGCTCCTAACTCGTTAAGAACGACACGTCTTCCAGCAGCCAGGCGGAGCCGGACAAATGCACATGGAGTGTGCATCTCCCCCGTCTTCACTGGGGTCCGAGAAAACCCCTCTGAGAGGTGGTGTTTAAGCAGAGACCCGGTGAGAGGGAGCAGCCACCAGACGCCTACGGGAGGGGTGTGCGCAGAAGGCGGGGCCCTTGGGACCCTGTGTGGCTGGAAGGGGAGCAGGAGGCAGGCAGCAGAGGAGCTGACCTTTCAGAGCCTCACGACACTGGTCAGAGCCCTGGAAGTTCACTTCAGATGAGATGCTCCATGTGTCCATTCTGGAGAGATGTTCCCTTAGTCACCAGACCGCCACCCACAGATCTCAGAGCCTGTGGACCTTCAGTACAAAGCTGGTGACGAACCTCTTCTGTAATGCTAGCAGGGTGTGACCTGTAGGCCCCCATCCTGTGTTTGAAATACGTGTGTGATGGGCTTGGAGCGGAGAGCGGGTCCAGCCCTGTCCGTCTGCGTATCCCGTCCCACGTATGTTTAAGTAGCAGGACCCTGGGTCCCTGTCACCCTTAAAGCTACGGTGCTGTCAGGCTCGCAAGGCCCTGGCCCCTCCAGGTGAGGATCAGAGTGCACCCACCGAGCTCAGGCAAGCAGAATGAGGGCAGGCGTGCCGCACGCCTTCCAGGCAGCCCGGCGTGATGGGGTGTACGTGGTCCTCCCCGCGTTCCTCTGAGCAGATGACAGAGGCTCCCCGGCAGCCGCTCTCCCCGACATCACTGCTCCCCACGTGTGGCCTGGTTTGGGAAATGGAAACCTTCCTCTTAATCCCCTTTGGCTTAGGCTTGTCTCCTTTTCTTCCTGCTGGTGTCGTAAGTCAGGAAAGATGAGATGGTACGAAGTCAGGGAGAGGAGGGCTGCAAGGGAAGCCCGGGCACGGTAGAGGGGAGGAGGTGACGAGTTCTGCGGGGAGGTGAGCACAGTCACCTGGGGTGGGACAGACAACCACCACGTGCGCATTTCCGCTTCCAGGCCGCCCGCTCACGTGCTACATGCCCTCAGTCACGGCGTGGCAGCCTTGGTGTCCTCCTGGCCCTGAGCCCTGTGGTTCCGCCGGGGAGTAGCGACACCCGGGTGATGATGGTGGCGCCACTCTCAGACATGCCATCGAGGACGTGCCTCACCTTGGCCCAAGCCTGGTGCCCTTGAATTCGAGCTTTTCGGAAAAAGAGAAGGCTCTGCAGGATTTCTTAATAACTCATCTCATCTTTCCCCGAGGAGGCCTGCTGCAGTGGGTTCTCACGGGCAAGCGCAGCCTCAGATCCTGGGCTCAGCACTCGCCCGTGGACCTGACCCTAGCAGGTCGCGGGGCCTCTAGGTCTGTCTGCCGTGAAGGCCACACAGAAAGGGCTTCTCGCTTCGGGTGTGATTCCCCCACCCACAGGACCAGCCTGGATTTCCGGGAACATTGGGAACTCTCGGGGATGTTTGTCAGGCTGGGTGCTAGACCACGGAGAATCAAGGAAACGCTGATGGCCTCAACGGCCCAAGCCTGCAGCTGCTTCAGAAGCGCCCTGGTTTGAACCCAGTCCCTCCTCAGGGGACGGGACCGCGGTGGTAACATAAGAGTCCGGGAGTGGTGGTGCCTGAGGGATTGGGGCTGAAAAACGTGCCCGGGAGACCTCGGTCAAAGGCAAACGCGGTGGCTTGCGTTAGGGTCAGATGTCAGAATTTGGGGACGGGGATGCGGGCCTCCAGAGCACAGTCCCTGGCAGTGGACGCAGCAGCACGTGCAGATTTGCCGAGCGGGACATCGTGTGTCAGCTGCACTCAAAAGCAAAAAGAATGTGGGCGTGGGGGCGTGAGGAATTGAAAGGCTCCTGCAGGACAGTGGTTAAGCACGGACACCGTTTCATTTGCATTTTGCCTCACGTGGAAAAATGTTCACAAAAATTTTGTTGGTGGTACCAGTATGTTTTCCAATTTCAGATGTGTCTGCATAAAATACATGTTCACACGCGTATGTCACGCCTTCTCTTTGTTAGGACTGGAGCATTGTTTGAGGTCACGTCATCCCCTTGTTCAGCTTTAGTTGCTGTAAAAGAATTACATCGTCTTTACTTGGCCCCCACACATTTTGCTGGGTTTTATCTACCCTTGAACTCCTATTTTAGCATTTTTTAGAGGTATCTAAGTAGTCTAAGTAGAAAGTTGTCAGTACTGCCTGGACAGAGTTAATGGGAAAAATTCTTTGTTTTAAGTGAAAAACTAAAAACGCCTCGGAATGAACATATTGAGTTACTGAGACAGTTGGGAAGTTTCCGGGGCCAGTGCCTGCCTGGCCCGATGGAGGAGCGGGGAGCCTGCCCACTCTGCCGGGCAGGGAGACTCAGACACAGAGCTGCAGGGCCCTTCAGCGGCACCAGCCTCCCTGTGAAGCATTTGCTTTCAGACCTGTGAAGTGCAGTGGGGAACATCAAAGCCGCTAAAGTGAGAACATTTGAACATCTTCCTTTCTGTTGGTGAGGCATGTGTTAAATTCCACAGTCAGTAGCAAAGCACATTTGCCTGTGATTTCTTGAGCTTCTCACTTATCGGTGGTAAGGTGGTAATTCTGTAGGAGGCCTGGGCTGTTGTAAAACCACCTCTGGTCATCTGTGATAACAAGGTGGGGCCTGGAAACCTCATTCTGGCCTTGCTGTGACCCTCTCCTGCCACCCAGCCCTCTGCCAGAGCCCCTGCCAGCCTCACACTCCTGGGAGGGACAAAGGCCGCCCTCAGTGGGAGAGGCATGGGCGTTGTCAGTCAAGCAGAAGCATGGAAAGCTTTGTAGGAAAAGTGTCATTTTCTGAATGTGAAAGCAACCACCTTTTTTTTTTTTCAACGTTTATTTATTTTTGGGACAGAGAGAGACAGAGCATGAACGGGCGAGGGGCAGAGAGAGAGGGAGACACAGAATCGGAAACAGGCTCCAGGCTCCGAGCCATCAGCCCAGAGCCCGACGCGGGGCTCGAACTCACGGACCGTGAGATCGTGACCTGGCTGAAGTCGGACGCTTAACCGACTGCGCCACCCAGGCGCCCCAGCAACCACCTTTTTTGATGGCAGGCTGGCTGTCTTCTGGTTCTCGCCTGCCACTCCCTGTATAGCGGGGGACAAAAAGTGGCCGGCTGCGCTGGGAAGGGAACCTCCGCACTCAGCTGTAGGGCCACACGTTGCTTTTTCCGTCCTTGGCAAAGTGTCCTCCGTGAGCCATCTGCTTACGAAGTTCCTTTCCCAATATCATTGGCAGCAGAGGCCGTCTAGATTCAGTGCAGGTGGTTGGACACTGCTCCGTCTAACAGCAGAACCGCCTCTTAATTAATTGCTTCCTACTCTAATGGAAAGTGTGTGCAACAAACTTTTAATCACAGTGGCAACATCAGAGAAGAGAGTAATAAGTTATGTCCTCCAAGTACAACTCAGCATGTTTTTATGCATACTTAGAAATGTGCGGTTTTCGCAGTTTGAATTTAGAGAAATGTAATTAACTTAGTTTTGGTCTGCATGTCTGTTTGGTGCAGGAAATAGACAGTATGAGCCTGACCATTGGAGAAGATACTCCTCTTCCGGGTAAGTGCACCTCTTACAGCCTCAGATAAATCCATTTTATCAAAGATGGAAGTCAAGTATCTGCCTTTGTAACCTAAATCTTTCATATCAGTTGCTAAACTTTAAAATAATTTAGACGTTAAATTCTGACGTGGGGCTAAGTGAACACGGTTTTCAGATAGATGAGTTTGCTTCTAGAAAGAGTGTGGACAGAAAGAGACCCCGAGTCTGGACTTAGAGTCCTGGGGATACGCCCTTCTTGAAAGTGAGGCGCTCAGAACAGCATAACAGTTGTGTCCTTGGGGAGAAACAGTCTGTGAGGTCTAGACCTAGCTTTTCATGAAAAGGAAAAACATCCTTTTCAGTGACTTCTCCCTTGTATCATACAAAAAAGCTCTCTGTTGACTTATTTTCAGAGGTTGTGCCTGAGTCCGTGGCCCCAAACAGTTGTTAACAACCATAAGTTCTTCATCTGTGTCTGTGGGGAATGGTTGTTTTTTCTTTTCTTTAATGAGGTGGAATCTTACTGTGTCTTGCTTTTTTTAACTTAACAGCAGATTGTAACGATTGGAGACATGATGCCCTGTGGTTGTAGAATACTCCAAGAATTGCTTTCTAATTATAAATACAGAGAAAGAAGTCACAACCTCCTTCTCGCCTTCCTGGCGGGAGACCCTGCTCTGCATGGAGGGCCCAGCCCTGCCTGGGAAGCATAACAGTGTGTGGCCCGCGGGTCTGTTCCAGTAGTGTCGTCCTTTCCATTTTACTTTTGCCGGGCCCCAGCTCAGAGTTCTGACAGCAGTTGTGTGGGGCAGGCCTGGGTCCATCAGACAGGAGGCCTGGGGGGGGGGGGGGGGGGGTGGGAGGAGGCAGTAGTTGAGTGTCAGCAGCCTACTTTATGACGCCACTAATGAATGGTTCATTTGTTGCTCTGGTCTGAACATTGAAGGGGTTTTGTTTTTAAAAAACCATCCTAGACACATCCAAGTTTCATGGGAGAATTTTCAGGTAATTCAAGAATTGAAATTGTAAGGCCAAAATTGTACTGAGCTCAACCCCTGGGGTATTGACAATGGAAAGAAATCTAGATTAGAGGTTAGGAGACAAAGGCCGTCCTGCACCACACGCCGTGGCTCTGGAGGTTCCCAGAAACTCTCAGAAATGTGCGTGCGTTGCCCAGAGGACACGTCCAGCTGCTGCTGTCTGGAAAATCCAAGGAAGCCCTGAGCATAGTCACAGTCTGGTCTGTATATTGCGCTGGATGAATTCCCCCAACAGCTCAAGTATGCAGAGCTCCTGGCTTTGTCTTGCCTGAAAATCCCAGCTAGCATTTACCAAAACAGGGATACAGTCTCCAGATATTTTTATGTTTGAAGCATCCTCACCACTTCCTGCAATTCCTTATGAAGGACATTTCCATATCTAATTACTTTTCATGCAAGTCTTGTAGGACCTACAACCTAATTTCCCATCTTTACAAATAAATTTTTTTCATTCTACTTCTGGTGTTTCCTATCTAAGTAGTAATATTCTTTCATTTCTGCTCATTGGAGACCACTGCTGCTTCTAGAAGTTTCACTTCTTTGCTGCTATTTTTATAACTTTGAGATAAATTCTCATCCCTTAGACTAAAAGAGTAGACCTCCATGAAAATTATTTCCCCCTTTTATAATATCTGAATTCTAACTTGAGAACAAAATATTTGAGGTCTGTTAGCAAGCTTAAGTAAGCCATTGAGTTTGTAATAATCTTTCTTGGGTTTGAAAAGCCAGTACAGTAAGTTTCTGTGATCTTGTTATTGTTCCGTAGGTTAATTACCTCTGCAGCCTAGTCTTTTGACAAAATGTCCATATATCAATTTAAAGGTGAAAATAAAACAATATATCACTCATAAGTAAATATAGTTTCAGGGATGCCTGGCCAGCTCGGTTGGGCGTCCGACTTCAGCTCAGATCATGATCTCACGGTCAGTGAGATCAAGCCCCACATTGGGCTCTGTGCTGACAGCTCAGAGCCTAGGGCCTGCTTCCGATTCTGTGTCTCCCTCTCTCTCTGTTCCTCCCCCACTTGTGCTCTCTCAAAAATGAATAAACGTTAAAAAAAATCTTTTAATAATACAATAAATATATTTCACATTTCTTTCAGTATTTGGACATTTCACCATCCAATATGTTGGGATCTTGGTGAAGGAAAAGATGTTGAATTTTGTCAAATGCTATTTCTGTATCAATTGAGATGACCATATAATTTTTTTATTCTTCATTTCTCAATGTGGTGTATCATGTTGATTGTTCTGCATATGTTGAACATTTCTTGCGTCCAAGGGATAAATATCACTGATCAAGGTATATGATCCTTTAAATATGCTGTTGAATTTGGTTTGCTGGTATTTTGTTGAGGATTTCTGCATCCTTGCTTATCAGGGCTATTGGCCTATAGTTTTCTTATAGTGTCCTTGTCTGGTTTTCATATCAGGGTATCATGGCTTCGTAAAATGAGTTTGGAAGTTTTCCTTCTCTTTCAGTTTTTTGGAAGAGTTTGAGAAAAATTGACATTAATTCTTCTTTCAATGTTTGGTAGAATTCACCAGGAAAGCCTGGTGCTGGACTTTCCTTTGTTGGGAGCTTTTTAATTACTGATTCAGTCTCCTTTCTCATTGATTAGTCTGTTCAGATTATCTGTCTGATCATGATTCAGTCTTTATAGGTTGTATGTTTCTAGGAATTCATTTGTTTCTTCCAGGTTGTCTAGCTGTTGGCATATAATTGTTCATAGTAGTCACATCTGTAGTATCAGTTGTCATTTCTCCCTGAGTGATCTTTTTCTCTTGTCAGTCTAGCTAAAGGTTTGTCAGTTTTGTTTATCTTTTCAAAAAACCAATTTAGTTATATTTATCTTTTTCATTGTGTTTCTTGTCCCATTTATTATTTTTCTTTTAATCTTTGTTCTTTCTGCTGTCTTTGGGCTTAGTATTTTTTTTTTTTCTAGTTTCTTGAGGTCTAAAGTTAGGTTGTTGAATTGAGGTGTTTCTTTTTTCTAATGTAGTAGGCATTTATTACTATAAATATCCCTCTCAGAACTGCTTTGGTTGCATCCTATTAGTTTTGTTTCCCACTAGTTTTTGTATGTTGGATTTCTGTTTTTGTTTGTCTCAAGATACCTTTTGATTTCTTCTTGACCTACCTGTTGGTTGTTCAAGAATGTGTTGTTTAATTTCCACAGATCTGTGAATTTTCCAGTTTTCCTCCTCTTATTGGTTTCTAGTTTCACACCATTGTGATCAGAAAATATACTTAATATAATTTCGATCTTGTTAAGTTTTTAAGACTTGTTTCATGGCCTAATCTATGATCTAGCCTGAGGAATATTCTGTGTGTGCTTGAGAATAGTGTGTATTCTTCTGTTTTGTAGATGTCTGTCAGGGTCATCTGGTCTAAAGTGTCGTTCAAGTCCAATGTTTCTTTATTGATTTGCTGTTTAGGTGACATACTCACTGTTGAAAGTGGGATATTAGAGTCCCCTCCTGTTATTATATTGCTATCTATTTTTCCCTTCAGTTGTGTTAATATTTTCTTCATATGTTTGCAAAATGTATCATCCTTTCATGGTAAAAGCTCTCAACAAAGTAGGTATAGAAGGAACATACCTCAACTTAATAAAGGCCAACCAACCCATAGCTAGCATCATATTCAGTAGTGACATCTTTCTCTAAGATTAGGAATAAGAGCAGGATGTCCACTCTCACCACTTCTCTGCAGCATAGTACTAAAAATTCTAGCCAGAGCAATTAGGCAAGAAAAAGAAATAAAGGAAGTAAGATCTGCTTGATGACATGATTGCATATGTAGAACACCCTAAAGACTTCATCCAAAACCTGTTAGAACTTTGAATGAATCCAGTAAAGTTGCAGGACACAAGATCAATATAACATTTCTATATGCTAACAATAGATTATTCAAAAGGGAAATTAAGAAAATCTAATTACGGTGGCATCAAAAAGAATGAAATACTTAGAAATAAATTTAACCAAGGAGGTGAAAGATCTGTATAATATAAAGTACAAAACACTGATGAAAAAAATTGAAGACACAAATAAATGCAAAGATATCTTGGGTTCATGGATCAGAAGAATTAATATTGTTAAAATGTCTACACTACCCAAAACAATCCACAGGTTCAGTGTAATCCCTATTAAAATTTCAATGGCAGTTTCCCAAAAATAAATAATCCTAAAATTTGTATGGAACCACAAAATACCCCAAATACCTAAAGCAATCTTGAGAAAGAATAACCAAGCTAGAGGTGTCACATTTCTTGATGTCAAACTATATTACAAAGCCAAACTAATCAAAATAGTGTGGTATTTACATAAAAATAGGCTCAGAGCTCAATGGAACAGAATAGAGAGCCTCATATATATGGTCAACTAATCTTCAAAGTGGCTCCGAGAACACACAGTGGAAAAAGGACAGTGTCTTTAATAATTTATATTAGGAAAACTGAATATCCGCATGTGTAAGAATGAAATTAGAGCCTTAACTTACATAAAAATGGATTAAAGACTTAAACATAAGATCTAAAATTGGAAAACTCCCGGAAGAAAATATAGGGAATAACCTCCTTGACATTGGTCTTGTCAATATTTTGGATATGACACCAAAGCACAGACAACAAAAGCAAAATAAACAAGTGGTACTGCATCAAACTAAAAAGCTCCTGCACAGCAAAGGAAACATTGTGATCAAAGTGAAGAGGCAACCTATAGAATGGGAGAAAATATTTGTGAACCATATATCTGATAAGAGGTTAACATCTAAATATATAAAGAACTATTATAACTCAAGAGTAAAAACAAAACAAAAAACAAGCCCCCCCCCAAAAAAAACCCCAGGTAACCCAATTGAAAAAGGGGCAAAGGAAATGAATAGACATTTCTCCAAAGAAGACATACAGGTGGCCAACAGGTACATGAAAAGATGCTCAACATTTCTAATCATCAGGGAAATGCAAATCAAAACCACGGTGAGCTATTACCTCATACCTGTTAGAATGGCCATCATCAAAAAGACAAGAGACAAGTGTTGGCGAGGATGTGGAGAAAAAGAAACACTTGTGCACCATTGATGGAATGTCAAAAATTGATACAGCCACTGCGGAACACAGTATGGCAGTTGCTCAAAAATTAAAAATGGAGGGGCACCTGGTGGCTCAGCCAATTAAAGTGTCCAACTCGATTTCAGTTCAAGTCATGATCTCACAGTTTGTGAGTTCAAGCCCTGCGTTGGGCTCCATGCTGACAGCACAGAGCTTTCATGGGATTCTCTATCTTTCACTCTGTTCCTGCCCTGATCACACTTGCACTCTCTCTCTCTCTCTCTCTCGCTCTCTCTCGCTCTCTTTCTCTCTCTCAAAATAAAGAAATAAATAACTGACACCATGGGGGACGCCTGGGTGACTCAATGGGTTAGGCATTAGTTCATGACTTCAGCTTAGGTCATGATCTCATGGTTTGTGAGTTTGAGCCCCACATCAGGCTCTGTGCTGACAGCTCAGAGCCTGGAGCCTGTTTCAGATTCTGTCTCCTTCTCTGTCTGCTGCTCTCCACTCAGGCTCTGTCTTTCTCTCTCAAATAAATAAAGATTAAAAAAAATAAATAACCAACACCATGGAAATAAAAAGAATTATAAGAGAATCCTACGAAAAATCACATCCCAACAAATTGGACAACCTAGAAGAAATGGATAAATGCCTAGAAACATAGAGTCTTCCACATTGAATCAGGAAGAAATAGAAAATCTGAACAGACCAATTACTAGTAATGAGATTGAATTGGTAATCAAATAACTTCCATTAAGCAATAGTCCAGGACCAGATGAATTCTACCAGTCACTTTTTTAAAGTATATTTACTTATTTTGGGAGAGAGAGAGCATGTGTGTGAGGGAGAGGAGCATAGAGAGAGGAGGAGAGAGAGAATCCCAAGCAGGCTCCACACTGTCAGTTCAGAGCCCAACACAGGACTTGAACTCACAAACTGTGAGATTATGACCTAAGCCGAAATCAAGAGTCAGACACTTAACTGACCAAGCCACCTAGGTATCCCTCTATCAGTCATTTAAAGAGGAGTTAATACATAATCTTCTCAAACTATTCAAAATAGAAGAGAGAGAAAAGCTTCCAGATACATTCTGTGAGTCCAGCATTGCCCTTATATAGAAACCAAAAATATTATAATAGGAGAAAATCATAGTCCAGTATCCCTGATGAACATAGATGCAAAAATTCTCAACAAGATAGTAGCAAACTGAATTCAACAATATATTAAAGGATCATTCACTCCAATCTAGTGAGATTTATTCTGGGGATAGAAGGATGGTTCAGTATCTGCAAACCAGTAAACACAATGCACAACATTAACAAAATAAAAAAACAAAAATTACATGATCTTCTCACTAGATGCAGAAAAAGCATTTGACAAAATTCAGCATCTGTTCATGATAAAAACTCAACAAAGTGGGTTTAGAGGGAACATCAACATAATAAAGGTCATATGTGACAAACCCATTGCTAACATCATACTCAGTGGTGAAAGAGCTTTTCTGCTAAGATCAAGAACAAGACAAGGATGTACACACTTGCAACTTTTATTCAACAAAGTACTGGAAGTCCTAGCCACAGCAATCAGACAACAAAAAGAAATAAAAGGCATCCACTTTGATAAGGAAGAAGTAAAACTGCCATTATTTGCAAATCACGTATTATACACACAGAACCCCAAAGACTCCACCAAAAAACTATTAGAACTAACAAATGCAGTAAGTTGCAGGATACAAAATTAATACACAAAATTCTGTTGCATTTCTATACACTAATAATGAAATAGAAATTAAAAAAAAAAATTCCATTTACAATTGCACCAAAAAGAATAAAATATCTAGGAATATGAAGGGGATGAAAGACCTATACTCTGAAAACTATAAAACATTGATGAAAGAAATTGAAGAAGATACAATGGAACAAATGTACAATGTACATGTACAATGTACATGTACAATGTACAAATGTACAATGTACAAATGTACAATGTACAAAAGATACAATGTACAAAAACAAATGGAACAATACATCATGCTCAGGGATTGGAAGATTTAATATTGTTAAAATGTCCATACTATCCAAAGCAATCCACAGATTCAGTGCAATCCCTATCAAAATACCAATAGCATTTTTTACATATTTAGCATGAATAGTACTAAAATTTATATGGAACCACAAAAGACCCTGGATAGCCAAAGCAGTCCTGAGAAAGAACAGTGTTGGGTTTCACAATCCCAGATTTCCAGATATACTACAAGCTATAATCAGAACAGTATGGTACTGACACATGTGTCAAATATGTGTATGTGACAAACAGACATGGATCAGTGGATCAAAATAGCCCAAATGCACACTTACATGGTCAGTTAAGCTATGACAAAAGAGGCAAAAATGTACAATGGGAATAAGACAGTCTCTTCCATAAATGGTGTTGGGAAAACTGGACAGCCACTTGCAAGAGAATGAAACTGGACCGCTGTCTTACACCACACACAAAAATAAACTGAAAATAGATTAAAGACACCAGTGTGAGACCTGAAACCAAACCTTGTAGAAGAAAACCAAGACAGTAATAGATAGGTCTCCTCAGGCAAGGGAAATAAAAGCAAAAATAAACAATTGGGACTACACCGAAATAAAAAGTTTTTTATACAGTGAAGGAAGCCATCAACAAAACAAAAAGACAACCTACCGAGTAGAAGATATTTGCAAATGATATATCTGATAAAGTGTTAATATCCAAAATATGTAAAGAACTTCTAAAACTCAACACCATAAAAACAAATAATAAAATTTAGAAATGGGCAGAGGACTTGAACATTTTCCCAAAGACATGCAGATGGCCAGCAGACACATGAAAAGATGCTCAACATCACGAATCATCTGGAAAATGCAGTCAGAACCATAATGAGGTATCGCCTTACCTCTGTTAGAATGGGTAAAATCAAAGGAAATAATGTGTCGACAAAGATGGATTCAAAGGAACCCTTGTGCACCATTGGTGGGAATGTAAATTGGTGCATCCACTGTGGAAAATGCTATAGAGGTTCCTCAAAAAAATTAGAAATATCATATGATCCAGTAATTCTATTACTGGCTATTTGCCCAAAGAAAACAAAACACTGTTTGAAAAAGATATATGCATCCCCTTGTTCATTGCAGTATTTACAATAGCTAAATTATGGAAGCAACCCAAGCGTCCCTCTATAGATGATTGGATAAAGAAGATATAGTACATATACACAATGGAATATTACTCAGCCATAAAAAATGAGTTCTTTCCATTTGCAACAACATGGATGGACCTATAGGGTATTATGGTAACTGAAATTAAGTGAGACAGAAAAAGACAGATACCGTAAGATTTCACTCATAAGTGAAATCTAAAAAACAAACGAACAACAACAACAACAAAACAAAACAGAAACAGACCCATAAGCAAAGAACAAACTGGTGGTTGCCAGAAGGGCAAGGGTTAGGGGGATGAGCAAAGTGGGTGAAGGGGAGTGGACGTTACAGACTGCCAGTTATGGCATGAATAAGTCACGGGATGAAAGGCACGGTAATGGGAATATAGTCAATGGTATTGTAATAGTGTATATGGTGACAGATGGAAGCAACATTTGCAGTATAATATATAAACTTGTCAAATTACTATGTTGTACACCTGAAACTAATGAGTTGTTGTGTGTCAACTATAGTTCAAAAAAAGTTTCAATACACCAGGAAGATAAAACAATTACAAATGTTTGCTTACCAAATTACAGACACTCGAAATGTATGAAACAAAAATTGACAGAATTGAAAGAAATAATTCAATAATAATAGAGACTTTAATACTCCACTTTTAATAATAGAACAGCAGACAGAAAGTAAGGGAGGAAATAAAGGAATTAGACGACATGATAAACCAACTGGACCTAACTGACATCTGGAACACTCTTCAGGTTAGGCCTTATATTAGCCACAAAGCATGTCTCTTTGATACACAGTGAGAGGAAGTTAGAAATCAACAACAGAAGGAAAACTGGAAAATTCATAAAATTGAAAATTAAACAGCATACTACTAAACAGCCAATGGGTCATAGAAGAAATCACAAGGAAAAGCAGAAAATACTTAGACGCAAATGAAAATGAAAACACAAAATACTAAACTCATGGGGTTCACCAAGAGCAGTGCTTGGAGAGAAATGTGTAGCTATGAACACCTACATTTTAAAAGGAAAAAGGATCTCAAGTCAGTAGACTGTATTTCATCTTGAGGAACTATAAAAAGAAAAAGCAAACTAAACCCAAGGCTACCAAAAGGAAAGAAATAGTGAAGATTAAAGTGGAGATATACAAAGTGCAGAATAGAAAAACAATAGAGAAAAATCAGTGAAATCTAGAATTGGTTCTTTAAAAAGGTAGGGAAATTGAGAAATCTTTAGATGAAAACGGAAGATAGAAATAAAATCAGAAATGGAAGTGAGGACACTGCAACTGACATGACAAAGATAAAAATGATTTTAAGAGCATGGTATGAAAAATTATATGCCAGTCTAGGAAAAATGGGCACATTCCTTAAAACTTAATAAATCACCTAAACGGACTGAAGAAAAAATAGAAAATCTCAATAGACTTTAATAAGTAACACGATTGAATTAGTAATTAGAAATCTCCAACAAAGAAAAGTCCTGGGCCGGATTGCTTCTCTGTGAGTTCTACCAAGCATTTAAAAAAGAACTGACACCAATCCTTCTCAAACTGTCCAAAAAAATTTTTTTTAAAGACCAAACACTTAATGAGACCAAAATCTCCCTGATACCTAAGACAGATAAGAACTTTACAAGAAAAGAAAATTAGAAACCAATATAGTTTGTGAATATAAATGCAAAAATATTCAACAAAATATTAATAAGTTGAATCTGATAGAATATTAAAAAGATTATTCACAGTGACCAAGTGGGATTTATTCCGGGAATGAAAGGGTTATTCAATATAAAATAGGTGTAATATACCACATTATTAAAATGAAGACGCAGTCACATTCGATGCATTAAAAAAGACATTTGACAAAATCCAACATCCTTTCATAATAAAAACCCTCATAGGTGCCTGGATGGCTCAGTTGGTTGAGCATCAGACTTCAGTTCAGCTCATGATCTCATGGTTCATGAGTTCAAGCCCCACATCAGGCTTTGCACTGACAGCACAGGTCCTGCTTCGGATTCTCTGCCCCTCTCCCTGTCTCTCTACCCCTCCCCCATGTGCACACTCTCTTTCTCAAAAATAAACATTTAAAAATTTTTTAATTAAAGTTGATAAATATCAAAAACTCTCAGAAGACTAGGAATAGAGGTAAAATACCTCACCCTGATAAAAGGTATTTATGAAAAACCCATAGTTAATATCATATTCAATGGTGGAAGGTGAGAAGCTTCCCCCTTAAGGTCAGGAACAAGGTGCCCACTTTCACCACTACTGTTCAGCCTTGTACTGGCATTCTAGCTAGAGCAGTTAGATAAGAAAAAAAATAAAAGCATACAAAATGAAAAGGAAGATGTAAAGCTGTCTCTAGCCATACATGTCATGAACTTATGTATAGAAAATCCAAACATTCCACAGGAAAGCTACCAAAGCTAATAAATTCACCAAAGCTGCAGAATTTAATAAGTCAACAGACAAAAATCCATTGTGTTTCTAAGACCAGCAGTGAGTAATCAGGAAAGGAAATTAAGAAAGCAGTTTATTTATTCATTCCTTCAAAGTATTTAATAGTGAGGGAAAATTGGATATCCCATGCAAAAGAATGAAATTAGACCCCTTACCTCACACCATATACCAAAATTAACTCAAACTGGGTCGAAGACCTAGACTCAAGGGCTGTAATATAAAACTCTCTCTATTTTTTTTAAATGTTTATTAATTTGGAGAGAGAGAGCACCAGGGAGGGGCAGAGAGAGGGAGAGAGAGAAACCCCCAAGCAGTCTCTGTACTGTCAGGAGCAGAGCCCAGTGTGGGGCTGATCCTATAAACCGTGAGATCATGACCTAAGCCACCCTGGTGCCCCTAAAACTCTTTAAATAAAGCATTGAGAAAATTTTCATGGAATTGGCTTTGGCAAAGACCTCACGGGTATGACACCAAAAGCATAGGCAACAAAAGAAAAAAATAGATAAATTAGATTTTATCAGAATTTAAAAATTCGGTACAATAAAAAATAATATTAAGAAAGTGAGGGGCGCCTGGGTGGTTCAGTCGGTTGGGCATCCAACTTCAGCTCAGGTTATGATCTCACAGTCCGTGAGTTCGAGCCCCATGTCGGGCTCTGCTGACAGCTCGGAGCCTGGAGCCTGCTTCAGATTCTGTGTCTCCCTCTGTCTGCCCC
>NW_024412429.1:56960-211107 GCF_014898765.1 Herpailurus yagouaroundi | reverse complement strand
GGTTCAAGCCCCGCGTTGGGCTCTGTGCTGGCAGCTTGGAGCCTGGAACCTGCTTCAGATTCTGTGTCTCCCTCTCTTTCTCTTTCTCTCTCTCTCTCTCTCTCTCTCTCTCTCTCTCTCTCTCTCCCAAAAATAAATACTAAAGAAGTGAAAAGACAATGTACTGAAAGAGAAAATGCTGTGTTTCTGATAAGGGATTAATATCCAAAATATGTGTATGTATAAAACCTCCATAACTTGACAACGAAAAGGTAACAGGGCTTGAATAGATTTTTCTTTTTTAAAAAGAAAATTTATTTTTTGAGAGAGAGCACACGTGAGCAGGGGAACGGCAGAGAGCAAGGGACAGAGGATCCCAAGCAGGCTGTGTACTGACAGCAGCAAGCCGCTGTGGGGCTTGAACCCCCAAACCGTGACACCGTGACCTGAGCTGAAGTCACATGCTTAACCAACTGAGCCACCCAGGTGTGAATAGACTTTTCTGTGAAGAAGGTGTGTAAATGGCCAGGAAGCTCATCAAAGGATGCTCTGCATCATTTGTCACAGGAAACACAAGTCAAAACTGCAAGGTACCGCTTCACACCTACTAGGATGATACTACTACTACTAAACAGAAAATACTAAGTATTGACAAGCATGTGGAGAAACCTGACCCCCATGCACTGCCGGAGGGAATGTGAAATGGTGCAGCCATGATGTTCATAACATCATTATCCACATCAGTCAACAGATGGGAACAACCCCAGTGTCCATCGGCAGAGAAATGGCTCCTTACTTGGCAGCTCTGCGGACAGGCTGCACCCCCGAGAAGTCGGTGGGGCAAGTCCTAGGAGCAGCCTCGGGCTTGGCTCCTGTCCCCACGGCCCAGCCTCTGGACACCTGGACTCCAGGAGAGCCCCCGCGTGGAGTGCGATGGGGAATGCCACGGAAGGCAGCCCAAGCCAGCAGCCTTCCTGTCTCCAACACGCCCGGCCAGCCGCCTCGCGGATGGCAGTGAGAAGCTGGTCAGCGTCTTTCAGATCTGGAACCTTCTTCCAGTGATTTCTCTCGTGATGTCCTTCCTTCCATTCTCTCTGCTCTCTGTTACTTGTCTCAGAGGTTAGACACTATATTCCAGCCCTGTAATTGTCCTGTATTTTCTCTCCTCGTATCTTGGTCTTTTGCTCTGCTTTGTGGGAGATTACATTACATTTGTCTCCCATTCTTCTGATCTTTAATTGTGCTGTTTGTAAATTCTGAGAGCTCGGAATGTCTCTTTTTCATAGCATACTCTTCTGTTTCGTGGCTGCAACATTTCTTTTGCATCTGAGTAAATTACACCAATAGTTGTGTTTTGTTTTTTCCTTCTTCCTTCATAGAATCTTCTTCTGTTTCTCTTTCTATATGTTTCTTTTGGTCTTTGTTTTTATTTTAGAATAAAAAAAATTTTTTTAATGTTTATTTATTTTTGAGAGAGACAGAGACAGAGCGCAAGCTGGGGAGGGGCAAGAGAAAGCGAGACAGAGAATCTGAAGCAGGCTCCAGGCTCCAGGCTCTGAGCTGTCAGCACAGGGCCCGATATGGGGCTGGAACCAATGGACCAGGATATCATGACCTGAGCCGAAGCTGGACGCTCAACCAACTGAGCCACCCAGGCGCTCCTACTTTAGATTTTTGTTCTCACATGGCTGGTAATTCTTCAGGGCAGATTGTGTTGCAGAGTCACGCATCGTAAAAGTGATGGGAAGCCAGTACCCCAGGTGAGGCTTTCAGCCACGGGATCCTTGGGGAGGTCCTGATGCTGAAATCCTTGACTCTTACCTCAGGTCATAGGAAGAGCCTTCCTGCTCTTCCTGGAGACACCAAGGGAATGACGTAATTACAAAAATCTGAGGAAGTCCTGGGGGACTATTTGTAACTGGGGTGAGGGGAAACAGTAGAGAAGGGCCCTAGAATGATCCTCAGGTCCCTGACTTGCATTGAGTTCAGATTTCAGTGCTATTAACTTGGGTAGGAAATACAAGGGAAGGAGAGTGAGTGTAGACAAGCTTTAACTTTTGGGTCCATTGTGATTGCGGTGCCCCTGCTGGCTGTGGTTGACTTTGGAGCAGAGAAGACCAGTTCAGTTTCTGCTCTGTGGCCTGCTGTGTGTATGGCCTTGGACGGCACACCTGGCCTCTCCACTCCTCGCTTCCTAGTGAGGGTGATGTCACCCCTGCCCCCAGGATTCAGTGGGAGGGTGCATATGCTCACATGCATCTTGCAATGTGCAAACCCACAGTGAGCATGTCCTCTGTTGCATCCGCAGCGGTGAGCTCCTGTCAGAGGAGGCATCCGGGGGGTGACCGGAGAGGCATTCGGCAGGGCCAGCATTACTCAGCACATCATAGAGACCTAGGCATTACATTTGTCTCCCAAGTCCTGGGCACCAGCACCTGCAGACCTGTGGGAAAGTGGGGGAGGCCTATGCAAGTGCCTCTCTAGGGGTCTGGAAAGACCAAGTAACACGGTGCCCTGGGACCTGCAGGGGATGGCATTTCAGAAGAGTGGTGGGCAGTTTCCAGTGTTGTAGAGGTAGGAATGATCTCCAGAATACGGAGGGTGCCAGCACTGAGGGCTACATGGGTCAGCACTCAGTAAGCACTCAATAGGTGACATCAGGACTAAGTATCTGGTTGAAACGGTGACCTTTGGTATTAACAATTAGGAAGTCAACAGTGATGGCCACCATTCTCCATTCAGTAAGGGTGTGCCCTCAACTCATTCTGGAATCGGGCAGGACATGCTTACGTGAAACATTGTCTCCTCTTCCAGACCCAGGGATACACGACACACACGCACAGACATGCACACCCCCGTGGATATGCCGCACGCACGCCCTGGTGCATACGCCCTGCACACGCGCAGACACACACCCCGGTGCATAAGCCCCACACATGTGCAGACACACACACCCTGGTGCATACGCTGTGCACACGCACAGACACGCACACCCCAGTGGATGTGCCACACACATGTGTGGACATGCGCACCCCAGTGGATATCCCGTGCATACATGCAGGCACGCAACCCCAGTGCATGTGCTGTGCACACATGCAAACATGCACACCCCGGTGCATCCGTTGTGCACACACGCAGACACGCACACCCCAGTGGATATGCCATGCACACGCGCAGACACACACCCCGGTGCATCCGTTGTGCACACACGCAGACATGCACACTCCAGTGGATACACCACACACATGTGCAGACACGCATACCCCGGTGCATATGCCCCACACACGTGCGGACACACACACCCCAGTGGATATGCCGTGCACACGCGCAGACACAGACACCCTGGTGCACACGCTGTGCAGACGCGCAGACACGCTCGCTCCAGTGGATACACCACACGCGTGCAGACATGCATACCCCGGTGCACATGCCCCACACGTGTGGACACACACACCCCAGTGGATGTGCCGTGCACACGCGCAGACATGCACACCCGCTGGCTCCGGCCAGGCCTGCCAGCTGTGGGCCCTGGGCACTTCCTCCCTGCGGCCAGCTTGCAGGACGCACTCATCAGGGAGGCTCATGCAGTCACTTGTGTTTCAGGTGGTCCAACTGACGCCCACCAGCTGGAAGAGGACAGACCCGCTTGCAGGTGAAGAAGGAATCATTGTAAACGTAGACATTGAGCATAAAGCCAGTACAGTACATCTTGCTTACCTACAGCCAAGACCTAGAACGAGATTGCTGTATTTCACCTATTACAGGCACACAGTACAGACATGTTGAGTGAGGTGACCTGAACGTGGTATGTGTTTTTAACTCCACTCTACTGTGCCGTTTACATGGCACCAGGCAGCCAGGTGGAGCTGAGGGCGTGTGAAGAACTGCCTGCTGCCTCCCAGAAGCTTTGCTGTGGCTCCACCCCAAGTGTGGAGATTCCCTGTAGTCTCTGACAGCTTGTAAATGTACAGACCTTCGTGGGGAGAATGGAGAAACGATGAACGCCTGTGTCATCGAGGCCCTGCTCCGCGTGAATCTGCACAGCATGGGCCACAGCATCTCCCGAGACAGGGAAGCCAACCCGGAAAGGACCGCGTAGCTTCGGGCAGCCGCCCTTGAGTCCCTTGTGCTTGGGTTACACGTGCAGTCGCAAGTTTCTTCCTGATTGGTTGGCCCGGGCCTGGGATGTGCAGGCCCTTGTGAAAGTTCACTGTGGTCCTCACGGCACAGCTGAGGTCTCTGTGGTCACTTCAAGAGTGCTCAGTTGGGGAGTGGGAAAGACTGTTTTGTGGTTACCATTGTGTTCCAGGTAATATGGCCGGACCACCCTCGTGTGAAGGACACATCTGAGAACAGGCGGCTCCCACGGGACTGGGATGTGGGGCCCCGTCTCACATGCTTGGTTCAGCAGCGGTAGGGATGGTGTGGTTGGTTGGGCTCATCCGCTCTCCTTTGTGTTGTGACGCTGATCTGTAATACGCATTTCGCTCTACCAGTTACCAGTGGTTAGTCTGCTGTTACAGTCAAGTGAAGACCCACTTCTTCGTCCCGGTTCTCATTTGGCCCTGTTGTCGAAGTTCTACAGCTGGAAAGGCCTTGGGCACCGGACATAGTCTGGCCAGGTCTCCTATGGGCTCTGTACCGCCCCCTTCTCAAATGTAAGTCTGTATACCCGTGAGAGGAAAAAGAAAGTGGTGATTCCTGAGTCAATCTATTAATTGTTATTCTCATGTTGTTTAAATATGTGCAAACATGCATCAGGGTCCTTAATGCTCAGAGCTCTTTCTTAATGCAGCTTTCATTCCAACACGTCATTTAAATAAACTGAAACTAGATTCTGAGTCAAGTAGCGTTGTTACCACAGTCCCCCAGCCGATCCCTCGGGGGGCCGGCCAGAGCCCTCATCTCTGGAGCTGTCGTGCTAGCGTCCACGGGAGGCATAGACGCCAGCGGAAGGCAGAGGCAGGGGACTGAGGGTGCCCATGACGGGAACCCTGTGAGTGCGCCCCTTCGTTGAACGGGCAGGGGTGCCTGGTGTGGCTGAGCCCACAGTGGCGTCTGGTGCGCTCGCCTGCACACAGGACTAGGTTTCAAGAGGGACGTCTGCCATATCCGTGAATTTTTGCCACAAGAATGACTTTGTGTGTTGTGTAGTTGAAAATAAAGGGAAAGAAATAATCATGGCCGGTGACCACTTTGGTATCTCAGGTAAAGTGGGTTTTTATTTCTAAAGTACTGACCAGCTGGATTTAATGAGTTCAGCACCCAGAGGATTGGACATGTTCACTTTTTTCCCATCCTTTGAACTTTGTGTTTAAAATTTCGAGCTGTTTCAGGCATTGCCACAACTTAGGATGAAAAATAAGTTGGTAGCGGCACCATCTTCTGACTGTCACAAAAAGGAAAAAAAAACCCTGGGGCTCCTGGGTGGCTCAGTCAATGGAGCGTCCGACTTCAGCTCAGGTCACGATCTCACAGTCTGTAAGTTCGAGCCCTGCGTCGAGCTCTGTGCTGACAGCTCAGAGCCTGGAGCCTGCTTCCGATTCCGTGTCTCCCTCTCTCTCTGCCTCTCCCCTGCTCATGCTCTGTCTCTCTCTGTCAAAAATAAACATTAAAAAAGTTTTTTTTTAATAAAAAGTTTTTTTAAAAATGCAAAAAAGCCCCTTTGCTTGGAGAGCTGCAGCTCTGTGTAGGGAGAGGGGACCCTGGCTTGTTCCCCTCCTAGAGGCCAGGGACCCTGGTGTTTCTAATCCCTTCTTGTTTGATGCCAAGTGGACCATCCTGGGGCCTGAAGCCCGTCCACACCAGCAGCCTCCGTTACTCTAGTGACAGCTGACACGTGCCTCTTCCTCGTCGGCTTCCGTCCCCCAGTTGTCCAGGGGCTCTTGGTAGAGCTTCAGGAAGGGCCCCAGCACTGGGGGCCAGCTTCTCCAATTTGACCCTGGGGTGCGGTGGTGCAGTGATGAGAGCCGCCAACGACTGACAGACATCGCAGTTTGAGCCAAGTGCGCAGGGAGGTCCTACATCGTTAGAGAACTGCGCCTACACATCCCTTTCCGTCTCTGGCCATGGCTGAGGCCTTGTAGCCTGTGCCCCTGTTGTCCCCGCTCGAGGCCAGGGGTCTAGGCACATCGCATCCCCCACCTGCAGACAGCCCTTACTCGCAAGCTCTTTGTGGTTCTGAGAGAGAAGATTGCATGGGGAAAGCCAGTGCGGGCATCCGATTTCTCTCATTATGGCCAGCTCTGCCAAGTGTTAGATGAAAAGTAGAAAGTTAACTGTAACCTTCTGTATTTGACCAGCCACCTGAACTTAAAAAAGCCAAGGAGCAGCCATTCAAAAACAGACCAACTTCACTTGTTTGTGGTTTCCCCAGAAGCCTCTTTCAAAGGCCTGGGGAGGCCGAGGTCAGGAGACCCCATGGGACACCTAATGAGTCATGGCGATCCCTCATGGTGCCAGCAGCCAGGCTGGGTGGGCCTGGTATTTCCCCAGGAGACCGAAGCTGAGGGCAAGTGTGACCCAGCCCCACGGGCCCTCCAAGGGCATGTTGTCCCATTAAGGCACATACATCCATATATCCTTAATCTTCAGATGGCGTGTCCCTCTTAGGGGCCATTGAATTGATAGTTTTCAGTCAAACTGAACAGTCATCCAGGGAAGGAACGTCTTCCAGGAAGGTTTGGTCGACAACAGGTTTTCTCACAGGCTGCCTGTGCACTTTGTCTTTTCATCCCATTTTGTAGGAGACACGTTTTACCAGGTGCAGAACTGGCTGAGCTCTGTTCTTTTTTTTTTTTTTTTTTTTTAATTTTTATCTTTATTTTTGAGACAGAGACAGAGCATGAGCGGGGGAAGGGCAGAGAGAGAGGGAGACACAGAATCCGAAGCAGCTCCAGGCTCCAAGCTGTCAGCACAGAGCCTGACGCGGGGCCCAAACTCCCAAACCGTGAGATCATGACCTGAGCCGAACTCGGACGCTCAACCGACTGAGCCACCCAGGCACCCCATGCCGAGCTCTGTTCTTGATGGTCTCTCAGCCTCTGGGCATGTCAGCCCACCGTGCTCCGTTTAGCCTTCAACCTGTGAGTTCCTGTAAGATGGTGTGAGACACATGCTCCCTTGTCGTGTCCTGTGGCTTTCAACTACGGGAAAGTCTGTTAAAGGAAGCCACCGATCTGTTTACTGAATGCTTCAAGCCACAGCCTTTAATGTACGATCCAAACAAAATGAAAGCCTGTCCCATGTGAGGGGACAGTAGGAGAGTAGGAGCCGCAGAAATAAGCTTGGAGCCCTCTTGAGCTGGTTCTGTGCTCGTGTCCCGGACAGCAGAGCAGGGGACCGGCCACTGTGTGACTGGGGACATGCAAGTCCGCTGGGAAGGGGGAAGCGGCCCCAAAGAAGCTGTTCCCAGGAGACAGACTTGTGGCAGCCGAGTGGTGACCAGAAGGAGTGGGCGCCAGTTGGGGTTACAGTTTTATTTTGTTCTGAAAAGGTTTTCCAAAGAGTCAAGACTCTGTTATCCTCAGAAACCTTTTTCCTTCGCTCTTTTTTTGCACATTTCCTTCCAACAGTTTGACCTTTCTGAGTCTGGACGCTGACTTGAGAGAGCTTACCTCGGCTCCAGAGGTTCAGCCGGCAGACCGTGAGGCCCGGCAGCAGGTGGGGGTGAGCTTGGGCCCGGATCCCGAGCTTGTGGGTGTGGACGTCACAGCAGTGACTCCTTGTTTGGGTCCTGAAGGGTTTCCCCTCTCAGAGAAACACGGATCATTATACCACAAACCTCCTCAGTCATGTGGATGGTGACAGGTGTGTAGGGCAGAAGTTAGATGGTTGTGGAAACTGGCTTTTTATCCAGGATCCACATTATTCAGCAGTTCACTCTTTCTGGCTTTAGTACCGAGGACGCCTTTCTTACTGTATTGAAAATTTTAAATGACAGAAGTTTTAAATATGTATTTATTTAAAAATAACAGTGCACCGATTATATGCCAACATTTTTATATCTCCTCCCCGCCCCAGGAAAAAGCTGGAGGAATGCCTTGTTTTACACTTTGGCAAATGGGTTTAATGTCTGGTTTTATTACAGGCAGAGCCTCAGGCCTCTGCAGTCATCTGTGGTCGCGTATCGTTTTGGCTAAAGTACAGTTGAAGACCCCTCCTCACAGGCCTTCAGATGAAAGGGGAGGAGGGCCTTCGGCCCTTCCCAGAGGTTTCTAGATGCTCCCCTTGCACGCACCTCTCGACTCAGCAGGCGCAGGAAGGGTCTCAAAGCACATCGGATGTGGGCGGCTGCCTGCTTGCTGCTTGCCGTCCGTCCGTCGGTCTGTCTTGCTCCCTGAATGGATTTTTCTCTGCACAGTTTTGTGACATGCTTCGGTCACTGGGACAGTACTGGTTATACAGATGAGCCGTGCGGGTCTTGTAAATGCTCCTCACGGGAGATCAGAGATGTTTTTGCTAAACCACGCCAGTTTCATCAGCGGACCTTCAGTATTGAGAAGCCCTGGACCTTCCGTGGCTCATACAAGTATTCCAAGTTCTAATTCTTGCTTGACGTCTTGGATCTCCTCACTGGCAACAAAGCTGTCCAGTGTTTTCCTTGAAGTGACAACTTCAGACCCCCTGGAAAGGGGACGAGGGGCAGAGACTTGGGCAGGGTGGTTAGCTGTGGTTCACGCTTTTAAAAAAGGCATCAGAAAAACAGCAGAAAGCTAGTGCCTGTTGAGTCTAGACAACCAGCACAGAGACGTCCCAGGCATTTTGTGTATGTTTGCGGTATTTTGTAATAAAAATTTACAAAGTAGTGAATAGGCCTGGAAACCCTGCAGCCCTAAAGCCTGGCCTACACCCAGGGGAAGGGGACACAGGCATCTTTTACACTCTGAGGTGGAGGCCGAAATGCCTGATCTCAGGAACACCTTAGGGAACCAGAAGGAAGGAGGGGAGTGGGCAGAGGTGACCAGGAGCTTCAGGACAGAGCAGAGGAGGGCGGGGTCCCCACGTTTGCCGATAACTCTATGGCTGCGTTCCTGACGTGGCGTTTGTGCTGGGGACTGCAGCGGCTGGGCCCGGGGTGGCTGTACCCGATCCTGCCACCCAGAGCGTGCTGGGAGGCACCCCACACCCACCTCAATGGCAGGGCGGGATGTGTTCGGCCCTAACTGAACAGAGAGAAGGTGGCCTGTGCTGTGACCTGGCAGGTGGACGGCGCTCATGGGAGCCTGTCTGTGTGGAGTGCAGCACTCCAGGAAGAACCCAAGGGGGGGCAGTGTCCGCAGAGGCTCCTGGGACCTGCTCCCAGAGCCCCTGATGCCCAGAGAGACTGGGTTTGACTGTGCGTTACTGGAGTTTGGAAGAGGCTGTCATGGCGACAGGAGGGGCCAAGTTGGAAGTGAAGAGGCTAGTGGTCGTCACGAACATGGTCCCGTGGGTTCCTGACCTCGCTCAGAAACCTGGCACATGTGCTGGAAAGACAGGGCCCTTTGGAGACACCTGCCTGTGAGAGCCTGGGGTAGGGAAGAC
The DNA here is from genome assembly GCF_014898765.1 of Herpailurus yagouaroundi. NCBI lineage: Eukaryota > Metazoa > Chordata > Mammalia > Carnivora > Felidae > Herpailurus > Herpailurus yagouaroundi. Next base: position 201,603 of record NW_024412429.1, on the reverse strand, counting down.
AGGTGTCTGCACGCACCCATGCATGGCCCCGCATCTGCTAGGTCATTCCAGATCTTGTCTACTTAGAACACAATGTTTGGAGTTGTGACATCAACTAGCAATTTGGATTTGAGTCTGCAAGGCGTCTGGGAGTCTCCTCTCCGTGCAGACTGCCTCTGGCAGGTGAGCCCCCTTCTGCAGGATGTGGTTGGAGTGGCCCAGGGCCCCAGCTTCTGAGTGAGTGAGAAAGCACCAGAATAGAGCACAAGGAGGGGAGAGAGCAGACACCAAGTAGCAACAGGAAGGGGCCTTTGCGGTAAAAGAGAAATAAAAAATAAAATGAACTTTAATTTTTTCCAAAAAGATAGCCATCCGGTGATGTTTCCTTTACTTCTTTTTTTCTCTTCGTCCACTGCACAAACTCAGACCTTTGATGCACTGTGAAAAAGGTCAAGTTAAATACCTAAAATATGAGGGATTCCGGGGCAGGTGATTCAAAACCATAGCCAGCTTCAGACATTTATGCAGATAAAAAAAATGCATTGTTAAAGCGGCAGATCAGCTCTGATGCCCTCCCCCCCGGTCCAGCGGTTTCTGCCCTGTTCACCGCACATTCTGACCCATCCCCTTGGGAGCACTCACCCCCGGGCAGGGTTGTTTGGCAGCTGTGCAGCTGGAAGGTGGTTAGAGAGTGAAGGTGGGTACCGAGAGCCTGGAGCCCAGACGGGTGATGGAGCCGCGGCCGCCCCCTGGGGTTCAGGTGCCGCCAGCACAGGGCCCAGCACCCAGGACCAGCCTGTGTGATGACTACAGGTCACCGAGGGATGCTTGCAGCCGTCTGGACAAGGGGCCCACGCTGTGCCCCTGCCGTGCGCTCAGCCTCAGCCTGGGACCACGTGTGCACACGCGTGTGCGGGCCAGACCCGCAGTAGGTGTGTGGGCTTAGCCTTTCAGAGTGCAGGGACACACTCCAGCACCTGGTGCAGTGAGCCGGGCACCCTCCTGGCTCACGGAGACGTCTTCTCGCCCCGTGAACTGCTGCCCTTGAGCATTCTTTGTAAATCACTTTTACTAGGAATTGATATCAGTAAACTGGCCATTTTTCCCCAAAGTCTAATAACTGTTGGAAAGAAACCAATAAAAAAAGAACAAGAATATGCTTTTAAGTTCAGGTGTTACTCAATGTCATGTAGCTTAACGGAATCGGTGGAGCTTTGAGATCTGCTCGAGGCCCCTGGCTGCCTAACCCCGTTTTGAGTTCACTTGCACTCCTTTTGTCTCTGTCTCTGTTTCCCCAGGGACCATAGATTGCCTTGTCTTTACCTAAAATAAACTTTTGTTTCCTAGCCAGTTGCCCCCCAGGCCCTCCAGCGGCTGCCATTTCTCTTACCTCTGGTCTAAGCAGAGTTTACGTCTGGCAGGTGCCCAGGGGTGGCCTGGAGGAGCTGGGGTGCAGGCTGGCCCTTGCTGTCCAAGTGAACCACTCACATATGTAGCCCAGCATTGAGCAGGGGCAGGCATCCTCAGGTGCCTGCCCTGTCACTGTGGGGCACCAGGCCCCCACACACCAGTGTTGGTGTGAGTGGGCCTGTCCGGGCCCAGAGGCCTGTGCAGACCCCGTCATGGTGCAGGTCCTGGCCCTGAGGCCTGTGCAGACCCCTTCTGCAGTGCAGGCCACAGGCCCACCACAGGCAGTTGACAGAGCAACGTGGATCTGCCTCCTGCCACTTGGCCAGCCAGACCTAAGAGGTCATCCCCTTCCTCTGTGGCCCAGCTAATAGCCTTGATGCTCTTGGGGCCCACAGAAATATGTCCAGGATCCATGATTGGCTTTGAAATCCTCTTGGGCCCTGAAGCTTAACCCTTCCTATGACCACTCGTGCATCTCGGTTCGGTTCAGGCAGAGGTGGACAGGAGGCCAAGGCCACGGCACTTTGTGTCCCCAGGGTCCCTCCCCTTCAGCCTGTGAGTGGAGGTTATAGGGTGGGGTGCTCTGGTCCCCAGGGATCCTGTGCAACTCACCCTACAGCCGCACCCCCGGACTGCTTGGCGTGCTCGGCTCTGCCTGTGCCTGCTGGCATTTGCTCAGGAAAAGGGAGCTAACTTTAAAGCTAGCTGAGAAAACACACAATTGCGGAATTAATCGTGTGCCAAGTACCCATGAGACGTTCCAAAGCCTGATATGGGTTACGGATGGAAAGGCAGCCTCCTGGGACTGCTCGCCGTAGAGCATGAAGGGAGTCGGTCGGACACAGACCCCGCTGCTCTGCAGGTGATTTCCACACCCCCCCCCCGCCCCGTCCCACGGCACCTGAGGATGGCACCACTCCACAGCTCAGGCTCTCCCCCTGCCTGGCACATCCCTGCACATCCTGGTCATTTGGAAAGAGCACGAATGACAGTCCACTGAAACTGTAGTGTGACTTTGGGAGGACAGTGAGCTGCAGGCCACACAACAGCCCATCAGGAGCAGGCCTCACCAGGAGCCCTCCACCCCACCCCCACCCCCACCCCACCCCCAAACGGGGCCGGGAGGCGTGCGTCCCAACTACCAGAATGGCCTGTCTTCATTTAGTCTCCCAATGGAAAACATGTTCGTGAAAACCGTCGGCAAAAGGCATCCAGGAAGAACGTTTCACAGGAAACAGATAAATGCACCAACCCGCGTACCTGTGTCTCAGGCGCCAGCCGTCACATGAATGTGTCTGAACGAAGTGAAGCCCACTGGGAGTCACATCTGCTTTCCGTAAACTTCCCGAAGCCGCGAAACCTCTCTAGATGCCAGCTGTCTTCCCGTCAGTGTCATTATTCATTCATTTGTCTACAGAAAACTGTCTCTTTTAACTCAACCTGAAGCTTGGTTTTTAAAACAGAACAGTCCTCAGCAGATGCAGGGTGACATCTTCTCTGGGGCTCCTGGGGCCCCATTCAGTCACCTGTTCCTTCACATGTATTGAGCAACGACTGTGGGCCTGGCGCCGGGGCTGCAGGGCAGGAGACGGTGCCCCTTCCTGGGGTCCCCAGCCAGCCGGAGAAAGCCAGGGGCACGCCGCAGCATGTGGCCGGGTCAGGAGGGCGTCGTCACACAGGTAGGACTCTGGGGAGTTGTGGCTCATCACGGGGATGCGGCCGTACTCTCGGGCTGTGCATTTGTTACGAAAGCAAAGAAAAGCTATGTTGTTGCTCTGAAACGAAACAGAGGCTCACTACGTTCTTTTTGGGTCTTATGTGAATTATGTCCAGGACGTTTATTCAGTCAGTATTTACTGAGCACGGAACGCACGCCAGGCACTCGATTCACCACACATCTATAGTGGTGTTTGATTTTGTTGTTACTGAAGATTCTAAAGTCCGAGCGACAGATGAAGGATCGTGAGAGAAAAGTGTTCTGAGTTTTAAACAGCAGAAAGACTGTTAAATAATATCCTGACATTTCCCACCTTCAGGAAGTTGTTCCGTGGCCGGCCATAAGGATGCCTGAAGCCTGCGCCCTCTGCGCCTCAGGGAAGAGCAGCAGCCTGGCTCCACAGCCCCGCTGGAGGCTCTGGTCCCCCGGACAGGCCAGTCCACATCCGTCCACACTGTCACCCAGGTGACCTGGATGTCCAGTCCCCAGGCAGCCTCTGAGATGAGCCGGTTCTGGTCCTCACCGCTGCATCCGGCTTCCCTAAGGCCTCCCAGGGGGTGGTGCCGCAGGGGGAGGGTGCTGGCATTTGGGACACTCGGCTGTTAAATGACAGGCTCTCCGAAGGCCACCTCCACGTCCCTCCGCGCCACGAGTCCACCCTGCCAGGCCCTGAAGACAGGGACCAGTAGAGAAGAGTAAACAGATAAGGTGCTGTCCACACGTACCTTGGAACCCTTGCTCTTCCTGTAGAATCTTAGAAGACCCATCAGCCCGGGACATAGTTGACTGCAAACGAAACACTTGGGTGTGACAATCCAGTTCTGTGGGCTTGGTTCTCAGAGTGTATGTGGACAAAAGCTGTGTTCTATGTCTCCCTCTCCTGCCCTGGTGGTTCCAGAGTGCAGTCCACACTGTGTCACTCTGCAGGGCCAAGCTAAGTAATGAAGTGACCGTTGGTACCCAAGGAGATAGGGTACAAGGTGTCCCCGAGGGCTCAGGCCAGAGGGGATGGGCTTCCTAGGCCAGAGGGGATGGGCTTCCTGGGCCCGCTGTCCTCCACGCAGTGCTGCACCTTCCAGGTTCCCTGCAGACCACAGAGCACCAAGTCCTCCAGGCGCAGTAGAGAGCTGGTCCCTGCCAACACCACCCCAGAGGGCAGAAGACACCCCCAGAGAGCCCCTGCCTGCTGTCCTGCCCACTGACGGTGGAAATGTTTGTGGCGTGGCAAGGCCCCAGGGACACAGGGTGTCCCAGCCCACTTACCGCCGTGGAACTGGATGCCACAGTCTTTGGCTTATCCATAAAATTTACTCAGCCACACGCATTTCCTCAGACCCTTGCCGATCAGCGGAGACACGAGGCCTGTCCCTTTGAACGTTCCTCTGTGGTCCGGCTTAGCCGGGAGTGATGTGAACTTGGACATCTTAACCCAAGTGACCTCAGAGAAGACACCCAGAGGGACCCAACCCAGATGCCCTCCACTGCTCCATGCTGGGCGATCCGGAGGAGCAAAGAGGAGGCCCTCTGCTCTCTCGGCACATCACAGGCACCTGGCAGGTGTCGGGGGTGCCACCAAAGGAAGCCAGACTTTGTTTTTAAACAAACTGAGTTCGTCTCTCCTGATTTGTTATGGAAAGGACACCTATTGAGACCGCTTCCTGGTCACTTTGCAGCTGGCACGGATTTCCACAGTGTCTCACCCAGAGGCAATTTGGGAGGTGTCTCCGGGGGGCTCCCAGCAGGGCCACTAAGGACTGGGACACAGCAGCCCAAGCAGAATCTCCTGAGGACATTCCTCGGGAGGAACAGGCCCTGGAGAGCCATGTCCATGCTGGTACTGAGCACCAGTGAGCAGTGAGTTTTGAGACCGGCGGACTTGGACCCCGGCAGCACAGACAGGCCAGGAAGAGAGCTGTGATGGGGGCAGGTGGACGCTGACCCATGCATACTCACTCCGGGTGGAGACATGCTCCCAGCCTGCAGACCCCGGTTCAGTAGACCGTCTGCAGGAGAAAGTGTGCCCGGCTCTCCTGGAGGTGGCACAGCCCCAGGACGGGGCTCTCCTCCCGGGCCTGGCCACACACAGCCAGCCCAGCCCGTGCCCAGTGACCGTGAGGCCCCAGCCCACGCACCTACTCTGCCCAGGCTGCTTGGCCGGCCTCGGGAAGCCCAGGACGTCTCCAGGATCTGCAGTCGCACTGCTGGTGACTGGACGAGCACAGCCTGGTCTGTTGGCCATGGTGGAGCCTGACATTTAAACCTCACTTCAAGGGGGCAGACGAGGTGTGGAGACGGTTAAATGAGGAGCCTACAGGAGACAGATCACTGGCCGACACCAGCCGGCCGTGGCCTTGAGTCCGAGAGTCCCATTTCACCGCTCACCCCACTCTCTGCCCGTCCCCCGCCCCCAAGAATGCTCCCGGCATCTCATTTCTTGTGTAAAAGCCACAGAAGCTGAGGCAGGACAGCAACGGGCTGTTAGGGTCCTCAAGGAGCGTCTGTGTCCCTGGCAGCCCCACCTGGTTGGGTGGAGCCTACTCTGCGTGGGGTGTCGCTAAGGCCCCGCAACCCCGCCACCTCCGGAGGACAGTGCAGCGCCAGCGAGAGGCAGAGGGGACACGGCTCCCAAGCGCCCTGCCCACCCTCCATCTGTGCCCGTGTCAGGGCTTACGGAGCATATGCTGCCTGTTGCTCACTGACCATCTGCTCTCGAGCTGATGAAGTGTCCCCGTTACTGTGGCAACAGAGTCCTTGACTGGCGGTGGCACCACAAACATTCCCTGCTCAGGTTTCTCTTTTATCTGTGCTCCGGAATGGGGCTGGGGGAGGGGGAGGGGAGGAGCGGAGCTGGGGGTGGGGGGCAGGTTCCTCCACAGCTTCCTTTCCCCTGCTTTCCGGCCCCAGCCCCCACCCCCACCCCCACCCCCGGCACTCCCCCGACCCCACCGCGGGCCTGGCCTCTCCCACCCTGTGAGCAGGTGCGTTGGGAGTTCCACTGACAACTCTGGGGGCTGGGGGACAGAGCTGCCAGTAGAGCCCTGTGAGGACCCTGACCCTGGGCCCAGCCCCTCCCTGGGGGGTACTTCTGGCTTGGGTCCCCAAAGCGTGACGGAAGCATCAGGCACCTGCCGAGGGTGTCTTCTAGGGCGAGACAGAACCTCTGCTGAGTCCTGGGAATTGAGTGCCACAAAGTCAGATTCCATTTCTCCCAGTAGTTCTCAGTCTGGTAGCCAGTGTCCGTAGGGAGAGCCATCTCCCCGGTCAGGGCTGTGACTCTGGGGCTGCCTTCTCTTCGGGTCAAGATTGGCGTGTATGTCTGGGGGTGCCGCCTGCCAGACACAAACAGATGCCATTGCGAGTGGAGGCTGTGCCGGGCTCTGGAGCCCTTGCAGGCAAAGGACTGCCTCATGTTTTATTGTGAGAGAGAGTGTCAGTCTCCTCTCAGAAGAAAGAGCACCAGGCCGTCCTGCGATGTTCCAAGATGGCGACACCATCTGGGCAGCCTGTAGAACTGGAACCAGGCGGGAGGGTCTGCTCTGGGCCTTTTCTGGGGCCTCCTTAGCACTTCATGAGGCCAGACCCTATGTGGCAGCAGGGGGGTGACATACGATACCTGTGATGTCAAGTGCATTTCCACGGATGTGATTTCCAGTGTTCCTGCAGGATCGTGTGAGATAAGGAGAAGCCACCTCTTAGAACACAGTGAGCCCATCTCAGAGAAAACTCGCCGTGCCCAACCCAAGCCTTTCCCAAAACGCACTGGCCAGGCTGCCGTTGCTCTCTCTGCTGGTGGATGGCGTGAACCCCCAGGATTTCAAGAAACTATCTTTAAGGGCTCGCTTGTGCTAATACAGAAAGTGACCTCCCCTCAGTCACAGGGGTTGGTGTCACTGCTGTGGTCTTGGTGCCCCAGGGTGGTCATTTTTTCAGCATGGCGTCTCTCGAGTTCTGCAGTGGCCCTCATCCCTCCACACAGCCACAGGCCCAGCCAGGGTTAACTGTCTTCAACCTTAACTGGAGTCCCTCCTCCCAACCCCCCTTCAAAACTCCAATCACATCAGCTTCTCCAAGACCCCATTGATGTGCACGTCTGTGTCCGTGTGTGTGTGTGTGTGTGTGCATGTGTGTGCACGTGTATCCGTGTGTGCATGTGTGTCAGCGTGCGGGTGTGTGTGCACGTGTGTATCCACGGGGATGTCCATGTGCACGTGTGTGTCAGCGTGCAGGTGCGTGTGCGGTGCCCTCCTGGTGCTTGTCCAGCAGGCAGCCCCTCCTTGTCCTGTAGGATTCTAAGCTCCATAAAGCAGGCACTTTGTTGCTTCCTAAATTACATTTTCCTGTCATTCGTTATTGCAGTTTATGAGCATGATGTTTTTTAAATAGAATTAAAGTCTGGCCTCCAAACAACTTCCAAATTAACCAACAGACATGTGCTAGGCACCAAACGGGTGCAAGACAAGAGCAGATCAAACTTGGAATTTTACCAAAAGTAAAACCCCTACCATTACACTGTATTATCTCAGATTAAAATATAAATTTCTCCCTAAGTATCATTTATCTCCTGGTTTCCAACAGATGTACATAAAAGACCCATTTCCAGGTTCCTTGTGTAGAGTAGAGAACGCCAAATTCTGGCTGTGTCACTTCCGTGTCTGTTCCAACAGTATTTAGGCTGTTCCAAACATAGAAATCTTCCATTGTTTTATTATTGAAGTATGACTGGCATTCATGTCATATTTGTTTCAGGTCTACAACATACTGACTCAGCTTCCAGGGTTTTTTTAGTGAAACAAGCACAACTTTGACACCAAAGAAATCAGTACATAGAAAACCATCGACTAATCGAATGTATAAATAACAATGTGAAAATCCTAAATAATTGGCCAACATAATCTAGCAGTGTGTTAAAAGGATTATACACTGTGACCAAGTATTTTTTTCAGTGTAGCAGGAACAGCTCAATATCAGATCCATTGATACAAATCCCCATTTAATAGAACAATAGGGACAAATAATATGATTATCTCCATAGATGCTGCTGAAACGTTGGATGGATTCAATATTCATTCCCTTTTTAAAATGCTCCTGATGAAATAAGAATCAATGACTACTTCTCTAATATCATCAGTGATGTGTCCCTGGGGACGTTCCCACCCACTTCAGTGTATTGAAGCCTCGAACACCGACAACCCACGTGCACTTTGACGTGGTGTTGGTAACACAGACCCACACGACGTAGTCATGAGTAAGAAAGCAGAAGTACAAAGATAGTTACTTTCAGGTTATTTTATTATACATCTGGAACCCCTAGAGAAGCACCTGAAAAAAAATGCACAGAAATAGGATTTGGCACGTTGTTTAAAAGCAGAAACGAGAACCCCTAGGAAATATCCTAGAAGGAAAGACTGCATTTATCAAGAAACAACCCAATACCGACAAGTGTGGGAGGAAATACGGATGCTTCATAGCAAGAAAATTGGGCAGTGCCTCTGGGGGGGCCGGACAGACGGGCGGCAGGCACACACTTGACCGACACTGGGTCATGAGGGTGCCTGTCTTTGCAAAGCTAATCTGCACAAAGCATGCAATCCCAACTAAAATGTTAGCTCTTAAGCATCCAGACAAGCTCGGGGCACCTGAGGGGCTCATCGTTATGCCCGACTTTGGCTCAGCTCATGATCTCACAGTTTGTGAGCTCGAGTCCCACATCGGGTGAGCTCCACTTCTCTGTCTCACTCTCTCCCCCTTTCTCTCTCTGCCCCTCGTGGGATTCTCTCTCTCGCTCTCTCTCTGCCCCTCACTCTTGCACCCTTTTTCTCTCTCTCAAAAAAAAATATCTAGACAAGCTAAATATAAATTGGTATGAAAGTAGAAACAAGAGGGACGCCTGGGGAGCTCAACTGGTTGAGCATCTAGACTCTTGATTTCGGCTCAAGTCATGATCTCACGGTTTGTGAGTTCGAGCCCTGCAGTGGGCTCTGCACTAGCAGCATGGAGCCTGCTTGGGATTCTCTCTCTCTCTCTCTCTCTCTCTCTCTCCTCTCTCCCTCTCTCTGCTCCCCCCCCCACTCTCTCTCTCTCTCTCTCTCAAAATAAATAAACTTTTCTAAAAAGCACGTTGTTTGAATCAAACATTGGTTTAAGAAAAAAAGAATAGGTAAGACAACCCTAAAAGAAACAAATGTCATCTCAGATGTTAAAACATATCATGAAATTATATTTTAAAGTCTACCCTACTGGCAAATGAATAAGTACAAAGTGTAGACATAGACCCAAAATACATGCAAATTATATGATAAAAGCATTTAAGTCATTGGGGAAACAATTTTCCTATAATGATGTTAAGATAAATGGGCAGGCATTTAGGAAACAGGCTGCTTTTTTATCATGCGATTGATTCTAGACAGGTCGAAGATTTAAATACAATTGAGAAGAAACAAAAGAAACATGGGAGAATCCGTTTAATGTACCGAAACATGGGAGGCCTAAAGATAACACAAAACCCAGAAGCTGTGATAATATGTTAATAATATTAATAAGTGTGCCTACATGAGAACAAAAAAATTCTTCATGGAATAAAACACTACCATTAGCCAATCAAAAGAACAATAAGCTGGAAAAAATATTTGAACTTGTATCAGAAACAAAGAGTAATTTCCCTAATATTCTAATCGATGAGAAAAGACTAATAAGGAAAGAGAGGTACAGGATATGTTCAGAGAGCTCACGTGGGGTGATGCCCGATGCTACTCAATGCTGGCCGGCAGCCATGTCACCTGTCGGCTCAGGCGGGTGGGTTCCGCCGTGCTTTTGGTGGCGGTGTAAAATCCATCCCTTCTCAAGGGAAGAAGACTTGGACACGCCCACCAAAATTACAAATGCACGTGATATGTGTACTAGTAACTCCATTCCGTGGATTTATGCCACAGACAGCGGCCACACACATGTAGAATGGCACGTGTGTGCTTGTTCATGATCATGTTTCCATAAACGCTGGCAAGTAACAGTTCCACCAACAGAAGGCTAGTTCTAGAACCTCCCTGCGCGCACACATGCTACCATGCACACGGCCCTCGCCTGGGATTCATGTCCTGATGTTCACTGTTCTTCATTCATTCCTTTGCCTGCAGAGGCTATTGCTCATTAAGTAACAGGCATGTGCCAACCCCGCTGAACAGAAAAACACCATACACTCCCTCTGGACCTTGGAGCTCGGCACAGTGGCCATCAAGCACCCTCACTCTAAGCTTCTGACCCCCATGCACACCGTTGTTCCTATTAGGACCCAGGGATGAAGGTTGCAGCTGGGCTGGCCAGGGGCAATCAAAGGACAGGCTTGGGGCAAGTGTGACCTCCAGAATCCCCTGTGGCTTTCTGAGCTCCGAGCTGTGGGGAGTATGTCCTGTCCTGGTCACAGACCATCCTACAGGGACACCTGGCCTTTTGCTGTAATGCCTTCAGGGTACTTACCACCTGGGTGAATACCACCACCAAGAGAGAGCAACTTCCTGAATGTGGCTGCCACTAGGCTCCACACCAGCTCCACGCGGCAGTGGGAGGAGGGCGCCTCTGTGCCTGCCCGGCATGAGCGGACAAACGTGGGAGGGCTGTCCTGCTGTCAGAAGTGGAGTGGAGCCCACACCGGCTTCCCTGCCCACAAGGGCCACGGAGCCCACCAGCTAGGGCCCCCCGGACCATGACCACGCTCTGCACGAGCTTGCAAGCATGTGGCCCATCCTGAGCGGCTCCTGCAGAACCTTCTTGCCTCCACTCAGAACATGAGTGTTTTACGTCCCTTTGTCATATTTACAGAGTACAAGGGACAGAAACACCCTTAGTACGTTTGCTGGTAATTTGTTCAAAGCTGTCATGCTCTCCATGCATGGCAGCGGGGTTCAGACTCCACTACGGGCCGGGGCAGGGTAGCATGTGCGTGTGTGTGCATGAGCGTGTGCATGAGCATGTGCGCGTGCGTGAGCTTGTGCGTGTGTGTGAGCGTGAGCATGTTCACGCGTGTGTGCCTTGCGTGTATGTGAGCATGTGCGTGTGTGCATGTGCGTGAGCATGCATGTGTGCATGCACCTGTTCGTGTGTGAGGCGCTGTGTGAAGCCAAGGCATTCGACCCCACGCGGAGCGTGGTGCTGGGCCTTTGAACCGGAGCGGCGGCAGCCCATCTGCCCCTTTCTGGAAATGCAGTCCAGTCACGCGGAAGGCATCAGTGGGTCGTGTGGGTGAATTCCCTTGGGGAAGACGCAGACGTTAGATCTTCACGGTCTCCACCGTAGGCGAACTCAGCTTGGACACAGTTGGAGGGCGGCACAACTAGGACGCGGTTTACAGTCGGGCTCTCTGGTTCCGACAGCCGGCCTGATGTGGTGTTGGCTGTGCCGCTGCCACGTCCCCGCCGGGACTCGGTCACACCCCGGTCACATGCAGGCCCCAGCGAGCATGCACACGGCAGGGCAGATATTCCCATGCTTTGCCTCGGGCACAGAACCAGAGCCTGCCTCTGGGGACCGGGTTGGCGGGTGGCCCTCTCTTCCCCCTCTCCCAGCCTGCCCCTCCCCCCCCCCCCCCCCAGTGCTGGCACACAATTCTCACTGTGTCCTCCCCCCGGATCTGAGAACTCCTGGCTTCACAAGGTGGTGGGTGAACGAAAGTATCAGAGCCTTGGTAATTTCAGAATTCCACAACGTGCAGAAAACCACAATCTCCAAAATGAGCCACGTTTACTTGTTTATCCCAAGTGCCTTGTCTCATTGGGGAATCGCACAGTGTCCTGATTTAAAGACAAACCCCGGTTCTGGAAGCCTCCACACCCGGTTAGGAGTTCCATTCTGGCGTCAGGCAGGTGGGTGGGCACAGACGCCCCTCCCTGGCAACATCCAGCTGCCCGGCCCAACTGTACGTTTGCCCCCAGGGGTAGATGGTCTGTTTGGGCCACGTGATCACGATTACAACCATTTTTAATTTCTGGGCTCAGTGAAGCAGGTGGTTCTCAATAAGTGTGTTTGGTAAACATGGAGGACCCACCCTGTGACGAGAGCGTTGAGTGTGCTCGTGGGGACGAGGAATGTGACGGGCGTCCCGGCTGGCTGTGGGTGGAGAGCAGCCCGGGCCTCTGGCCCCAGACTTTGCAGCCCCAAGGCCGACTCCACGTGCTTCATGGGATCACCTGGGATCCCATGACCTGACCTGGCCACCCTTCATCTCCCTCCCAGCACACACACGCGCGCGCACACACGTGTGCGTCACACAGCCTGCGTGAACGCACACACTCGCAGGCACTCGCCCGCGTGCCCACAGCTGGAAGCAGCTTCTTGGGAGCGTGGCTTCCCACTGCCCTCCACCCGCTTCCCTCACGTGGCTCCTCCTCTGAGCCCGTGGCTGAGGGGTGTCGCCTGCATGTCCTCCCCACTTTGCTGCCGGAACCCCTCCTCACCGGCTGGCCCCCACACCTAGAGACTCCGTCCGTCACCGTCCGTCACCATCCGAGCACGGACCGACCGGGTAGCCCGGGCCATCCAGCCACTGATGCCCTTGTGTTCTACGTGCCCCCGGGTGCGCGCGCCCATGTCGCTCACCCCAAAAAGCCCTAGGCTCCCGGCCTGTATCTGTATCTGGTTGCCAGGAGGGGACTTGCTTGTGGAGAGTCATGGGCCACCAGCGAGGGAAGGCCTGGTTGCCTCTGCTGGATGCCCCCGGCTGTGCCCCTGTCCGGGTAGGAGCCCGGATAGCGGCCTGTGGGTAGGCAGCAGCTTCTCACACACGGACGTGGAAGTAGGTCCAGTCCCTGCACAAGACTGGAGACCCACAGGGCAGGGCCTTGACCTCAGCTCGCCTGCCCAGAGCATGCCGCTGGCCAAAGCACTATGACCCTATGCCGCGTGGCGGAGACCGGCACCTGCTTCTTTCTTCTGACCCTGTTCCCTGCCCAGCTCTTCACACGGGTGAGACGGGTCCCCATAAAGTGGGGGTTTTGAATGAGTGGCGTGTGTGGATGGCAGAGGGTGATGAAGAGCGTGTGAGTAAATGCAGTACGTGTCACACGCTGAGTGCAGAGAAGCTGGGAGCGAGGACCGTGAAGGAAGAGACTTCTGGAAGAGGGAAGGACAGAAGCAATCGGGAGGGTCGGCAAGCAGACCCCCGGGCTCCTGCCGTGGGGTCGAGGCCGGTGCACAGTGGCCCTGGCATGCCTCTTGAAGGGGGCTGTGTGACCCGGCCTGGCTGCACAGGGATAGGTGGCCTCTCCACCTCGGGGACGCCAGGCGAGGTGGCTGGCCCTGAGCACAGGAGTCGCAGCCCGGTGGCACCGCCATCGCTGATGCGGTTTTGAAACGCAGCGGCTCCTGAGCCTCCTCTGCCTGCCCTGTAGCTCAGAAGACCGGAAGAGTGGGTCCCCACAGCCAGGGGCCGAGTCCTCCCCGGTGGAGCACCCACCCGCCACATCCTCTGGCCCCCGGCCTGTGTCTGTTCTTGGTGCCGGCCCAGTGAGCCACCTGGGGACACCTCTCAGGGAGGCTGGTTCCCGTCACGGCGCTTCCTTGTGGCTCGCTCGGGCCCCTGGGGCTGAGCCCCCACTTCTGGGCTGTGGTCTCATTTCCGGGGGCCCGCCCCCCCCCGCCGCTTCTCTGAGCTGTTGTTTCCCGCCAGGGCCCTGGCAAGGGAGGAGGCTGACGCGGCTCCATCGGAATAAGCACAGGCGTCACAATGTGGAAGGCGGGAGGACCGCCCCGCTTGGTGAGGGTGGTGTGCAGACTGGCTGTGACCTTCAGCAGTTAGCTTCCCCTCTCTGGGCCTCAGTTTCTTCAGTTTCTCGAAGAGCGAACCAACCCACTAGCGGATCATGTAAGAACCTCCAGGCCCCGCCTGGCGCGGACAGCGCTGAGCAAATGCAGCTCAAAGCCCTGAGGCTTAGGAAGGCTTGGTGTGCCTGGGAATCACACGCCAGCGGCTATTCCTGCTTTTCTCGGCGAAGCTGCCACCGCCCGCATGTGGCTGATCTGCACTGAAGACAGGTGCAGAGCCCCTCTGAGGACAGCGTCCGCTCCAGGGGTGCAGAACCAGCTGGGGGCCCAGGGAGCCAACATGTGTCTGCCTCAGACGCTGCTCGCAAAGGCAGCCGGAGATCCGCAGCTACTGTGTTCATGTTAGAAGCACCGTATTTCACAAAAGGGTCTTTGATGAGCTACTGTGCCCTTGGGATGACTTCCTGATGTGCCCCATTGACAGGAGACTTTCGGTGGCGTTCCAGACCCGGGAATTGTGGCAATCTCCTTCATTATGCTGAGAACATGTAATTCATCAGTTGAACGAATTTAGCACTATTTTGGGAACCTGTTGCCACAACAATTGAAAGGCTGCCATGTCTAGGCCACAAACCTGTGTGTGTGTGTGTGTGTGCACGCCTGTGTGTGCTTGTGTGTGTGTACGTGTGTGTGCCTCTGTGTGTGTGCCTGTGAGTGTGCCTGTGGGACGTGTGCCTATGTGTGCCTGTGTGTGCCCCTGTGTGTGTGCATGTGCCTATGTGTATGTGTGCCTGTGTGTGCACCTGTGGGTGTGTGTGTGCATGTGCCTGTGTGTGACCGTGTGTGCCTGTACATGTGTACTAGTTCTCCCTCTCAACAACCGTTGCCCGTGCAAAGTGTCCACTTAGAGCTCCCACAAGCAGGCACAGGGGAGCTGCCCAGCCGGCTGCTGCCCCCACCACCTCCCCTCCTCTCCTCTCCCCTCAGCCCAGGCTGAGAGCGGAAACTTTTGGGGTCACTATAATCCCTTCCTCCACTGCAGGAGTCCCTGTGACTTTGAGAGACACGAGGTCTCCGCCCTCTTCAGGGAGGGGGAGGGAGGACTGTGGGTCTGGGAGGAAGCAAAGAAGGTATGGAGCCCTGCATGTGGCCGGTGCCCCTGTGTGGCCACCACCGCCCAGCTCTGCTTGTCCTGAGCAGAAGACAGAGCAGGGCAGGGCCAGGCACCCCTCCTCGCCTCCAGCCAGGGGCTCTGGTGTCTTTCACGGGATGGTGTCGTCACTGCCCTCCTACGGGTCCTCCGGGCGCCAGGGATATCTCCTTCCCTGTCTTCTGAACGAGGACCCAACAAGGCTCTGGAAAGCAGATTCGCCTAAACCTGGGGGAGGAGCAGGTGTCTGGCCTTGGGCAGTTCGCTCAGGCTCAGCCACAGCCATGCTGGCTGGAGGCAGAGACGCAGAGCTGAAGGTGAAAGCCACCAGCCCGAGACCCCGCCTGCCCCAGCCGCTTGCTCCCTTCCCACAAGACTCGGTTGGTGTCTTTTCCTTGGAATGGAGATATTATTTGTCATCCAGACTTGGGGTCAAGTGCTTCACGGAGGACTTAATTCAGCCCCCCTTTGGCCACATTTCCTTGAGCGCTTTTAAAAGGGGTAAATAAAACAGGATCCTGTGGGTGGATATCAGAGTTCCTGCACAGAACCACAGATGTTGGGCCCTGCCCCGGGTTCAGGACCGGGTGGGCCTGGGAACCTGCATTGCTAACAAGTTCTGAAAAGCTGCTGTTGCTGTGTCCCAGGAACCCGCTTCAGAGCCCCAGACTACATTAAAGGCACCTGGGGCACCTCAGCCCAGTTTAAGCCCAAGGGGCAGGAAGGCACTGGTTGCCATGTAGACCAATACTGCCCAGCCTGCATTTGTGAAGGTGCGACCTGGAGGCCCGGTGCAGGAGGCTGGGCTCCTGCTGATGCCAGCCCCCTGAGCCACAGACGTGTGGGCAACACGGCTGAACATCTCAGGGGCCCTGCCCTTCCTACTGTCTGCCCCCTGGTCCCCATACCACCCCTCCCTCGGGAACCTGTTCTGGGCTCCGAGGATGGGAGTCGGGACCCCTGACCACCCTGCTGGGCCTCTGGGAGAAACAAGCTGTCCTCATGGCTCTCAGCTGCTGGTGGGGAACTGGAGGAGACAGGACCGGCCGGGCAATTTCCAGATTACCACCGGAAGCACAGTCATGGACTTTCTTCCAGTCTCCCCAGCCTCCTCTGGGCACCAGGACCTAAATACCTCACAGACTCAGAGCCCAAGAGCAGCCTTGAAGTTGACAGAGGGCAGTGCCCCCGCCAAAGAGGACCTTACACTCACTTCCGTGGGCCTCGGGCACAAGGACGTTTCCTTTGTCCCCAGCCCTTTAGGCCGGGGGTGTCTCTAGAGCTTATGCCCACTCCTCCCTGAGGCTTCCCCTGCAGGAAGCTTCTCTCGCTGGGCAGGCAGCCGCAGCTGCGGACTCCGGCTTGGGCGCCCATCAGCTGGAGACATTGTAGCGCTAGGGGACTCGTATGACCCTCGCAGGCAGGTGGGGATGTGTGATAAAGAAAAGCAAGCCCCCTTGCTGGCTCCTGTTTTTGGACATCGCGTGTCCCTCCTGCCCCGCTGGCGGCTCTAACTCTGATTCTGGGAGTCCTCGACAGGCCCCACATCGACATCACAAATCAGCGTCCAGACTGAGACCCCAGCATGAGCTGGCTGAGCCGCCCACCCTGGGCACAGCCGGCAGGCAGAGCCCACAGCCCAGTGGCCGCTAGGAGCAGGGAGAGAGGGAGCCCCTGCCTCTCGGTCTGAATAAAGTGATTCGAAGTCAGCCGAGGGCTGCGAGCTACAGACGCAGCTGCCGCAGGAGACGTGGCTCACATTTTCTCGGCTTCATTTGGCCTCATGGGTTCGGGCAGCAGAGGTGTGTGCGGCTGCTAATGGCTTCACACTTGGACTTCCCACCTTGGAGAGCAGCGCTAGGGGCTATGCAAGCAGGGGTGTCAGGGCACTGCCCCCAGCTTTGGGACCCTCCCGGGGCTTTGAAGTGGCCAGGCCTGCACCTCTGTCAGCAGGATGTCAGCCACACGTGGGGCCTCTTCAAAGGGAAAGAAGCTTTGTTGTTTTGGGAATCGTAGGACTGCATAAACTCAGAGGAAGGGGGAAGGGTTGGCAGCTGGTCCTGGGGCCTGGCCCGCCTGACCCCCAGTTCTGTGTGAGTGTGTGGGAAGGGGGGCACTTCCTGCAGAGTCCCTGTGAGTCCGGGGGTCCACCAGGCCCGGCCCTCAGTGTCCCTCACGCCCCGTAAGGGGCCAGCCCACCTGTGAGCCACCACAGAAATGTCTGCACGGTTCTAGTACTTTGTTTCACCTCCTCCCAGGCCTGGGACAGGTGGACAGTGGCTGCACCGTGGGCAGCATGCTGTCTAGGTTTCAAACCTTCTGCTTGGCCATCCTTCCTGCTGGTCTCTGTCTCCCTCTCTCTCTGCCCCTCCCCAACTCATGCTCTGTCTCTCTCTGTCTCTCAAAAACAAATAAACGTAAAGATTGCGGAAGGAGCTGACAGAGGTGTTGGCTCAGAGGAGGCTTGTGTACAACCCTGGGACTCAAGGCTGGGGGTCCACGAGCTCTGTGAGGGCTCCCCAAAATATGTGACACTTGGAAAAAACATCATATGCTCCAAAGTATGAAGTTACAAAGTCAAATTAATATTCAAATATTTATAAACATATCATACTTAGGAGCTCAAATCCACTCCATTCTCACATCATACTAATTATATTTAACACAGGTTACTGGTTCAGTTCAGTTCACCACATTTGCTAGGTTGTGGGCAGAGGTCCAGAGGTGAGAGGGCCGGGAGCTGGTCCTGCCACTGGGCCACCTCACATGGCCCAGGTGGCCCGAACAGCGGACTCAGGTGGGGCTGCAGGTACCTGCATGCCTCTCCTCGGAGGCCCTCCCCTCCACGTGTTGAACCTCTGCTCGGGCACCACTCTCTCGGGCAAGCCTGCGGCCCCACACCTGGGACCATCCCTCTCCCCAGAGCGCTGGTCTCAGGCATTACGTGTACACCCATATGTGGGTTGTTTCATCAGCAATTAAGTAATTGCCCCTCACAGTAAGCCACATGTGGGCCAGTACATGGCTTTGTTCAGTGTTACACCCCAGTACCCAATATGCTACCTGGCCTATAGTAGGTGCTCAGTACGTGTTGATTACATTACATTAATGACGTTAATTGTGTCCCCTGCTCTCTCTGTCCAGCTTTTTTTCCTCTGACCAACGTACACCTATTGGTCTTTTCACCATCCCATGAACATAAAATGTTGTCTAGCTTTTGATTCCTTTCTTTTGCCTGGAATGATCTCCTTCCCCTCCTTGGTCAATCTAAGTCCTACCTGTGTCACAAGGAATGCTTTAAGCTGTTAAGACTGCTAGAATAATGGTGGCTTCAGCAAACAGACTTTCTCATGGAACCAGAAGTCTTGAGGTGGGAGCCCAGGGCCGGGTCTGTATTCACTGATACCAGGGCACTGGGTGAGCAACTCTGGGATTCTCCTCTCTCCTCACAGTGACAACATGGCTGCAGCAGCCCCAAGTATCAAATGCTCAAAGCACCCAAAGTCAGAAAAAAGGGAGTGGGTATGAAAATGTCCAGCTAGTAGGAGTTAGCAAAGAAGAATCGTGTCAGGGGAGTAGCTGCTCTGTCCAGCCTCAAGAGACCCCAGAGTCTCTGTTCTTGACCAACAGAGTTGCAGGGTCTGTGTGGACCCATCCAAGGAGAAGGAAACAGTGGGGATGGGAAGCAGCAAGCCAGTTTTGTGGGTAGCAAAGCTGAGACAGAAGAAGTGAACCGAGGACCACTTTCACTACTTGGCTAAAGCAAGCCAAGTGGGACGTGGAAACTGAACCACATGTGAGCCGCTGAACCTCAAACAGACGGGGAAAGTGGCCTCACTCCCTGTTCCTGAACAGTCCAGAGGCTCCACCAGAGCAATAGACTAGACTGAGCAACCTCCTGCGTCAGAGGCCCCCGTGCTTGCCTGCTCCCTCTCCCCTTTCAGGAAAGTCACCAGTCGGGCCAACGCCAGCGGAGGCCACAATTGCTCCCAGACTCGCAACGGCTGCAGGAACGTAGAGGGCTCTGGGCTCCTCTGAACAAGGCAGGAACGCAGACGGTACATTCGGAGGGAGATACCGTGCCGTGCTCCCACGGATGGAGGTCTGCAGGAAGTTTGTATCAGAGGTCTCCCTTGGGCGTCAAGGGGCTTCCCGACCAGGACTTGAAGTGGTTCTCACTGTGCAGGCCCCTTTGTGTGGAGATTATTGGCAATACTCGGTGAGTACACAGTGCTATGAGGACAGATGTGTCCTCCTGACGGCAGAAAAGGAGGAGGCTCCGTCCGAGTTTTTGCCTTTGGGCCTCACACTTAAGCAGCCTCTGGCTGGCTAGAACAGGTGCGGTGAGCAGGGCTCCAGAGAAGAAGGACGCCAGTGCCGCAGAAGTTTGGGAAATCGGGTAAACAAATGTGCCCAGTGCGCCTCCTGTGAGATCGCTCACGGACACCACAGGGCTCCTGTCATACATCGGGGGCTGTGAGAGCGCTGGGCACGGTCCCATCAGCCCCCAAGGGCCTCTTCCTGGAGGCTCATTGCCTGGTGGCATTTCTCAGTGAGGAGTGCCATTGTCGGCGGGGTCCTGCTCATCTGTGTCACTCCCCAGGGTTCTGGACTCTCCTTCTTACTCCTGTAATGTGCTGGGCACTGTGGGCCTGAGCCCCGGGGCCACAGGGTGCGCCCGAATCTAGTCCTCTACCTGCACCCATTGTCGTGGAGGCAAGTGTGGCCGGCCTGCTGTCTCCACGTTGCCCTTTGCCCCAAAACCCTCCCACCAGTTAGTAATATATCTGAAGACCTCGTGTGCCATAACGGTGGACCTTTCCAGGGCTACTTGGAGTTGCTTGTCCACAGCAGGGTGCAGGGAATAAATGGAGAGGGGCTGCATGGAGACGGAGAAAGAATGTTCTTTTTTCATACACACAGCGCAAGAAAAAAAGAGACAGAGAAGCTCTTTGGGCAGTCACTTTGCCCTGATCCAAACTGGTAGCAGTCTGTTGTTGAAGCTAGTTTCCTTTCGCCCATCTGCTTTTGGAAAAAGAAGGAATTGGCATAGGAACACTGGAATCCCAAATTCCTCCCGGGCTCCTGAGCCTGTCCCTAGGACTCAGAGCCCGAAACGGATTGCAACTCTGCATGGCAGTCTAGGGGCTGCAGATCCAAGGAAAACGGAACCTTCTACCTCCCCTGAGCGCGCAGGGCCCACGTGGAGGGCAGTGCTCGTTAGGCCAAGCTTCTTAGACAAATCGCTATTAAGTACACAACGCTGTGACATACATAAAACCCTTGTATCAAGTGGCAGGCGATGATGAGAAGCTGACACAATGAATCTATGAAATTTGCATGATTTCGTCGGACACGGGAGCTGCCAGCAACTGCTCCAACCACATGCACATGAGAGTCCTGGAGACGAGGGGCCCCGGGTCTGAGCGGGCTAAGACCTGCGGCAAAAGTCCTCATATGCCTGGCAGTTCAAGAACAAGGGTGTTCAGGGGCAGCCTAAGAAATGCTAGAGCGTTTTCCAGAAACAACAATGCGTGAGCTAGCATGCATAACACCTAGCACAGAGTAGGTGCCCAGCAAATGTTCACAGAAGGGCTGAATGGGAGACGGGCATTCACACATTTGTTTTATCATTGTATAACCGAAGAAATCCAAAATTCACAGCAGCGCCCACCCAGCCAGCAGGCCCACGGCTCCCTGTGTGCTCCCACCCCTGCCTCACTCCTGTCCGGTGCCTGCGCCCTCCGCGTTCCCAAAGCGACCACAAGCGGCCAACACCTTCTCTCCAGGGGTAACTGGAGGACCAGGAGGTGGAAGGAGGGGCTTCTTGTGGCACTGAAGTGCCCCGTGGCTCCCATGCACCCTTAGACAGCCAAAGCACACTTCCTCCTCCTTTCCCCCCACCTCCCCGCCCCGACCGGTGCCAGGTAGTGCCTGCCTCGCACCCTGAAGGCTGAGGAGGGGAAGTCTCCTCTTGGAGACAAGGACACGGACACGGACATGGACACGGTGTGCCGTGGACGCATCTGACTTAAGGAAGCAAGCGAGCAGGGGTGCCTCCCTCATGCAGGTCCGGAGGGTGAGCTCATGCCCCTTTCTCCCACCTCCATGTTCCCTTAACAACACAGTGTTTGCGTGAAGCAAGGGGTCCGGGAGATGACCGTCGTCTCCAGGCCTGGCTCAAGTGACCTGAGAGAAACCAGAGGAACTGTCCCCGAGGCCTCAAAAGAAAGAAGAAATTTGGGGCAACAGATGTATCTGGAAAGTACGAAACATAAGCAGACATGGCCAAGATGTGTAGGAGCCTCGGGAGTGACCCAGGAGGTCACACATAGTGGAAGGGTCCCGACTCACTGTCAGGACGGGGGTAGGTGGGAGCAGAGGGAAGGGGCCGTGAGACTTCGTGCCCTAAGAGAAGCACACACACACCAGGTGACGGCAAGTGAGGGGGGCTGTGAGTCGCCCCCTGGCTGTGAGCAGGGCTCCCGCAGCACTGCAGTGCCCCAGGCCCGGGATCAGGGGGCCTCGAGGCAGAATAGGACTTTGGGCACCTGCAGGATCGAGTCTGTGGAGTGGCTCCATCTGAGGGTTCCTCGCCCAACCTCACGCCGTCACCCCTCTTCCCAGGCACAGAGCAGGCCCCTGAGGGTGAGAAACAGAATGTCTCTTGAGTCATGCTGGACAGGTGTCCTTTGGAAGACTCTGGGGTCCAGGAAGCCGGCCTGCACGCCAGCAAGATGCTGCTGACCTTCCCCCAACCCTGACACTTTTCAGTGGTGGGGCAGAGTCTCCTCAAGGAGAAACCCTGGTGAGCAGTGAGCTCTGACAGAGGCCTAGGACGCGCCTTCAGAGATGACCTCACGCTGGCAGTGCCGGGCTCAGCTCTGCTCAGGGTCACGGGGCACAGTGAGGAGGCGGGCCTGTCTGGGCCACAGGAAAGTGAGACTGAGCCAGTGGGCTAGGACGCAGATCCGGTGAGAACCGTCCAACACTCGGAGCGCTGGCCCCTCCTGGCAGCCCGGTGCCGAGGTCCCCACCCCACCATGATGGGGGCTCGCCGAGCACTGGGAGCACCGGAGGAGCAGGATGGCAGTCACGTTTCTAAGGGCTGCCTGGTGGTGGAGGACGCGGTCACCCCGGGCGCTGTGGCAGAGTGGGTGTGAGGTACAAGAGCGGTGAGTGGGAAGGCCACTGTGCTGGGAGCCCGGGCCTCAAGCGAGCTGGGATCGTGGCCACATCCTGTGGCCTCTCTCAATCTTTGAACGTTCAGGAAAGGCCTGAATTAGCTTTGGGGTCTTCCTCCTGAGGCCCTCCAACACTAGGAAGCTCAAATGCAACTGAGACCCCTTTGAAGGGATCAGGGTGACAGCCCACCCCCACCCCCGCCGCCCCAGAAGGTAGGTCGTCTGCAGTGGGTGACAGGACAGGCGTTCGTGCTGGAGGTCTTGCCCTTCAGAAGACAGGATGGGCTCAGGGAGGGTGCGAGCGGCTTTGAAATCAAGAGAGCGGTTCTGACGTTGCCTCGTGGCGGCTATTGGAGGGACTAATTGCTCAGGCCATAGATCCACATGTGAGTGGCAAGGCAGACCCCGTGAGCACCCGACGGGAGGAACTGGAGTGCTCTGGAGTGGTCCGTGTGGCCCTGTGTCTGTCCAGCATCATCATGGGCGTCCCTACCCTCAGGACCATACAATCCTGTTCTCACCTGTCAGCTCCAAACATAGAGGAAACAGGCCGCTGGCCACATGGGCCGCAGAAGCCCTTGCTGGGCACAGACCCAACAACCCGCTATCTGGCCTTAGCCGGGGACTGGCCCTGGTCAGCACGGACCACAGGGTGGCCACACAGCCCCCGCAGCTCTGTGGACCAGCACTACTTACTGCCCACCGCCTACAAGGAAGGCCGGGCCTTTGAGACGGGATTTTCAGAAAAAGAAACAAAAAACAAACAGAAAAGGCACAGAAAAGAGTGTCAGAAATCCTGAAAAAAAGAAAAAAGAAAAAAAAGAAAAGAAAAGAAAGACAAGGAATCCAAATGAAGGCCCATTTCAGTATCACAGAGCATTTTCATGGTAGTTCTTAAAACATCCAGTAACAAAACTTCCAATGTTTTACTGCTAGGCAATAACACTGAATGAATCTAGAAACACAGCCACAGGAGGACAGACTTCACAAGGGATGCCACTTTTATATATATATATAATTTACATGCAGATTAGTTACCATACAGTGCAACAATGATTTCAGGAGTAGATTCCTTAGTGCCCCTCCCCCATGTAGCCCACCCCCCCACCACAACCCCTCCAGCAACCCTCAGTTTGTTCTCCATATTTATGAGTCTCTTCTGTTTTGTCCCCCTCCCTGTTTTTATATTATTTTTGCTTCCCTTCCCTTGTGTTCGTCTGTTCTGTGTCTTAAAGTCCTGATATGAGTGAAGTCAAATGATTTTTGTCTTTCTCTGACTAATTTCACCTAGCAGAATACCCTCCAGTTGCATCCACATAGTTGCAAATGGCAAGATTTCATTCTTTCTCATCGCCGAGTAATACCCCATTGTGTACATAGACCCCATCTTCCTTATCCATTCATCCATCGAGGGACATTTGGGCTCTTTCCATACTTTGGCTGTTGTTGATAGAGCTGCTATAAACAATGGGGTGCATGTGCCCCTTCGAAACAGCACACCTGTAGAGGGATGTCACTTTTAAATAAAATAGACCTTTGGCTTTGTTTTGTTTGTTGTTTTTTTTGTTTTGTTTTTGTTGTTGTTGTTTTTTTTTTTTTTGGTTACCTTGGTGCATCTTTTAAAAGTACTATTGGGGGCACCTGGGTGGCTCAGTCGGTTGAGCGTCCAACTCTTGATTTCAGATCAGGCTATGATCTCAGTTTGTGGGTTTGAGCTCAGCTTTGGTCCGTGTGCTGACGGTGCAGAGCCTGCTTGGGATTCTGCCTCTCTCTGTCTCTCTCTCTCTCTCTCATCAGAAATAAAATAAAAAGTACTTTTGATTATGGCGTGACGTACGTATGGTAGAGGCATAGTATTACGTGCATGTGCCTGTGTCACTGCCACTGAGACACAGATACAGTTTTAGCACCCCAGAATGCTTGCTACATTTTTTTTACTGAAATAGGGAAATGCAAATGAGCAGAGAAACCTAAGGAATTTTAAGTGACCCGTATGTCCAATTGATGAAGTTTTAGGGTGATGGTGGGGAGGTCCGGAGCCAATGGCCAAGAAAGAATGCTTGAGACATCTTTGGTGCAAAAAGATGATTTTATTAAAGCACAGGGACAGGACCTGTGGGCAGGAAGAGCTGCACTGGGGTTGTGATGGGTAACTGATTATAAACCCTCAGGTTGGGAGAGGGTCAGGGATAGAGTAAGTCTCTAAGGAATTTTGGAAGCAAGTTTCCAGGACCTTGAGGGGCTAGCTGTTATTAGAAAAACGTCATTTATTACCGCTTCATAAAACCTCAGCCATGAGACCCTTCAGAAGTACGTCAGGGGCCATAAGTCTGGAGTATGATTGCCTGCATGTATCATGGGGGAGTTGAGATAAAGGAAGTTTCCAAAGGAATTTTTATATGTTAAAGGAGACTTACAGAATCCTTGAGGTTGGGATAATGTTAAGCTAAGACTCCCTTTTGCCCCCAGCAAAGTGTCATCATGCAGGCAGCTGAGCTCCTAGAGGAAGGTCACACTGCCCGTTTCAAGGACTTGTCACTGGGCTGTAGGCAGTGAGGGAATTTAATTTTTCATTCACTTTTGTTTCCCACATCAAATGGCCAGCACTTAAACCCCTTTCGATCTTGATGAGGGTGATATTAGGGCTTCAGGAAACGGAGTCTGTAGGCTTCTGGGGACTAGGATGTGGATGAGATTGCCTCTTTCTTGCAGTTACCAAGTTCTCCGTAAACTGAAGGAGACCCCTGTCCTGCATGACTGTGATCTCCATCAGTCAACCACATGTTTTCTTTCCTTTTCCCTGCTCTCGGGCAGCCAGGAGAGTCCGAGGAACGTCACCCACACCCCACCTGAGGGGGTGGGTGCTCTTAGCCCGTCCTCTGCCCTCAGCTTGCCCCTCACTCCCTCATCACAACGAGACCAGTACAATCTGTTTGGAGCCCAAATGGCGCCACCCCACACGGGACACGGTACAGAAAGCCCCGTCACCTGCTCTGCTTCTGCGGGTGTGTGGCTCCCCAAAGCCCCCACCCACCTGTGGGCAACACACAAAGACATGCTCACGCTCACATGCACAGCAGACTGCACACACACACACACACACCCTTCCCTGGAGGAGGCGGAATCGGTGACTCCGTGAGGCTGGTCGCCAGTGCTAAAAACAGAGACAGCAGCGCCTCCACACCAGTCTGTGCTTTCGATCCCACCTCAGCCCCTCAGCTGCCTCTCTCCACAGCGTCCGCAGCCGGCCTCTGGGGGCCTCCCCACAGCCCTCACCGGTCACCACCGCCTAGCCCAAGTATTGATCTTCCTGATGTATGTTTTATGTGTCAAATAAGTAACACAAGAAAATGCTAGTAGGCTTTGCAATAGCAACAGACGTTTGTTGAGCACCTGCTGAATGCAAAATTCCAGTGCCACAGGAGCAGGGTTGGGTGAGGGGTGGTGAAGATACAGGCCCCCTGAGGACTCAGGGCCCATGCCGCCCCCACAGACAGGCCAGCAATGTCACCCAGGCCCAGGTCAGGCTGTGTGTGTGTGTGTGTGTGTGTGTGTGTGACCAGCATAGGGTCCACACAGACCCCCCCCCACACCGCACGGCCCACGCACAGAAGGTTGGTGCGGAGCCTGGAGCCCAGCACATGTCCTTCCAGATAGCAGCTGTGGAACCAGTGGGCCTCCAGCCCCCACTGCTCAGCAAAGCGGGGCTGAACCTCAGTGTCCTGCCTTCCCTTCAACTGGCAGGCGGCCATCTGTCCTGGAAACTTCTAGGTGTGGTCCCGCCTGGAGGCAGGGGGCTGGATCAAATGAGCTTTTGAGGTTCCTTCCCTCACAAATCCCTAAAGTCTATTCAGTGGAGCCCATGAAAGGTTGAAAATCAAAGCCTTACAGAGTCAGATTTCCACATAAAACAAGCGTGAATATAAAAGTGTCAAATGGAAGATTTGGCCTTCACTCGCCGCCTGCTCCCTGCTAACACCCCTGCGCTGTGCTCCAGAGGGCTGGCTCCCTGTTCGCACTTCTGTAAACTGGAGAGTTCAATGGAATGGGGCCATCAACACTTGGCTGAGAAGTGGGGGCTTCACCTCCTTCTGCCCCTCCCCCAGCCACAAGTGACCCTGAAGAGTGTCTGAGATCAAAGGAAGCAGGTCCCCCTCCCTGTCTCCGCTCAGACCCACAACCACCCCCAGAGGACGGGAACTCACACCTGCTTGGGCTGGAGCCCAAGTTGTAGATGACCGAGTTGGCCTGAGGCATCACCTGGAAAGATGGCTGAGCTTGGGCTTTCTGAGCGTGGCCACCTCCAGGGGTAACAGCGAAGGGGGCCTTCCGGCATTGCAGAAGCCGCTGCTGGGATCCACACTGCAGCCCAGCTCACAGGGCCTCGAGGCCTCCCAGCCTGCTTTCCGCAAACTGACCCGAGGCCTTCCCTCCTCTGCGGCTTCCCCCAGCGCCCCTCCCCAGCCAGGAGGATTGCTGCCAGCTGGCCGGGGAGGCCTCAGCCATGCTGACACGTAAAACTTAACCTAGCAGCTGCGGGCAGGTCACACGGACCCCCGCAGACAACCCATTTTCCTGAACTTGTATCAGTGGCTTGACCGTAACTGGAGCGAGTAAACTGGCCTCTTGCACGTGTAGCTGTGGCCCCTTATGTATTAGAAAGGAGACATTCACCCCAAAGATTCTCTAGAATGGTGCCTGTGGCTGGTGGAGCCTCACCCGGCGGGGGTGGGGGGAGGGGGTGGGGGTGATTGCTGTGCTACCATACCTTGCACACACTTGGTGCTCAATAAATGTTTGTTGCATAAATGATTTGATATTGAGATAATGAATCCTGTGGTTTGGGTCTGTCATGGAACAATATTTACTGGAAACTCTTGAAATGATGTTTTATCGTTGTTTCTGCTGATTTCAGTTACTGCTTAAGAGTGATGTCCCTCACGGTTCAGTCGTGTGTGGGAACCTCAGCCCCAGTGTTCAGGCTGCTTTCCCAGGGCATACCATTTCAGGAACAGCTTGATTTTTGTCCACGAGGAGTGGACACACGAGGAGTGCCACAACAATAGCTGACACGTGCCATAGTGGCAAAGTTTCTAGAAGAAACAACTTTCTACTCAAAATTTGCTGACACGACACAAGATTGCTTGTTTCTGAGTCTTTCTAAACCCTGACTCATGGCTACACATGGGCTCTGCCGCTCATCTTACTGATTTGAGAGTCAAACCAGTTAGCCTGCTTTCAGACAACGGCTCCTACAGCAGCGGGTCCGGCAGGTGTGTACCTCAGGCCCTTCAGCAAACACCACCACGTGCAGAACCCTGGCCTGCCCTCCCACTCCACTCCGACCGGAGGCGAGGGTGTGACCCCCACAGTGGGCCCGTCCCCAACAGGCACAATTCGAGAGGTACACTGAGGGCTCCGGCGGGGGGTGGGGTGGGGGGGCTCCAGGTGCGTCCCAAAGCCCCAGTCCTGTGTCGAGGACGCAGAAGATTGGCCCAGCAGACACTTGTCCTCCCTTCTCCATCACCCGGCACGAAGTAGGTGCTCAGTGAGCATTCATTCGAGAAATGAATGGAAGAGTTAACGAGTCTGAACACGACTGCCTGGTCCCTCGACCGGTTCTGTCAGCAGAGGGATGGGCTGAGAGCGGGCCGTGGTCGGGTCACAGCCGTCCCTCTGTGTCGGCGCGAGACCCCCTCACCCGGCAGCTGTCGGGCAGCGGTGGCCTCTGGTCCCTGTGCCCGGCCAGCCAGACTCACACAGGTGGACCCCGTCCTGTTCCTGGCTCCCGGCAGCGTTGATTCCACTTCCGTCTGGAAGAACTTCGCCGTGAGCAGAAGCCTTGAACACAGCACTGCGTCCTCCGCTTTCTCCCTGTGCCCTCAGCACAAGAAGACCGGGCTCCTCGGGGACGCTGCAAGGGAGCCGCGGGAAGGACTGCACAGCAGAGACTGTCTGCCAGGAGGCAGGGCTGGGCGGCTGGAGTTGAGGGGGCAGTGAGGAGGCATCGGGATGTATGGGTGCCGATGGTACCCGTGCCTGGTTGCCAGTAACCCCGTGGTCGGCTGGGCTTGTGGCCATTCCGAGGGGGGCTGCCTGGCGGGCCAGGTGCACTCAGCCGGTGTCTGCGGTGGGCCCTTTCACCCGGCTCGGGTTTCCACCGCTCAAGCCTGCTGCCTCAGAGCGGCCTCTGCAAGTAACCCTCCGTTTAAAAAGGGGAGTGATCGTTTCAACACCCTGTTCTGCAAGTATTAGGAGATTGCATGAAAATGTGTGTAAAAGTCCTTCACCATTGTGAACCCTGACACAAATGCTAAGTGTTGTAATGAGACACAACTGAGTCACTGTGGGCTTCATATTAAATTACATGTGGGTTTTGCCCCAAATTCTTGCAATTCAAAGAAGTCCTCCACGTAGTTTTTCAAAAGGTGGTAGGGAAAAGACCTCGATCTGACAGTTTGAGAAAGCGAAAAGTAGATATTTGACTTTGGTGTTTTTTACTGTCACCTTTTAATTGCTTTGGCTTCTCTGTTTTGTGACCGTGTCTTCTCAAATGACCATGTCTGAGCAAACGCCGTGCTCTGGAGCAACAAGACAGTCGGGGCAGTTGGGGGGCGGGGGGGCTTCCTCTCTTGTCTTCGCTAGGCAGCCAGGCCCACCCGACGGTGGTGCAGTGATCCTGGGGTGCCTAGAGTGAAGGCAGCCCCTCCCTCCCCAGCCGGAGCACCGGCCCCAGCTTCCTTTGTCATCTTAGGGACACTGCGGAGAGCTGCGCGGGCTCATCTTGCTGATGGATGACCAGTGCCTAGGACAGCGAAAAAGGAAAAGAACTGTGTCCTTTGGTCCCTCTTCCCATCCAGAAAGGTTCAAGGGAGGCTGCTGTGGCAACCAGACACAGTCTGGGCTTTCTGGGAGACTTTCCAGCTCAGCCAGAAAGACAAGTCAGGGGTCTCAGATGTACCTCCCACCTGCTCTTCTGTCAGGCAGGGCCTCACCGATCATCCTCAGGCTCCAGCTCAGGTTTGGCCAAAGAAAGACAAATTGTGAGAGGTCAGCTGAGAGCCCGGCCCTGGGGGCCACCTGGGCTGGGGCTCGCCCCAGGTATGAAAAATGTGGCCCACATACTCCGTAAACTCGTGGTGGATGGAGGAGAAAGGTGTTCTTTTTTTTTTTTAAGTTTACTGATTTTGAGAAAGAGAGAGAGAGAGCGCGTGCAGGGGAGGGACAGAGAGAGGGAGGGAGAGAGAATCCTAAGCAGGCTCCACGCCGTCAGCACAGAGCCCAACGTGGGACTCAAACTCACGCTCACGAACCTCGAAATCACGACCTGAGCCTAGACCAAGAGCGGCACACTTAACCGACTGAGCCACCCAGGTGCCCCGGAAAGTGTTCTTATTCAACTCAGCCTAACGCTCCAGCCTCGAACATCCTGTACCTGCTGTAGCACCTGGCGTGTCCAATTCCTCCATGAGCAGGTCCTCCCAGTCACTCTCGTTTGGCATTTTACTTCAATTATGTCATTTGTTCCTCATAGTGACTCCATGGAATGAGGGCATCAGTTAGGAATTGAGTTGAGCTGCCCGTGACCGAAAGGCTTAGCGATGGAGGCCCAACAAATGCCAGGGTCTGTCTTCCCTTCCACAAGAAGAAAGTCCACACGATGGCCCCAGGCACCCATCTCCTTTACAATCCAGAGAGGAGGGTGGTTCCTCCTCCACGGCCTCTTGGAGACTACAGCAGTGTCCTCCGGGTCCATGGGGAAATTCTAAGATCCTTATTCGGGAGACCTGGGCAGGGGTGTCTTGCAAACCCTTTCACAGGTGACTGGACAGAGGTTTGGGAGGCTGCCATTCAGCCCCAGGTCGTACAGCTAACGAGTGGAGAGTCTAGGGTTCCAGGCCGGAATTCAAACCCAGGTCTGACCCGAAGCCCGTGCTCTGTCGTTGTCTGTAAGTGGATACACGCATATATACACTCTTGCTCCCCAGTGCCCACGCACACGACTCTGAACAGCCACAAAGACCACCGTGCTCACTGTGTAGACTTGCTCGCTGTTGGGATGGAAAGCTGCTCTGTTTCCAGTCACTGCGTGCAGAGGAGCCTGGGAGTCCCCAAAGATCACCTCTTGTGCTTTAAAGAACCGCCGAAGGCCCGACTGAGAGAGCCCCGGGAGGTCTGTCTCCTGAGCTCTGCTTGGCCTACACGGTGGCTTTGACTGTCTTGAATTCTAACCCTCGAGACCAGGTGGGTGCTTTCCAGCCCGCTTCACATAATGCCTGCCTTGCTGGCTGGCTGAGGTGGCCACCCCTAGTCTAACCCCACGGCCTGCTTCGTGCCAAGTGGTCGTCCAGCCTGAGAGTACTTGCGGGGATAGGAAGGCTCTGGTAACTTCTGTGACACTACCCAAAGCATATTATTTCTCTCCCTTTCCCAGAACTCCGGGAAATGTCTGGAGTGAAAAGCACGCCTTTCCACAAAGTCATTTTAAGAAGCAAAGCTAATAGAAAATCCTACCTAACACACACCGCAAACATCGTGTGTGTGTACGTATGCAGACCCCGTGACTCCCGCCCGCAAAGCCCTTCGCCACACCTGCCCTACTTCCTGGCCAGACCAGCAGGTGATACCCAGGGTTGCACCTGCTTCTCCTATCAGGTATCCAGTTTTTCTGAGGCTCCTTTCCAGATCCCGTCCTGTCCCAGAGCCCTGTCTTTGCTAGGCTAGATAGCTCCCATTGTCCCAAGCTTCGGGAGCACTTCATAG
The DNA here is from genome assembly GCF_014898765.1 of Herpailurus yagouaroundi. NCBI lineage: Eukaryota > Metazoa > Chordata > Mammalia > Carnivora > Felidae > Herpailurus > Herpailurus yagouaroundi. The sequence goes on along the minus strand of NW_024412429.1, from coordinate 170,651 downwards.
ATCTTTTCAAACTTGATTAAAGCCATACTCTCCTTCTCTTCACTAGCAGCCTTGCCTGCCACAGTCAGTGCTCGTCTTTTTCCGGGAGTCACAAGTCACCTGCAGCTGCTGCCTCCCCAGCGATCCCCCAGCAGCGGCCGCCAGAGAGATGAGGACCGGGACCCTGGCCACCTCACTCAGCTCCCCGTCTCCCACCCTGTGCTCTGGCCTCTCACTGCTGAACGTGATGACATCCTTTTCGGTCTTCACGGACTTTTTTACGTCTGATTTCCAGGGCCTCTTTCCTATAGGGGCAACCACGGTCCAGCATGAGCCATAGGTGCTCAGGAAGGGAGGGTTTAGCCCAAGGATGAATGGGTGTGACACTCCAGGATTCAGCTGAGGGAGAGGAAGACGCTCCCAGGCCATGAGCATTCCTGAATACTCCAGAACAGCACACAATAACGTTTTTAGCATAAAAGTTTTCTAAAGAATTTTTAAACCCATGAACCCCTTCACACGTTAAGTTTACACTTAAGATTTTTATCATGTGTTAAAATAGTTATAAAGAATATTGTTTCTGGTCTATGGTAAAAATTTACATTTAAAAATAAAACTGCTATATCACTCTTTTAAATTGATCCAATGGATTCTGAAGAAAACATTTGAAACCCCCAGAATTTCCTATTGCTTTTCTTTGTCCTTGAATTCATATTCTCAGTCTCTGCCTGACAGAATTTTACCCTGAAGTAATATACTTTTAGGGTTTACAACTTTATTTGTTTTACCAATCACCCCATCCTATTTTCCGTGATTTAAAAGGTATAAAATAAAAGTTGATGTTTAAGAATCTGCCTTCAGGGGGCTTTGGGGAGGGGATGAGAATATTTTGGACACAGGTGGTAGTTGCCCAGCAGTGTGGACGTGCCAAATGCAGCTTCATTGTTCACTTTAAAAAGGTCACTATCATGCTACGTGCATTTCTCCTCAATAAAAACAAATTAATTTTAAAATTCCATTGTCACCGTAAGCCACTGATTCATAGATTTCTCATTTTTAAAAAAATTTGTTAAAGTTTATTCATTTTTGACAGACAGAGCATGAGTGGGGGTGGGAGGGGCAAAGAGAGAGGGAGACACAGAATCTGAAGCAGCTCCAGCTTCTGAGCCGTCAGCACAGAGCCCGACGTGGGGCTTGAACCCATGAACTGTGAGATCATGACCTGAGCCAGAGTCCAATGCTTAACCAACTGAGTCACCCAGGCGTCCCAAGAGGTTTCTCATCTTTTTTGACTTGGAAGGTGGTCTGGTGAAGCCTAAAGACCCCTCCTCAGAGTAATGTTTTTAAGTGCGGAAAATAAAATACATAGGATTAAAAAGGAAGCCAGGTGTGTCAGGGATATAGTTTTCAAAATAGTTTTAATTGTGATGCAGTAATAATACAAGTAATTCTTTATCACCACATTAACAAGATCTAGCTGTAAGTTCAATAACTATGGTAACTTTGAAGCAGAAGTAGAAATAATGTTTCAAGTTATGTGATACAAAGCTCCTTCTGATTTCTCCTGGTGACAAAGTTAGAGACACTAATACCAGTAACATTTGTTGTTTGCATATGTGATAAAAGGAAGCCCTAAATGTCACTTCGAGGTTGGTGACACAAAGATGTAATTTTTTTCACCTGAGTTCATGAACACACTAAGCTAAGAACCCCTACTCTAAGCATAAAAAATTGTATCTATCTAGGATTACACCAAAGTAAAAAGCTTTTGTACAGTGAAGGAAATCATCAACAAAACAAAAAGGTAATCTACTGAACAGGAGAAGATATTTACAAATGACATATCTGATAAGTGGTTAATATACAAAATATGTAAAGAACTTATATGACTCAACACCAAAAAAATAATCTGATTAAAAAGTTGGCAGAGGACCTGGATAGACATTTTTCCAAAGAAGACATCCAGATGGCCAACAGACACATGAAAAAATGCTCAACATCACTCATCATCAGGGAAATACAAATCAAAACCACACTGAGAGACCACCTCACACCTGTCAGAATGGCTAAAGTAAAAAAGGTAAGAAACAACAAATTTTAGTGAGGATGTGGAGAAAAAGGAACCCTGCTTGGTCGGCACTGTTGGTGGCAATGCAAACTGTGCAGCTGCTGTGGAAACCGTATGAAGTTTTCTCAAAACCTTAAAAATTGAATTACCATACAATCCAGTAATTTCACTTCCGAATATTTACCAAAGAAAACAAAAACACTAATTCTAAAAGATACATGAACCTCGTGTTTACTGTAGCATTCATTATTGACAGTAGCCAAGATTGGAAGCAGCCACGTGTCCATTGATAGAGGACTCCATAAAGAAGATGTGGTAGATTGGGGGGCCTGGGGGGCTCAGGCGGTTGAGCGACCGACTTCGGCTCAGGTCACGATCTCGCGGTTCGTGGGTTCGAGCCCCGCGTCGGGCTCTGTGCTGATGACTCAGAGCCTGGAGCCTGCTTCACATTCTGTGTCTCCTCTCTCTGCCCCTTCCCTGCTCACACTCTGTCTCTCTCAAAAATAAATAAACATTTAAAAAAAATTTTAAAGGAGATGTGGTATATATATACACAATGGAATATTATTTGGTTATAAAAAAGAATGAAATCTTGCCATTCACAACAACATGGATGAGACTACAAGGCATCATATCAGTGAAATACGCCAGCCAGAGAAAGACAAATGCAGTGAGATTTCACGTGTGTGGAGTCTAAAAAACAAAACAAACCAACAAACAGATAAAAAACAGAAACAGATTCATAGAACAAACTAGTTGCCAGAGAGGAGGGGGGTGGGTGAAATCGGGGAAGGGGAACAGGAGGCACAAACTTCCACTTATCCAACAAATGTCATGGGAATGAAAGTACGGCATGTCGGGAGTACAGTCAGTCATGTTGTGATAACACCGTATGGTGACCACACTTCACCGTGGTGGGTACGAGTGACACACAGACTTGCGGAGTCGCCATGTTGTAGACCTGAAACTAACACAACATTGTGTGCAAGCTGTACTTCAATTTAAATTTTTTTTAACGTTTATTTTTGAGACAGAGAGAGACCGAGCATGAATGGGGGAGGGTCAGAGAGAGAGGGAGACACAGAATCTGAAACAGGCTCCAGGCTCTGAGCTGTCAGCACAGAGCCCGACGCGGGGCTCGAACTCACGGACCGCGAGATCGTGACCTGGCTGAAGTCGGCCGCTTAACCGACTGAGCCACCCAGGCGCCCCTGTACTTCAATTTAAAAAAGTAATAAATTCACTCCACATAAAGCTATCATCACATTTGTTAGTACTACACAATTGATCAGAACAGCATAAATATGTTATAAATCTTGATAAATAAGTAATATGAAGGATAACTTATAAAATGCCTCTCTTAATAACATGGCTGAGGCTGGGGGTTTCCGACGCATTTCTCTTTGCATGACTAATAGTTCTAAAGTCACAGAGAGCTCAGCATCAGTTCTCTTCCCAGCTCTTGTTTTTAGGGATGTAATTTTTGAGGAAACCTTGTTTATATAAAGAGTGCTGCTATAGCAACAATACTCAATTGTTTGAGCTTCTCCAGAGTTATATGTCAAACATCATGTGATAACGTATCATCAAAAACTATTGGTGATGACCTGTTAACATCAAGTGGGACCTTCTCCGATTCTGATAAGAAAATAGGAGGTCAACCTTCCTTTGAAAGACTTGTATTTAGACATGAAACGCCCAAAGATGTAGCAGATGGCCACTTCTTCTACCTGCTATTCAATCACTTAAAGGCACCTAGGGTCCCCCCCCATGCCCTCAGGGGTGAGGAGGGGAGCCCTGGCATCCGTTTCGCTGGCACAGAGGCTATAGAAGACACCAGGTGACCTTGTGGCCACAGTCTGGAGGCAGCTTGCCGAGCTCTCCGTTGGTATAGGGGTGGTTTCCCGAAGGTAACCTAGAGCCTGATCCTCTCTCCATATCGATGGCTCTGGAAGGGCCTCTTCCCTGTGTTAAACAGTTTTCTGCCTGAACTGGCTGAAGTGGTGGATATCTGCAACAGAACTGCGGAAAAAATCCTACGTTTGCCCCTCGTTGGGCCCACGATGCTCTTACCGGAGGTGATGTGCCACGGAAGGTAAGAATGCTGCTCGTTAACAAATCCGCCTTCTGGGCCTCATTTTTTCTAACCTGTAAGATGAGATGCTCAGCGAATGCTCACTCCAGATGCTTCCCTGTGTGGGAGGGGCACATCCCACATCCACGGATATTGGGTTGGCCGCCCACGTGCTTGGATCAGTGGGAGCGCGCCGCACGAGAGCCAGGCTAGGAAAGCACTGCGGAGCTTTCTGCGGAAAGTTTCTGCTGAGCTCCCCCTCCCTCACCCCGTGAGAAGGATTTGCTTTGTCCCCGGATGGGATACCTCACAGCCGCAGCCGGAAGCGGAGCTGACCCACAGACTCCGAGAGAGAAATGAGCGCCTACCAACAAGCCCTGGGTGACCTGTCACACAGCTTTGCTGGTCAGCACCCCAAGGGCTGAGAACAGAGCAAGGACATAGGAAGCCCTTCCCGTCACCTGTGCGGCGTCACATAGTAAGCCCTCGTGTCCCGTTTCGTGAAAGCCCCCCCCCCCCCGCCCCGGTTTCTGTCATGCAGCCACATGCTTATAGTTCTTCCTTCCTTCACCAGGGGCAGAACCGTATGTGGGATCTGACTGCAGGAGCTTCTCCTACAGGTTCTCCACCTTTCGCCTCTCACCTGCCCTCGCACCCTGAGCGTCAGACACACACACGGCTCGGGCAGCAACTCAGACACCAAGCATGGAGGAGAGAACCCTAACCCACCTAACTGGGGCGGCGGGGGAGCTTCCCAGGAAGTGCCCGCCTCCACCCCGATGGGGTCAGGTCCCCTCGACAGCCCTCGACTTCCTCTGTCACCATGTCTACCCTCCTCCATTCTGTCCCGAGTGTACGAGGTCTCCTCCCCAGGGACCCTGTCACTAATTTTATTTATTTGTTTGCTTGCTGAGCTCTGCCACCGTCCAGCTGCTGAGGCTGCTCAGGCTGGATTCCCAGCCCGGCCTCCGTGAAACACTCTTAGGGAATCTCTTCCACACCAGAGAGCCCTGCCGCACCCTCCAGACCCCGCTGTGTGATTTAATCAACACACACTCCACATTCTGCCCCCCCGTAACCAAGCTGCCCTCTCTCCTCTCAGGGAAGTGATTATATTGGCCGCCACGGCCTAGCTCACATTTGCCAGTCGACTTCTTCTAGTTGATTTAGGAACACGCAGCCTCTTCCCACTGTCTGGAAAGTGGACGAGTGCTTCTGTCTTTGGCAAACAGGCCTCGGCCACAAGGCAAGTATTTAGTGAGACTCGGCCTCTCACTCTGTCCTTCTAAATTTCCCCTGCAACTTCTCCAAGAATAAGGACTTGGAGGTTTGGAGCCAGCCGAGCTGCACAAACCCAAACGAGGCCCCGAAGCCCCCTGCACGTCCATCTCCTCACCCGCGACACGGGGCAGGCCCGTGTCCCTTTCAGCGTGCCGGCGAGGGCTGGCTCAGACGCAGCCGTGAGGAGGACACTGCGTGCACTTCAGCAAACACACGTGCCCTCTCCTCCCTCCCTGCGTTTCTCTCTCTGCCTCCCACCACTCCCTAGGTGGCTGTCTCTGACTCTGTCTCTCTTTCTGTCTCTTCGTCCCTGTCTCTTACTCTCTCTTTCCATCTCTTTCTGTCTGTCTCTGTCTGTGTCTCTGTTTGTCTCTCTCCTGCCACCCACCTCTAACAGTCGTGTCTCAGCTACCCGCCCCCACGCTATGGTCTGGACATCCAGAAGACCACATGTAGGGTCCCCTGCAGGACTCACTGTCCTTAAGTCACCCTAGTTCAAGGGCAGACTCCTTGAATTCTCCCTTGGTCCGAAAGGCAGGAGGCCCAGGGAGCTGATGGGAAGCTAAGGGGACCTTCAGCCTCTCTGCAGGAGCTGGACTGGGAAACAGACAGAGAGGACTAGCTGCTGAGCACAGAACAGAAGCAAAAAGGCAACAGAGAGAACAGGCCACAAGAAGAGAAAACAGCACAGGAACCAGGCACAAGGAGCTGCTTCTGGGGGGGTGCCGGGTCTCTGACCACCCTGCTGAGGGTCACCTGACTGCCAGGGCTAAGGCCAGGACACCCTCCCTGGGACGACTGTCTTCCTCCGTTCCCTGAGCCCTTATAGTCCGAAGGCTGCCTCTTTCCCTGGTGATCTGAATGAGCCCCGGTGGTACAGGTGAGAGGTTCAGACCACCTCGTGTGGTGAGGTTTTGTTTTCTCTTCACCCAGGCGTGCGATGCTCCAGCCTCACACTGATCTGCTGACACACTCTCCTCTGTGCGATCTTTGGCACCTGGAACGAGTCTCCTTCGAAGCAGCCGAACAAATCAGCTCGAGGAGAGAAGGCCAAAACTTGAAAAACATGAGACGCCTTTGAAAAGAAGTCAGAGAGGCTTGACTCGTATAAATAACTTGCCTTTTCTTCTCCACTCAAAGGCTGGCCTAGGCGGCTTAGTCGTTAAGGATCTGACTTAGGCTCAGGTCATGATCTCACAGTTCGTGAGGTCCAGCCCCGTGTCGGGTGAGCACGAGCCCCCGGTGAGCTCTGCTTCTCTCTCAATCTCTCTCTCTCTCTCTCTCTCTCTCCCCTCTCCCTTTCTCTGCTCCTTGCTCACTTGTACCCCCCCCTCAAAAAACAAAAAAGGCTGGTGCTTGGGGACCTCAGGAATGTTTAGGTGAACAGCATTGTTTGGGTGAACCCTGCTGTCCAAGCACTTCCTCCTCACAGATCTCTAATCTGGAACAGAACTAGAGAAAACATCAAGATACCTCTCTGACCCCAACAGCAAAGGCAACATGATTATCCATATCCTTCAACACCACTCTGAACTTAAGGTCTTTCTTTCTAAGTAGAGAGTCCCCAAATACACATGCACTGCCGGGAATTTTATGCCATTTGTTAAGATGTGACATTGGTGGTTGCCTCTCGCTGCCAGAGTAAATGCATAATCTTCAGACAGCATTCCCACCATCAGGAGGGGGGATAAAGACCCTCAGGGCCTTTCCAACATCAGGACGTGGGCGGTGGCTAAGCACACACACTTTGACACCCCTTAGCTCTTTGTCCCTTGGTCAATAACCCAAAGAAATGATGGAAGGTCCCCTCCAGAAACACCCTGAATGCCTTTCTTGCCGCTGGCTGTCCCTGTGGCTCCTGACTTCCCACCCAGGCTGTCTTGCCTCTTGCCTTTTTGCAAAATTTCTCATGAATTTCTGGACCTCCTTACAGCCTTACAATATATCTTTGTGTAAATTGCCAGACTCTGTTTCTTGGCTCACAAACTAAAGAATGGAATCAAATCACTCTCCACCCTTCTTGCTCAGGGCATCGTGCATGCTGTTTATCAGCTCCATTTATAAGTAGAAACTTCGAGAAGAACATCCTTGGCAGGTGCTGCTGGCCTTCGTTCATTTGCTGGTGCAGCCACTGCCCCACGTGAGTGGTGCCTCCTCCAAGCAGCCTGCGGCAAGGGTGTGCTTACACTTGTCTCTCAGGGCCCTGCTGTTTGAGGCCAACAATGGTCATGTGGTCAGGACTTTCACCTGGGCTGGTATGTGGACGCTTTGACATCACAGGTGAAGACTTGTCTGGGCTCTTCCTCTGCCATACTCTCCACATCCCTGAAAGGGCATCTGCCCATCCAGAATTTTAGAAGACACCTGTAAAATTAAACCACCCTCTCTCTTTGAGAAGTTGGAAGATTAGAGAAGAAACTGGGGGGAGGGGTAGTTGAATATTTAACTGGGTTTGGTAGTGAAAAACCCTTTTCCACTAGAATGCATGAAAGATGCATCCAGCTCCCTTGAGATCCTCCTATGAGGTCCAGGGACCAGGACACAGCAAGGCAAGGTAGTCTGGGACCAAGGAACGCGACCTGTTTGTGTGTGTGTGCGCATGCATGTGTGTGTTCATGTGTATGTGTGCGTGCGTGCACATGTGTGTGCTTGTGTGCGCGGTGTATGCATGTGCATACATGTGGGCGCATATGTGTTTGTGTGTTGTGTGCACGTGCGTGTGCACGTTCTCATATAAACATTCACACACATGGCCTGGAGCCATAGACAACAGTACAGCCCGCAAAAAAATAAATAATTCAATTACAAAACCACTGGGCATTTTTATAGTTTTCTAGTAGGAAAAAAATCTCACAGGAAGAGAATAGGCGCTTAGGCTTGAGGCGGAAAGGGAGGACAGAGCCAGGGCCAGAGAGAAACATCTCAAATGTGAAATAGATCTGTGGCTTCAGCACACCTCCTAAAGGTAGCATCCTTGCAATGGAAACCATGTGCCAGCTGAGCACGGCCTGTGGCCCAGGGAGCCAACCAGGTTCCTGTTCTTCGTGGCAGACCCTCCCTGCAGGCACATTTGACAGAACAGATTCATAACCTGAGAGGAGCCAAGGCTTTCTGCTTTGAGAACCCTCCTACACTGCCTTCCACTTCAAAACTAGCCATCACCTTAAAACTGACAAGCCACTCACTCGTCCAGAAAGACCTCTAAAAAAATCTTGAAGGCGGTTTGGGGCTGGAGGACTTGGAATGCCCAAAATGGCTGGAGCTGACTTTAATCCTGCCAGGACTTGGTCTTTTTACTTCCAAAACATGGACACACCCATGGAGCCCATACATGTCCTGCCCAGGTACCAACCGTGGTGTCTCCCACTGTATTCAGCACCCAGAAGCATCTGCTGTGTTGAATGATGGCCTCACTCAGTTGCAGTCCTATTCAGTTGAAAACACCCAATAAGTATTTTAATTTGAGTAGTCTCCTATAGGACATGGATATACTTTGAACCAGCGACCAATATATGGTGCTCTCCCTGCCATAGCCAGAGTCCAGAAATCAAAGGGTAGAAGTGAACCATTGTACTTAATAGCCCATGTGACAACTTTTGCCGTCTGTCCCCTCAACTTGGCACTGTGCTGGTCTGAAGTTTCTATTTCTCAAAAGAAGAACCGATAATTGTTCTAATGAATCAGAAGCTGAAGCTGCCGCCTGTCCTTTTGTGCTTCTTGTCCCATCGGATCAACAGGCAAAGAAAGGAGGCACTGTGCTGGCCGCCAGATGGAAACCCCATTGCTGCTGTGGGAGAGGAGAGCTGATGTCCGAACCCAGAGGGCTTTGTGCCCAATGGTAGAGGTCAGTGGAAAACCAAGTGGAAATGAATGTTTGGGTCATCTCATCATGGAAAGAACCCCATCAAGAGTTGAGAGCAAATGCAGGGTGCTCGGGTGGCTCAGTCTGTTAAGCATCTGGCTCTTGGTTTTGGCTTAGGTCATGTTCTTACAGTTCATGATTTCAAGCCCCACATCGGGCTCTGTGCTGACAGTGCGGAGTCTATTTGGAATTCTCTCTCTCTCTCTCTCTGCCCCTCCCCTGCTCACTCTCTCTGTCTCTCTCTCGCGCTCAAATATATAGATATCTGCCAGAACAGGGGTTACATCAGACACAGCTAGTTTATTTAAAAAAAAAAAAAAAAAAAAAAGAGCTGAGCACGAATGGAACACAGAGAGGAAGGTAGAAAAAGAAAATTGTTATGAAAAAATAAATCTGGGCACAGAACTTATATCTTCACAAAATTAACTCAAATGGGTTGTAGGAATAAATGTAAAACATTTAACTATACAGCTTCTAGATGATGACGCAGGAGGAAATCTGGGTGGCCTTGAGCTTGGCAATGAGTTTTTAGATATTTCACCTGAAGTGTGACACATGAAAGAAAAAATGGATGAGTTGGACTTTATTAAAATAAAAAACTTCTGCTCTCTTAAAGACACTGTCAAAAGAATAAAAAATCAGGTTATGGACTGGAAAAAATATTTGCAAAACACGTATCTGATAAAGGACTTGTATCTGAAATATATATAGCCCTCTTACAACTCAACAGTAAGGAACAAAGAACTCAATTTAAAAATAGGCAAAGATCTGAACACACACTTTACCAAAGTAGATATATATAGATGTCAAGTAAACATGTGAAAATCTCAACATCCTATGTTATTGGGGGGTTGCAAATTAAAACAGCTATAAAATGCCACTACATACCTATTAGAATGGCTAAATTTTTTTTTTATTGACAACACCAAATGCTGGTGAGGGTGCAGAACAACAGAAACTCTCATTCTTCGCTAGTAGGAATGCAAAATGGAATAGCCACTCTGGAAGACAATCTGGAAGTTTCTTACAAAGCTAAACATAGTCTTTCCACACAATCCAACATACATACTCCTAGGTATTTACCCAAGCGAGCTGAGAACTACGTCCATAAGAAAAACCTGCACACAAATCGTTACAGCAGCTTTATTCATATTCCCTAAAACTGGAGGCAACCAAGATGGCCTTCGATCAGCGAGGGGATAACTCGCTGTGACACATCCCGCCAATGGGATATCACTACGAGCTGTCACACTGGAAAAAGACATGGAGAAACATTAATTGCATATTACTAAGCGAAAGAAGCGTGACTAAAAAGACTGCGTACTGTGCAATTCCATCTACGTGACATTCTGGAAAACATAAAACTGTAGAGACAGTGAAAAATAGGTGGTGGCCAGGATTAGTAGGAGAGGGAGGGATGAACAGAAGGAGCACAGATTTTTAGGGCAGTGAAACTACTCTGTATGATATTGTAATGGAAGACACACTACATTATGAATTTGTCAAAACCCCTAGAATGTGCAACACAAAGAGTGAATCTTAACATGAATTATGGACTTAGTTAATGATGATGTATCAATATTGCTTCATTAATTGTAACAAATATGCCACATTAATTGAAGATGTTAATAATAGGCGAAATTGAAAAACAATAATAATAGGGGACATTGAGTGGGTGGTAGTGGTGGGCTAGGAGGAGTAATATGGGAACTTTCTGTACTACCTGCTCAATTTTTCAGTAAATCTAAAATTGTTCTAAAAATAAAGTCTATTAATTTTAAAAAAATGAGTAGAGCATCAGTAAGCTGTAGAAAACCTTCCCAAATCTGATGAAAACTATAACCCAGAAATGGGTTATAGTTCATGCAACTCAACCAATTCCAAGCACAGGGAATGTGAACACCATGGCACATCGTAAATGGCTTAAAACCAATTATAAAGAAATAATCTTAAAAATTGTCAAGGGGCGCCTGGGTGGCTCAGTCGGTTAAGCATCTGACTTCAGCTCAGGTCATGATCTCATGGTTCATGGGTTCGAGCCCCCCGTTGGGCTCTCTGCTGACAGCTTCGGATCCTCTGTCCCCCTCCCTTTCTGTCCCCAACCCCGCTCATGCTCTCGAACTCTCTCTCTCAAAACTAAACATAAAAGAATTATTTTAATTAAAAAAAATGGTCAAGACAAGGGACACCTGGGTGGCTTAGGCAGTTGGGCATCCATCTTCAGCTCAGGTCATGATCTGGTGGTTCATGAGTTCGAGCCCCTCAGAGGCTCTCTGCTGTCAGCCTGAGCCCCCTTCACATCCTCTCCCCCTCTCTGTGGCTCTCCCTGGCTTGTGCACGCATGTGCATGAGTGTGCACTCGCTCTCTCTCGAAAATAAATAAACATTCAAAAAAAGTCAAGAAAGACCCATAATGTACAGAGGAAGAAAGTTACGGCGGCCAACTTCTTATCAGGAACAGTGTGAGCCAGAGGACAGTGTGTCAACATCTGTAAAGCTTTGCAATAACACTGTCACCCTATCATCCACGCCTATGAGAGCGCCTTTCAAAAGGGAAGTCAAAATAAATTGGTAGACGCACAAAAGATAAACGAATTCTTCAGCAGTGCACCTGCATATGTGAAGCTTCTTGTACACTTTTTCTCCTCCTATCTTTCTCCATGCTCACGTACTCTCACACGAACACAAGCACACACCTCTCTTGGGCCTTCGGTGGGTGTCTGTATGCAGTAATCATGCAATCATTTTATGGCCTTTCTGAATCCTGCCATTTCTCATTCACTAATATGCAAAGGACATCCTACACTGTCAACCTTTTCAAGGACACATAGTACTTCATGGTACATGTATTCCATCAATTACTTAATTCCTCGTAAAAAAAACGAAATCACTAAAGTTAACTGTGGCCTAGAGATAAACCACAGAAGAAAAAAACTATCAAAGTTTTGCATTTGCTTCCGTGTTGTGTATACATATGCTTGTATGTATTCATTATTTCCCCTTGTTTTTCTCTATTGTTTTATGTAAGAATTGTTTATAGCGGTTCACTTTAAAAGTTATTTTCAGTTTGCAGAATACTAGGGTGTGATTTTGCGCCCACTCAAGTGAAACTTACTATTGCACAGATAGGGCCAGGACCTAATGGCACTTTCTGTCTCACCCTTCTGGGAAGAGGGCGAGAACAGTAGCATTGGTACAAATGTCACAGTTCTTGTGTGGAAGTCAAGTACAGGTGAAGGGGACGAATGGGAGCTGAGTGGCAAGGACTGGACCGGACGCTGACCTTTGTGTGTGAACTCACTCTTCTGCATTCTCTGCTGAAATTCTGGGGCCAACACTCTACCAACTGCACTTCCCAAGACTCAACTAACTTCTTCTACAGCAGCTCTGCTGCTGGGAGACCCTCAGGGGTCCGACAGGTGCAGCAGGAGAGGACAGACTCGCCTCGCTTTCCTATTTGCTCAATGTTGCTGGAGCCCCAGCTTGCGTTCACCTTGGCCAGAGGCCCCAGCCCCAGGGCCCCACCCCTGCCCGCCTGAGTCCCCTGCCACAGCCCAGCCATTGCTTCTTTCCGTTCTTAATCTCTGGGTTCTTTCGGCTTCCTTTGTTTGCTCTGTCAGCCTGCCAGCACCGTGCAATCAACTCGTTGGACTTCCCTGTTTGAATCGCTGGGGTGGTTTCCACTTTCCCATCTGGACCCTGGCTGCCACGAATCCCATCTTATCTAAAGACTTAGAGTCTAACACACGTCTTTGCATTCCAACCTCGGTCAAAGAGCAGAAGCTCCTAAGTATGGTCTCCCAGTCTGTGGGACGAGTGAAGGGGCATCCACACGGCCTCCCTAGTCCAGTGCCGGCCGCAGTAGCGTGGTGCCACCGAGCGCTGCCTGACCATCACATTTACCTCTTGTCACTTGGGAACGTGGGTGTGGAAGTGACCCCATCCCTGCCTGCCTCCAAATGCTCATAACAGGTGAGTCCAGTGTATGCTAAGAAAGGCCCGCCCAGAGGTGGGTGCTAATAATTTATGGGGAAGAGGAAGAGAAGATCCGAGCTTCCTCTGCACCAGCCCTCACTACGCCCCTCCCTGCTCTGTCCTCTCCTGGCACTTATCTCCTTGACACAGGATGCTTCATTTACTGTCACTGCCGACTAGAATATAAGGGACACACTTTGTGTGTTTCACTCACTAACGCATTCCCGGCACCTAGAAGAATGACACACGGTAGATACTGAATAAAAATTTGTACAACAAGTCAACGGAATTTCCAAACAGGAGAGCAAAGGAAGGCAGTATTGTGTCAACAAGGTACAAGCAATGTCGATAACAAGGTAGGGTGCATCGAGTAGGCTTTGGCAGATAGACTGAGAAGCCACGCATCCATTCAAAAGGACACCTGGAAGGATGCTTGTTCACACAAAGTGGTTCCTGATGTAGCATTAAATAAAATTTAAAAATTTAAAGGAAAGGGGGCACCTGGGTGGCTCAGTCGGTTGGGCGTCTGACTTCAGCTCAGGTCATGATCTCACGGTTCGTGAGTTGAATCCCCACATCAGGCTGTCTACTGTCAGCCTGTCAGCACAGAGCCCATTTTGGATCCTCTGTCCCCCTCTCTCTGTGCCCCTCCCTCACTTGTGCTCTCCCAAAAATAAATATGTTAAAAAATTTTTAAAGAAAGTGTTTGCTGTCCATGATTTATTCTTTTTCCTGGAATATAATACCCAAATCTACTTTGGAGAACCGTCTCTTTTCCATCTGAGCTATGGGTTTGGAGGGACTGACTCTATCATCTGGAGTGGCTCCTTCACTTGAACCACTCAGCATCCAACTGGCTACAGGGGTGGGATCCATACCCAGTTACAGAAAAGTGTCCCAGGGCTTCTGTGAAAAGGACTCCTGTTTTCTTCAGAAAGAGCCCCTCATCAGGCCCTCTGTCCTACCCTGAGTGGTGCATGATGACATCATGGCCACTTGCCTGGAACACCTGCAGAGCACACAGGCCGGGGGGCCTGCCACTCAGACTGCAGTGTGGACAGCTGGAGAGAAATCAACTCATTCCAACCACTTGCTCAAGTGAACCCTACCTCTGGATGTTTCATTGGTAAGCTAATAAATTCTGCTACTGTTTGGTTTTCTCTCACTTGGTATCAGAAAAAGTCTCAAATGATACATGGGGCTCGATCCCATTTTGATTTTCTAAATATATTTTGAAACATTCAGTTACTTAAACTTGCTGTCTTCCCTTCCAATCCACTCTTCAGCGTCTTCAAACAGGCATCTGGGTGCATCCCTCTAGCTAGGGTGCACGGCAACATTCATACCTACACAGCTGGAAAGGCACTATACGCTTGGGAAGATGATGATGGCTCGGATCAGGATGTTTGTTACCACAAGCCGTGTGTGTGTGTGTGTGTGTGTGTGTGTGTGTGTGTAGAAAATGTCAAGAGGGGGGCGCCTGGGTGGCGCAGTCGGTTAAGCGTCCGACTTCAGCCAGGTCACGATCTCGCGGTCCGTGAGTTCGAGCCCCGCGTCGGGCTCTGTGCTGACAGCTCAGAGCCTGGAGCCTGTTTCAGATTCTGTGTCTCCCTCTCTCTCTCTCTGCCCCTCCCCTGTTCATGCTCTGTCTCTCTGTGTCTCAAAAATAAATAAACGTTAAAAAAAAAAATGTCAAGAGGAACATATAAGAAGGTTAGCAGTGGTTGTCTTTGGTTAGTATGTTGTATGGTTGTTTTTTAACTATATGTATTTTCTAAAGTTTGTAGATAAACTTGTATTTTTCAGGTCATATTTCTGGGTCTCTGTCCAAATATATATATATATCTCAAAAGTTTAAAAAGATTGGCCATACTCTAACCTCAACAGGATGGTAGAGTACTTTCAGTTTCCAATTCCATTTGCTTAGAATACAAATATATAGAAGTCATAATCTGGTGACTGTGGTGCTTAGCTGAGCAAACAGACAAGAGCCCAGATTCTGTTTCCAGGGTTTATATTCCATTTTAGCCTCAGATTTTATGCCTAAATTTTACTATTGTGAACAATATGAGAACTAGAAAAGAACCTTCCTTCTCAGAAGGGTGACAATATCTTCTGAATCAGAAATAGAGACACAGGGCGCCTGGCTGGCTCAGTCAGTGGAACATGCAACACTTGATCGCGGGGTTGTAAGTTTGAGCCGCATGTTGAGTGTAGACATTATTTAAAATTTAAAAAGGTGTAGGGGCGCCTGGGTGGCGCAGTCGGTTAAGCCTCCGACTTCAGCCAGGTCACGATCTCGCGGTCCGTGAGTTCGAGCCCCGCGTCAGGCTCTGGCCTGATGGCTCAGAGCCTGGAGCCTGTTTCCGATTCTGTGTCTCCCTCTCTCTCTGCCCCTCCCCCGTTCATGCTGTCTCTCTCTCTGTCCCAAAAATAAATAAACGTTGAAAAAAAAAAAAAGGTGTTTATTTTTTTTTTAATTTTTTTTAACATTTATTTATTTTGAGAGACAGAGGCAGAGCATGAGCAGGGGAGGGGGGGGAGAGAGAGAGATACAGAATCCGAAGCAGGCTCCAAGCTCTGAGCTGTTTGTTAGCACAGAGCCTGACGCAGGGCTCAAACTCATGAACCGCGAGACCATGACCTGAGCTGAAGTCGGATGCTCAACTGACTGAGCCGTCCAGGCGCCCCAAGGTGTTTGTTTTTTTAAAGAAATAGGGACACATTTTATTACACTTGCTAAAATCATGAGGGTCTATATCACCTCTGTCCCAAGCTACCTGTGATTGTTTTCACCTAGTTCCCAGTGGCTCCTGAGTTTGGGGAGTACCAGGAGAGGGAAGGTCCGGAGGCTGGGGGCCACAGTCATCTTAAGCAACACGGACGTGCAGAGATCTATAAGCTAAGCAGGTCCCTGTCAGTAAGAGGAGCTGGGTGGTGCCTGAGACCAAGCTGAACATCTGCCAGGCAAACAAAAAGCAATGGAGAAGAACAAAAGGGAGGATTATTTTCCCTCAAGTTCTTCTTGAGGCCCAGCAGGCAACACCCACCCTCCTTCCTCGAGACACTAGACATCCCTGAAGGGTGTGCTGCTGGCTGCAGACGAGGGAAGAAAAACACAAAGCATAGGTGGAAAATTCAGGCAGATCCACACTGTTGTGATGTTAGTTTCCTACATGCTTGCTGAACTGGGAGTCAGAATTCCTGCGGAATCATTTGGTTTGCGTGTGGAACCATTGATCCCCAAGGACCTTGAAATTCAGTCAGTTAAATTCTTACCCCACCTCTCTTCTATCCTTAAGGCCAGAAGTGGAGGAAGGGTGGAAAGTGGAGGTGCCATGGTGGGGCTTTGTGAAATGGACAGAGCTCAGAAACGTCACAGAGCTATGGCCATTAGTAACCCAAATGGCTCACAGTGGGAAAGCCCAGTCTGGCACCAGGTTCCCTAACTTTCTGTCACCTCCAGCCCTGTGAATCACATTGTGCTGGGCCCAGGGCTTCTGTGTGTATCAGATGCACAATCTGTCCCCTGGGGTTGGGAGCTTGGCAGCCAAGAGCCTCCTGATTTGACTGATAACAAACCTGAGTCACAAGGGAGCTCTAAAGTCCCACCACTGGCATGTAGCCAAGTTATACTGCATTACAAATCTACCAGCAAAAGTAGACCAAATGACATTATGAGGTGTGTTTGTGGGTCAAATGCTTATGGATCAAGTTTAGACATACCCACCACAGTGATTTTAAAATATGTTCACAAATTCTTTGATATCCCTTTTGTGGAAAGGTAGAGTCTAATTCCTCTCCCCTCGAGTGTGGCAGGACTTAGCAATCCATTTCTTATGAATAGAAGGTGAGGCAGTGAAGGTATGTCACCTCCAAAGTGTGTTATAGAAAGTTCCACGCATCCTCCTTGCTTGCTCTCTCAGAGGAAAGGCACCCAGTCACGTGGCAAAGAGCAGAGGCTGCCCACCCCTGGTGAAGCCTTCAGAAGACTTCAACCGGCTGACAGCTTTCTGCAACCTCATGAGAAATCCCGAGCCAGAATCACCCAATGAAGCCACCCTGCAGAGACTGAGAGAGTAAACTGTTTCTTATTTAAAGCCACTAAGTTTTCAGGTAGTTGATTATCCATCAATACGTAATGGATGCATTTACCTGTGTCGCCTGATGCCTATCGTGAGGTTCAATGACTGTTCAGGTTAAACTTAGATGCTGCCCTTCTTTTGGTGGGACAGAGAATTCACAGGTTCAGCAGAGATGCATTTTCCTTCCCTTGTAGGCACAGCCTTCACTTGCAGCTGGGGGAGGGGGGGGGGGCATGTGACAGCCGTGGCCAGTGAAAGTGGTTATGCCACCTCCACACCTGGTTCATGGAAACTGACCACGTGGTCTCACTGCTGTGGACTGAATTATGTCCTCCTCAGGAATTCATATGTTGAAGCCCTAATCCCCATTGTGATGGTGTTTGGAGAGGGGAATGTTGGCAGGTAACTAGGATTAGATCAGGTCACCCTGCAGGGCCCCCGTGATGGCAGAGATGGGAGAAAGGCCCCCACCCCACCACCCCTTTCAATGGGCACACATCGAGGAAAGGCCATGTGAGGACGAGAAGGCAGCCGTCTGTGGTGCAAGAAGAGAGTCCTCACCAGAACTCTGCTGGTACCCATTCCTCACCCCTTGCCTCTAGAACTGTGAAAAATACATTGCTGTCGTTTGAGCTGTCCAGCCGATAGTGCTTTGTTATGGCGGGCTAAGCTTACTACGATGGGGTCTTCCAAGTTCTGACGCTTCCTGTCTGCCAGCTGGACATTGAGACCCAGGCCAACCTTGAACATCATCATCAGCTTGGGTACCTGAATGGCGTGTGGAACAGGGACCCACCACCATTTGTACGACTGCCTGTTGGGTGTTCCTACTGTGAACCTCAACATGGACAAGGATGCTCCTGTTGCACTGACTCCCTCGGACTTCAGGATGTGCTTGTTACAGCAGCTAGGGCCGCCTTTCAGAGCAGCGCTACAGCAGTTTCCTTTGTATGTGTGTTCACAATAGGAAATCTCCATGCCATTAATTTACTCCACTCAGCTGTGGTTTCAACTGTTGCACACCCAGAAAACAATAATATACAATTGCCTTGGGTGAGGGCCAGCTTCTTTTTCGGTACCAGGCATGCCGGTGCCTCTATATTAGCTCTGGGCAGTGGCTCTGGGGGGCATCTGTTTAAGTCGATGGATGCCATCAGGCAGCTCTTGGTTATTCTGTTCACAGCTTGAGAAGATCTTCACTTCTCAGTGATGTCTGTGAATGCTGAATCAGAGATAAGACAAACACGAGCTTCTTTGACAGTGACTAGGTAAACTCTTTCTATGCTTTCTATCTGTTCCTGAAACGCATTGATTTCTTCCCTGCTCGAGCAGGACGCGTGAGAAAACTCCCTCAAATTCTTTCCCTTCTCCTGTCATGGAGAAAGTCACCGGCACCCTCAGAAGCACGCAGCGTTTGCGTGCAGAGTTACAGTGGCTACAGTGCCCCAGTCTCTAACCCGAAGGCCCAAACTTCAGGTGGATATGAATGAGTTACTTGAGTTCTGTGCCTCAGTGCCCTCATCTCTAAAGTAGGGGTGATAATGGCACCCCCCTCACGGGGTATTGCGAAGATTGGGCAGACTGATGCTCGTACGGCAGGCAGTGCCCGATCCTTAACACTCAGTAGATGACTGCTGCTGGTGCCATGATGGAGTGGGGGGGGGGGGGGGAATACTATCCCCAAGGGACAAAGGGACCTGGGGAGTTCCTTTCTCATTTCCCATGTGAACCCCTCCTGCCTCTGTGCCTGTGCAGCCCTTCAGCCTGGCTGGTGGGCACAGCTCGCCTGGGCATTCTTCCAACTCTCCTCTCTGGCTGCCAGCTATAGATGCCACCTCTGACCTCCGGCCTATGACAGGACAGCTGCCCTCTCCCTGGTCACTGCTCCACCCAAAAATAGTTCCTGAGGGGACAAGGCCTTGCAAAGCTCACTTTCTTTGAGACTGTTGAGTCCTGATAAATAGGGCTGGCCGCAGGGATTCACGGGAGCCCACCCACCTTTTCCCACTCCACCGCTTGTCCTGGGCTCTAGGTCCTGCCTTTTGTGCCCATTTCCAGTGTGGATGGGCGGGTGGGCAGGGGAAGGGTAGGCGAGAAGGCCGGTGGAGAGTGAGAATGCTTGGGGTTCAGGCATCTCAGACTTCCAGGAAGACGGGACTCACTGCCCTCCCTCCTCCACACCCTGCCCACGGCCACGGTTTCTCCTCTGCTGTCTAAACACCACCGCAGTCCACCTAACCCCTCTCTACTACCGTCCTCTCTACTAACCCCTCTCTACTACCGTCAGAGCCCACCCTGCACTCTGAAGCCCTAAGTGCTGCTCAGGTGTTACGAATGACCAGGATGACGTCCAGACTTCCTGAAGATGGAAGCCCGGCCCCGCCACCCACTTTCTCCCGATTCTTCTTGGCAGCTTGCCAGCCGCCGCACGCTCATGGCCTGTTTCTGCATTGCCACTCCTTTAGCTACCTCTGCCGGGCCCCCAACTGTTTTATTTCTCCTCTCTCTTTCCCATGCTTTAAGTCCAGGCAGGACCTACATGGTTGTCTTCACACTATTAATTTTTCATTCACCCCTTCTTTCATTTATTCAATAAACCAACAAACATTTATCTGGCCCCTTCATACCAGGATTGGAAAGGGAGGAAAAGCAGGCCACATGTCCAGCATTGTACAGTCTAATGGGGAGATGAAGGCAAATACAGAAACAAGCATGGAAATGAGGCAATGCCAAGTGCCATAGGCAAAATCTGAACACGTTCTGTGGGAGTTGAGAAAAGGCAGAACATGTTTTATTGACAACATCAGGAAAAGTTTTATGAGGCAGAAATTTCACTCATTCATTCAGCACATATGCACTGAGGACATGCTGCATGTCAGACACATAGGCACTGGGGACGGACCTGAAGCAAGGAACACATTCTGACTGGGTAGGGGTCTAGGGGAGAAGCTTGGCAGAGGGAATACCAGGCAGGGTGGCCAGTAGGAGCAAAACGAACCCGACCTAGGTTCTCTCCATCTACTGGCCATAGTGCTCTGCTTTTCCTGCCAAGAACTGCTGCTTCCCTGGTCATGCACTTGGATAAAACTGACCCTTGCTTCCCGTTCCAGGGGCCTGCCCACATCCTGTCTTCCTGGTCAGAGCGACTGGTCCCAGGGTGGGCGTGTAAACCAGGTGGGGCCATTGTGCCAGACACACAAAGAGCAAAACAGAAGTTAAGGGAAACCATCTGAGTGGCTCGATCAAGCCTTGCTGGGTATCCCTCTGTTGTTTAAGCTGGTTTTTTTTTTTAACTTGCCATCTAAAAAATCCTCATAGAGTAAAGACAGCAAAATCCTGGAAACCGCAGATTATTCTAGATGGTAAGTAAGCAACAGCTGATGAACCTGGAAAGGTAGACCTCACCCTCACTGTAATAGCTCTTTAAATATAACAATAGTAGCTGATGCTAGTGGTCACTTAATACATGTCAGGTATAATTTTAAGCTTTTTATATTAACGAATTCACTTATCCCTACAGGAGAAACACATCATTATCCCCATTATTTTACAGATATGGAAACTGAGGCAGGTAGGTTAAGTGACTTACCCGAGATGGCACCAGGAGCCACACCCTCCATCTGACTGTGTCCCATGTGCAGTTTTCAAAAAACTATAAGAAGCTAAAAGATCTGTAGCCTTTTAGGCTTTGGAGTCAGACACCACCTCTTCCTCTTTCCAGCCGGTGTGAGTTCGGGAAAGAATCTAATCTCTCTGAGTCGCAGGTTCCTCCTCTGCAGGACAAAGCAGGGCTGCTGTCAGGAGTAAACAGATGGCGTGTGTTTACGGAGTTTAGCACAGGACCAGGTCTTCCGGCCCTTGGCCTTCCTTCAGTGTCTCTGTCTTCTGTTGTGCCCACTGTTACCCTGGAGGGCTCCTGGGGGGGCCCCTGGGAGCTGTTTGTTCTTTGCTGATCTCCAGTGCTAATCATACCCAGATGCAGACCTGGGAGAGGCCAACCAGGATCACTTCTTGAAGAGTCTCCCAAAGAGAGCAGCCCTAGGCCGCCCCTGCCTCCCCTCATAACCCAGGACTCTTTCGGATCTGCTCCTGGACTGTGGCGGGGCTTCATCTCCTGATGCGTCCGCTGCAAGTGGAATGCAGCCATTGTCAGAGCCCAGGCCCAGACAATCTCCTGATGAGGCCGACGGATGAAAGCATAGGACTTTAGGTGGAAGTTTTCAGAGATCCGATTGTCTGTAGCTAGATGGCCTGGGTGCTGAGCTGGGCTGAGATTCCCAACTTCCCCTCTGTGAGGAAGTTCATGCATACTGCTCCCCACCTTGTCTGAGGCCCCTCAGGACACAAGGAAGCCCAGGGCATGGGCTCACAGCTCTTGTGTAGGAATCTGGAGAGGGAGCTGAGAGCAGGGCAGGGTAGGAGGCAGCGGGCCGAGATGGAGAGAGCCAGACTGCATGGTCTGGTGCGGTGGGAACATCCCAAGGATGGGACACACCTGCAAAGGCTTTTTCTTTTTTACTTTTTGTTTTGGGATGATTTCAGATTTCCGGAGACTTTCCACATTCCCTTCACCCAACTTACCCTGATGTCAAAATCTTATACAATCCTGGAGCTTTTCCCAAAACTGAGACTCAGCATTAGCTCAATGCCATTACCTGAGCTCCAGACATCATTCGCTTCTTCCACTCACACCCCCTCCTGTCCCAGCACACGCCCAGTGTCCCCATCATCTCCTGTGACCGCTCCTCAGTCTTCCCTCGAAAGTCCCTCCATTTGGGCTTGTGTGATATCTTCTCATGGTT
Source organism: Herpailurus yagouaroundi (assembly GCF_014898765.1). Taxonomy (NCBI): domain Eukaryota; kingdom Metazoa; phylum Chordata; class Mammalia; order Carnivora; family Felidae; genus Herpailurus; species Herpailurus yagouaroundi. The sequence continues at coordinate 148,525 of NW_024412429.1, read as the reverse complement.
AGACACGCTGTGGGCTTCGCAGGTGTGTGAGCACCTCCTGGTGCTGCTGCAGGGGCAGGCGTGTGATGGGATTTTGCTGCCTTCTCCCGGCTGAGATGCTGTCTGCCAAGATGTTCTGAGTGAGTATTTTTAAGCTCTACCCTCCTGAGCAGGCAGAGTATCTACATGTATTATTTGGTGCTCACAGGCTTTTAAAGTAACCACAGCCCTGCGTTAGGAAACCCTCTGGGTCAGACTGCTGCTTCTTGGAGAGAAGTTCCCATGGAGCTGGGCCGCCACTTTGGCATTGTGGGAGAGCTGACAGGAGACAGACGTGGAGAAGTGGGGGCAGGTGTTGGCAGTATGAGGATAGGGTGCTCAGTGGAGAAGCTGAGAGAACCCCAGCCCACCCAAGACCCCCCTGCTGGCATTCCCCCAAATCCTGCCTGATCATCAACCCCTCAGGAAGGTGGTCCTTCCCCACATGACCCCAAAGACTCCTTCCCTGACCCTCAGTCCTCTAGAAAGCCCCCTGGCTTTCTAGACCCATCTAGAATTTCTTCTGGACCCGTCTTCTCTATTCTGTTTGGTTTTCTGACTTAATTGCTCTCTCAGTTACTGTTATGGAGCCAATGTGCACAGAAGACATCCCTCCCAATCAGAACCAAAGCTCCACGCTGAGGGGGAGCTGTCTGGGATGGGATGAGGTACTCCCCTGACACTACCCCTTTTAGGGTTTCCAGACCCAATTCAAACAAGGGGGAGGGGGTCCCCCCACACACAATACCAAGCTATTCTCAGACACCACCATAGTGTCTAAGATTTCAATCTAGTTCTGACACTGTCTACCCAGAGACAACATCAGATCTCACAGGTTAGGGTTCAGTCCTACAAAACTGTCTTCCACCCCCAATTCAGATGCCAGTCACAAGCCCAGGCCGTTCCCTATGCTTTTGACCAGATGGCTATAAATTAGAGGTTCCCAGGACCTCCTTCTTAGGCTCTTTTAATTTGCTAGAGCAACTCATAGAACTCAAGGAAACGCTTACATTTACCAGTTTATATAAGGGTGTGATAAAGGATAAGAATCAACAGCCAGATGAAGGGATGCATAGCACAAAGTACAGGGAAGGGGCATGGAACTTCCACGCCCTCTGCAGGGCACCACTTTTGCCACATCTCCACATGTTCACCAACCCGAAGCTCTCTGAACCCAGTCCCTTGGGTTTTTATGGAGGATTCATTATGTAGTCATGATTGACTAACTCATTGGCCATTGGGTGATCCAATCTCCAGCCCCTGTCCCCTCCCTGGAAGTTGAGGGAGACATTGGGGCCATGGGCCCCTGCCCTGAGATGGGGTCCAAAAGCCCCCTTCATTAGTAACAAGACACCCGTGTCACCCTTTTGGCTCTGAAGGAACTGTGGATGAAGACCAAATGTGTCTGAGAAATATATTTTGGTCATCTGAGTGATCTTTCATAAATCATCATATCACAGGTGCTGATAAGGGAGGGAGTCTGAAGACTACTCCTGGAGCAGCTTCTGATGGCGTTCGTCTACTAGGGCATCCTGCCCATCCATTTCTGGACAAGGACAACTCTCCACCTAGAGGCTCACTGACAGCCAGGTGACTATATTTCCTGTCTACTAGCTCCCAGTGTGGTTTCATGTTCATGACATGGAATCACAAAGTCTCCTCAAAACCTACCTTGTCTAAGGAGCTGAGGCAGTCTGTCCATGTCACAGGCTGTGTAGTAGAGATGATCCCCTGTGCAAACAGGTGCAGCTGGACCCACTCAAAAACCAACAAGCATTTGCCAAACACCCTGAATGGCAGGCAATAAGCAAGCAAGACAGATGAAGCCCTGCCCTCCTGGTTACAGTTGGTAAGGGGACAAGATTATAACCAACAAACATGTGAATAATGGCCCAGGTATCGACCAAGCCAGCTATGAGGGTAGTGAGGAGATGGTATTTCAGAGGCCAGAAGAAATGAGGAGCACATAATGTGGCACCTTAATAGAGGAGTGAGTCCCTGGGACACCTAAGCCAACGCCCCTCCTTCCCTGTCTTCTAAGCAAGCTACACATGCACAGTGTCCCACAGGCCCATGGGGTCCCTGCTGGGAGAGGACGCCCAGTTTCCAGCCTGCTCTCAGTGGGCCTTGCTTCCCGGGATGGCCCTAGACACAGCTCTCTGCCAGGTGAGAGGGAGCCACACTGCCTTTTCAGCCCAGGCTCTCAGAACCCTCACTACGGACAACAGCAAAGGAGAAGCGTGTGGTTCTTCCCAATATGAGGCACAGCAGCCTGGGAGACCAGCAAGGGCTCCGGACAGAAGGCTCAACACAAAACTGAACACAGCTGACCGTTGAGCAACACGGGTTTGAAATGCACAGGTCCCTTATACATGAATTTTTGTTGATCAATACAACACAGTACTATAAATGTATTTTTTCTTCCCTATGATTTTAATAAGATCTTCCTTTCTCTAGCTTACTTTATTGTAAGAATACAGTGTATAATACATATGACATATAAAATATGTGTTAATTGACTCTTTATATTATCAGCAAGTCTTCCAGTCAACAGTATGCTACTAAGTAGTTAAGTTTTTGGGAAATCAAAAGTGATACACAGATATTTGATTACACAGGGCATGGTCTACCCTAACCCCACTTGGTTCAAGGGCCACCTGTATTTGGAAGTAGTTGGCTAACCCACACACCACAGAAAGAGAACATGTCAGCTTCCAGAAGCATCCAGGTGGTGAAGCCACCTAGGCTGCAGCACCAAACCCACAGCCTACTGGAGGGGTGAGGGGTGAGGGCTCAGAGATCCCCAGAAGGAGAGGGAGAAAGCATCTCTCTCCTCTTACCTTTAAGCCCTTTCTTTGCCTTCATCATCGCCATGACCATGTCTGTGAATATCTGGATTGCCAGAAAATCATGGCACTGAATTAGGTCCTTAGTAGCCAGATTCTTTAGGAAAATCTTTTTCCCTTCAAACAAATTAAGTCTTTTAAAGAATCTGAAAAATGGCAAACAGTTCTGGATATAGGGTCTGTTGAGGCTGGAAGAAATGAAGGTTTCTTCCACTGGAGAGAGATTTGGGGGTCTTCACCACAGAAAATAGAGCACAGCTAATATCTGGAAAAAAAGACTATCATGCTCTGGTATTATTTTGAATGTTGATGACTTTTGGGTTGAGTTTTGCTCACTTGGTTTCATTTTTGCAGGGCCGTACATCTCTAAGCTGCTCCTCCCTTGAAACAAAGACTCTTCTAAGAGTTTGCAAGTTCTTTTCTACCCGCCCTCAGATTTGCTGGGATAGAGGACAAAAATGCCGAGGGGTTGGAAGCAGGAGATAGCCTGTACACATTAACTGCCTACCCAACAAAGGCCCAAGGGCAGCGGGTCAGTCCAGCACAAATGTGGGGAGACCTGTTTCAGCCTCAAGGCCCCTTGGCCAGGCAGAAGGGGCAGAAAAGGCTCTGTCTCACTCTGGCGGATGATCCTGCCATACATGTCCAGCCTCGCAGACATTGGCAGGGTGCCTCTCTTACGTGAAATGATCAGACGCCTGAAGATATAGAGCCAGGCTCCAAGCTCCCGCTGCTCAGTTGGCTACAGCCTGGTGTCTGCGTGAGGAACTGTCACACAGCCAGGAGGGAGTTCAAGGACAGCAGGAGCTGTAGAAAAGAAGCAGACACCCATCTTGGTGAAGTCAGGACTGTCCATTCTTCCATTCTCTTCAGAGGTTTTTAAAAAGGCTTTGGCCAGGGGCACCTAGGTGGCTCAGTTCATTGGGCATCTGACTTGGGCTCAGGTCATGATCTCATGGTTTGAGTTCAAGCCCCATGGCAGACTTGGCCATTAAGTTCTTACTTAAAGTATGGTCTTTAGTCTGTACTTATATATAACTTTTTTAAGTTTATTTGTTTTGAGAGACAGAGAAACAGAGCACTGAGGTGGGGAGGGGCAGAGCCAGAACCTACCAGAGACAGACCAGCATTTGGGGGAGCAGTGCTGAGAGAGGAAGTGGGTGCAGTAAGACGTGCAGGCAGAGGCTCTTCACTTGGGAGGCGATCAATCAATTCTGGTCATGAGGCATGAACTGAGAATAAGTCTAAGAAAAGAAGGAAGAAAAGAGTCTGAGCAGCTGCTAGTTCAGCAGCTCCCCACCTTAAAATGCTGAAAATATCCCCGATAAAGTAGAAGGCTCCCTTCCTTTAAAAACATAGAAAATAGGGGGCGCCTGGGTGGCGCAGTCGGTTAAGCGTCCGACTTCAGCCAGGTCACGATCTCGCGGTCCGGGAGTTCGAGCCCCGCGTCAGGCTCTGGGCTGATGGCTCAGAGCCTGGAGCCTGTTTCCGATTCTGTGTCTCCCTCTCTCTCTGCCCCTCCCCCGTTCATGCTCTGTCTCTCTCTGTCCCAAAAATAAATAAAAAACGTTGAAAAAAAAAACATAGAAAATAGAGAATTCTATTTTATTAATATAGATTGAAGAAGTCCTTTCTATGAAAAAAACAAACCCAGAAGCTACAAAGGAAAAGACGGGCAGATTTGATCTTCTAAACATTTAAAACTTCCCTCTGTGAAAAGACCACAAAAGTGAAGTTTAAAGAATGGCAACGGGAATGCAATATTTGCAAAGCTTGTACGAGATAAAGAATTAAGGAGCACCTGGGTGGCTCAGTCGGTTAAGCGGCCAACTTCGGCTCAGGTCATGATCTCGCGGTCCATGAGTTCGAGCCCCGCATCGGGCTCTGTGCTGACAGCTCGGAGCCTGGAGCCTGTTTCAGATTCTGTGTCTCCCTCTCTCTCTGACCCTCCCCCGTTCATGCTCTGTCTCTCTCTGTCTCAAAAATAAATAAATGTTTAAAAAAAAGTTTTTTTAAAGAATTAATATGCATGACATATAAATTATTTACATTGATAGGAAGAAGACAAAAGAAAAATGAACAAAGAAAATAAGCAGTCAATTCATAAGAAACAGACAAAATACAAACATACACAAGTACATACATTTTTTCCAACATCCCCCTCAACTGATAATTGAGGGAAGCAAACTGGAGATAGATAGATAGATAGATATTTCCCATCGAGTCTTCTTATTTGCAGTAATTATGTTCTATAAAGTCAACACAAACCCTGAGTTACTGAAGACTAAGTCATTGTCCCTGGAGGAAATACATGGTTAGGTTCCTGGGAGCCTCTGGTCACATTGTCAACAACTAATCAATACATAACCCTGTTTTAGGTGCATTTCTGTTCAAGAAACCTTATTTAATATTTATTGTTGACTCGTGAATGTTGAGCTCACAATCAGCAGACCTCGAACTCAGGCCTGGATAAACCATCTAGCAAGTGTATTTTTTCCATGAGGCACATCACAGCCTTTTTGTACTTAGGAACCGTAGACAGCACTTCAGCACTAGGCTTGGGGGCCACTTTAAATGGCAAAATCGCCAACAAAAAGCACAAAAATATGAAAACATGAGACTAACTAGGTGGCAAAAGGATGCCTCTTTCCAGTGAGAGTTGAAGAGTATCGCCTGGTTCCTTCCCAGCTGGGAGTATGTGCAGGTGACTCACTCTCACCAGTTCTGTTCACATCCACTTGCAGCCACGAAAACATGCAAGTGTTGGTTATGGGGCTACAAATAAAGCTTAGCAAGTAGGCAAACACACAAACACAGCATCGATGAGAACTGAGGGTTGCCTGTATTCGTGAGTATGTATACATGTAGCCTCTGTGTATGTAAATCTGAATTTGCATACACACAACTCCTGGCTTCACGGGAGTTGTTACTGCATTGCTCTCATGTGCACTGTTTGTTCCAAGCACTGGGACAGAGGTGCTGCCTCCAAGGGGTTTGTTCTAATGGAGGAGACTGGTTATCTTCATGTGGAATGAACAAATGATTGCAGATGGTGCTAATTACTAGGAACAACATAATCTGTTGGCTGTGAAAAAGAACATTCACCCAAAGTAGCTGAGAGAGGTAAAAGCTGATACCTGCAGAGCTGAGAGATTTTCTGTCAGCATGGAAATGTCTCATCTGGGAAGGGAGAGGAGTCTGGGCAGCCTGGGGCCCTGGGGACACAGAATGACTGGAGAGGCCGCAGATACTGGGATACAGTAGGTCCTGGGGGAATAGGGCTGTATGTGGGTGGTTAGTAGAATTTTAACTCATCATATAAATGTGGACTTCTTTTCAATGAAAAGACATCATGTAGTGTAATATCACTTTAAAAATTATATCACAAAAGCCAAGTGTTTTCAAGTTTCTTCAAGAGTGGCCTTATGAGCTCTGAGACACATCCACAACCAGAAGACAGAGAGAAAAGGAGAAAGTACACAGGAATCCAAGGAGCAGCTAGTGAAAGAAGAGAAAACACTAGGGAATACGGCATCACCAAAGCTAAGAGAAGAGACTGCTTCAAAACAGAAGGCAGTGGTCAAGTAGGAGAATTCTTCACTAGATTTTGCCCAAGTAGATCAGTGGTGCCTTGACAAGAGCACTTCAGTGGATCAGAGGGCAGGAGAGAGGGAACAGGAAGGGAAGAAGTGGGGCCAGCGTTTATAGAAAATGCTTTTGAGAAATTTGAGTATAAAGAGGATCAAAGAAATAGTAGCTGGAAGGGAATTAGGGGACAAGAGAGGTTCTCTTGTTTCTTTATGATGGAGGATACAAGAGCACATTGGTTTACTGGTAGGAATGATCAGTTAGGTGCTGATGAAAGATCAATAGTACATGAGAGAAAAGGGAATAATGGAAGGAAAGTCCTAAACAATGTGAGAGGGGATGGGATCAAACACTCTTGTAAAAGAATTGATCTTTGTTAGGAGGACAGACACTTCTTGAATTACATCAGGATGGAATAAAGAAGGACAGGTGTAGATAGGGTTATAGATTTGGGAGTGGGAATAACAAGGAGGTCTACTGTGATATTATACTTTTTTCAATCATGAGTGAGGCCATCAGAGCAATACTAAATTGGAAGATGAAGTTGGAAATACAAACAGGGTCATGTTAAATAAGACCCCATATGCCATGCCAAGTATTGTTCTAAATGCTAGGGAGCTTTTTAAAAACTAATGAAGATGCAGCGATAAGAAAATAATCAACTCATTATAAAAAATGAGCAAAAGATTTCCAACGTTATTAGTCATCAGTGAAATGCGAATTAAAACCACAATGTGATACCACTACACACTTAGCAGAATGGCTTTAAAAAAAAAGTGTGACAATATCACATGTTGGTGAGATAGTGAAACGACAAGGATTTGTTTCTAACACTGACAGAGATGTTAGAATCATCTGGCAACAATTTTAAATCATAAAAATCCTTCAGCAGGCGCATCTGGGTGGCTTAAGAATCCAACTCTTGATTTTGGCTCAGGTCATTAGCTCACAGTTTGTGAGATCAAGCCCCACATTGGGCTTTGCACTGACAGTGTGGAGCATGCTTGGGATTCTCTCGCTCTCTCTCTCTGCACCCCCCACAATAAATAAATGAACATTTTTTAAAAATGCTGCAACAAGAAATATAAACACACTGAAAATAAATGGAAAAAATACAAAATATCAGCCAAAAAAAGAATATATAAGAAGAATCAAAGGAAATCTTAGAACTGAAAAAATACATTAAAGGAATAAAAAATTCAATGAATGGACCCAAGAGCAGAAAGGAGGGGAGAGAGGAAAGAATAAGAATAAGAAGATAGAAAAATAGAAATTATCCAATCTGAACAACAGAAAGAAAATAAGGAAAAAAGAAAGAAAAAAGGAACAGAGCCTTAGGGACCTACAGGACCATAACCAAAGATCTAACATTCATGTCACTGGAGTCTCAAAGAAGGAGAAGAAAGAGGGTAGGACATAAAAGTATTGAATGAGGATGAGGATGATGACTATTTCCCAAATTTAGCAAGAGATATAAATCTATACATTCAAAAAGTTAAGTGAACCCCAAACAGGATAAACCCAAAGAAATCCATGCCAAGACACATCATAGCTAAACTTCTAAAAATTAAAAACAAGGAAAAAATGTAGAAAGCAGCAAGAGAAATGAGACTTTACCTATCGGGGAAAACAGTTCAAATGACAGTAGATTTCTCATCTCTCATCAAGGAAGTGACACAACATTTTTCAATTTCTGAAAGAAAAGAACTGTCAGTCAAGAATCACATATCCAGAGATAATATGAAGGAGAAATAAAGACATGCTCAGATGAAGGACCAGTAAGAGAACTCATTGCCAGCTTGACCTACCCTAAAATAATGGCTAAGGAAAGTTCTCTAAACAGGTAGGAACTAAGAAAAGAAGGAATCTTGGGTCACTATATATATATATATATATATATATATATATATATAAAATATAGAAAGAGTATACAAAGAGACACTCTTAATTTAAAACAATATAGATTAATTAAAATCGAATTGTAAAAAAAAAAAGGTAATCTACAAAAAAGTAAGAAAAAGAAAACAGAGACAAAACACAGAGAGAACAAACAGAAAATAAAAAATAAAATGTCAACTTATGCCCTAACATCAACAATTTATTTACTTGTAAATTGTCTAAACATTCCAATTAAAAGAAAGATTGGTAAAGAGGATTAAAAAGCAGTGACCCAACATTGTGCTCTTTAGAAGAAACCCACTTCAAATATAATGAAATAGGCAGAAAGTAAAAGGGTGGAAAAATAGATATTGTGCAAATATTAATCAAAGGAAAGCAGAAGTGGTTATATTACTATTAAATAAAGTAAACTTTAGAGCAAAGAAAATTACAAGAGCCCAAATAAGTCATTATGTAATGGTAACAGGACAAGTCCACCAAGAAGACACAACAATCCTAAATTTGCACACACCAAACAACACAGCTTCAAAATATGTGATTCAAAAACTTTTAGAACTGAAAAAGAAATAGGCAAATCCACAATTATAGTTGGAGATGAGAACATCCCTCTCTCAGCAACTGATAAACCAACCAATAAGTTTTAATCAGTATTTATATGGCAGTCCTAACAACAACAGAATACATGTTTTCAGGTGCCCGCAAAAGATATACCAAGATATCTTGGAGGAAAAAGGAAAGAAAGAAAAGAAAAGACCTCAATAAATTTAAAAGAATTAGAAACATACACAAATATATGATATGCTATACATCATTTTTCTTTAGTTCAGTGTATTTGTTTTATTTTCCTTGAGGCTTCATAGATGAGATTTTCCTGTTATTTTTATGTTTTCTGTCATTGACTTCTAGTTTGAGTCTACTATGGTTGGAGAACACATTCTGTATGTCTCAAATCAATAACCTAAGCTTCCACTCCAAGAACCTAGAAAAGAGCAAAAGAAACACAAAGCAAGAAAAGCAGAAAGAAGATAATAATAAAGAGCAGAAATCAATGTAATTTAAAATATTAGAAAAATATTAAAACAGAAACTACTTTGGGGTACATGGGTGGCACAGTTGGTTAAGCTTCCAACTTCAGCTCAGGTCATGATCTCATGGTTTGTGGTTTCAAGCCCCGCTTCAGGCTCTGTGCTGACAGCTCAGAGCCTGGAACCTGCTTTGGACTCTGTGTCTCCCCCTCTCTCTGCCTCTCCCTACTCAAGCTCTGTCTCTCTCTGTCTCTCTCTGTCTCTTAAAAATAAATAAACATTGGGAAAAAAACAGAAACTCCTTTGAAAAGATCAATAAAATTGCCAAACCTCAGCAAAATGGAGAGGGGAGGAGAGAGACAGAGAGACAAAGAGAGAGAAGACACAAATTACCAATATCAAGAATGAAACAGGAAATATCACTAAAGATATCAGACATCAAACGGAACATAGGGGAACACTGTGGACAACTCTGCACACATAAATATGACAATTCAGATGAAATAGACTAATTCTTAAAAAATCCAGTCTCCCACAACTCATTCAATATGAAATAGATCATTTGAACAGTCCTATAACTCTTAATATTGAATTTGTAATTTTAAAACTCCCCAAAGAAATCTCCAGCCTCGGATGGTTTTATTGGATAATTCTACCAAATGTTTAAAGAAGAATTAACACAAATTCTATAAAATTTCTTCCAGAAAATAGGAGAGGTGGAACACTTCCCAATTAATTTTATGAATCTAGTATTTTCCTTATTCAAAAACAAAGACAGTACAAAGAAAGAAAGAAAGAAAGAAAGAAAGAAATTTGTCGACAAATATCCCTCATGAATATAGGTGCAAAAATCCTTAACAAAATATTACCAAATAGAATTCCACAATACAAAAAAACGAATTATACACCATGACCACGTGAGGGTTATTCCACAAATGTAAAGCTGTTCAATATTCAAAAATAAATAATTTTTAAATATACTCATTTTTAGACTTATTAGATACTACAATAATAGAGACTTTGTGGGGTTGGCAGAGGGATAGACACAAACTGTTAACATCTACAACATGGAATCCTACTCAGCAATAATTTAAAAAATAATTTCTAAATATAATTTAAATTATATCAATTATATGAAATTGTATTAATTTTAATTTTTTTTTAAGTTTTTTATTTATTTTTGACAAAGAGAGAGAGAGCGTGTGCGTGCAAGCTGGGGAGGAGCAGAGAGAGGGAGACACAGAATCTGAAGCAAGCTCCAGGCTCCAAGCTGTCAGCACAGAGCCTGACGCAGGGCTCGAACTCACAAACCATGAGATCATGACCTGGACCAAAGTCAGACGCTTAACCAACTGAGCCACCCAGGCACCCCAATATTAATTTTATTTTGAAATAATTCACAAAATTAAAAGGTTAAGAAGAAAAGTCATATGGTCATATCAATTGATGTGAAAAAAGATTTGACAACATCCAGTATCCATTCATGATTAAAAAGTCTCAGAAAAATAAAAATAGAGGGGGTCTTCCTCCACTTTATAGAGAACATCTACAAAAAACCTACAGTTAACATTATACTTCATGATGAAAGACTAAATGCTTTCCCCCTAAGATTAGGAATAAGGCAAGAATATTTGTTTTCACTACTCTTACTCAACATAGTGCTGGTAGTTCTAGCCAGTGCAATAAAGCCAGAAAAGGAAATGAAATGAATACAGGTTGAAAAGGTAGAAATGAAACTGTCTGTACTTACAGACACAGAAAGTCCGAAGGAACCTACAAAAAGAAACACCTAAAACTATTCTTGGAATTCAGTAAGGTTGCCAGATACAAGACAAATATAAAGAAACCAATTATGGTTCTATACATTAGCTATGAATTCATGGACACCAAAAGTAAAAATATGGTACCATTTACAATCACTTTTAAAAAATTATATACTTAGGTGTAAATCTAACAAAACATGTACAGAGCTTGTATGCTGAAAACTACACCACACTGATGAAAGAAATCAAATATGGTCTAAGTAGAGACATATGTGTTCACGGATTGGATTACTATTCAACATAGTAAGGATGTCAATACTCCCCAAATTGATATACAGCTTTAACACAATTCCTACCAAAATCCCAACAAGATTTTCTAATGAAGATAGACGAGAAAATTCCAAACTTTATATGGAAAGACAGAGGAACTAAAATAATTAAAATAACTGAAACAACTCAGAAAAAGAGGAATAAAGTAGGTGAAATCAGCCTCCTCAATTTTAGACTTATTAGATAGCTACAATAATCAAGACTGTGTGGGGTTGGCAGAGGGACAGACACATCTGTGAACATCTACAACATGGAATCCTATTCAGCAATAACAAGAAACAAACTACAGATACATGCAATAACTTGGATGAATCTCCAGAGAATTAGACTGAGTAAAAAAAGTCAATCCCATGGGGCACCTGCATGGCTCCATTGGTTAAGTGTCCAGCTTTGGCTCAGGTCATGATCTCATGGTCCATGAGTTCAAGCCCCACTTCGGGCTTTCTGCTATCAGCACAGAGCCTGCTTCCGATCCTCTGTTCCCCTCTCTCTCCAATCCTCTGTCCCCCTCTCTCTCTGCCCCTCCCTGTCCCCTACTCACGTGCATACTCTCTCTCAAAAATAAAATATTTTTTTTAATTCAATTCCAAAAGTTTACATCCTGTATGATTCCATCTATATAACATTCTTGAAATTACAACATTAGAGAAATAAAGGACAGAATAGCAGTTTCCAGGGGTTTAAGGAAAGGGGGAGGAGGAGGGTATAAAAGGGCAAAAGGAGAGATCCTTGTAGTGATGGAAATTTCTGTTTCTTGACTGCATCAGTGCACATCCTGGTTGCAAATTGTCGTCATTGAAAGAAATAGGGTGACGCATCTCTCTGTGCTGTTTCTTTCAACTACCTATCAATCTAGAAGTACCTCAAAATAAAAAGGTATTTTTTAAAAGGCTACATACTGTATGATTCTGTTTAAGAGATATGCTGGAAAGGGAGAAATTAAAAGAACAGAAAATAGATCTGTGGTTGCCAAGGGCTGGGGGTTGATTTTTGTGAGGAGAAGCAACTCTTGTCGATCTTGGTTGTGGTGCTGGTTACTAATGGTATGCATTTGTCAAAACACATACAAATGCACCTAAAAAGAGTTAATTTTATTGTATGTAAATGTTTTTAAGTGAGTAAAAACAAAAGCCATGAAGAATTTCAAGGAGGAAAGTGGCATGGTCAGATTTGCATTTTAGGAAGATCATACCTGTTGCCCTGTAGGGCACAGAGGGGTGAGGCAAAGACGTGAAGGCCAGGAAGTTGGTGAGGAGACTACTGGAGTCATCCAGGTTCAATACAAGCAGAGCCTGCACTAGGAACTAAGTAGCGATGGAGACAGGGAAGAGAAAATGGTTTCAATAACTCCTTGGACTCTTTTAGGACTGGAAATAGAAAGATGGATTCCAAGCAAGTGGGTTTTTTTCATAGAAGTGTGTGTGTGAATCTTATCATCCAGTGAACTAGTACGCAAAATGGTCATTTACACGTAGTAGATAAAACTTTAAAAGCCATGTGCTTGGGAAAACTGATTTTATGAGATGCTGAAAGATAGGGATCCAGGACTAGGATTTTATAATTTTAGTTCAAATACAAGGTTATTAAACACCAACTAACTGAAAAGAAAGTTTTGGGGTCTGAAAACAGCCAACATTTCATACTGGGTCATTTCCTCAATTTTGCACGTATGGAATTTTAACTGCTAAACAGAAGGTGACAGGAGCTGGTCCCAAATCGCAGGGCTGTAGGTAGCGAAGTGACCCCAAGGGACCTTAGGGAGTGGCCAGGGGCTGGAAGCCAGCCCAGAGAAAGCCAACAGGAGTGCACGCCTGGCCTAGTGGAGGGAGAAGCCAATTCAGGAAGGGTACTGGTCAGCTGCAAAGCATTGTATCCTAACCTTCTGTGGCAGCTGCTGCCTCCTAAGCTCAGAAACAAATGCTTAATTTGGAGATCAAGCTCCTGCTGGGATGGGAGGAGATGCTAGCTCAGTGGTTCCTCAAACTTTCTACCACCAAGAATTCTTTTCATCTTTTCCACTCCACCCCCACTGATCCACCCTGTGTTGGGTAGGGTTTTCCTACAAAACTAGATTTAGTTACAACACATTTTTCAAGAATCAAAGACATTTATAGTTGCCAACCAGAGTTTTATCAAGAAACCACTAGGGGCACTTGGCTGGCTCAGTCGGTGAAGCGTCCCAATTCAGCTCAGGTCATGGTCTTACCGTTTGTGAGTTCAAGCCCGGCATCAGGCTCTGAGTCTGGAGCCTGCTTCGGATTCTGTGTCTTCCTCTCTCTCCTCCCTTCCCCTGCTCACACTCTGTCTTTCAAAAATAAATAAACATCAAGAAAAAAAAAACTACTCAACTGACATGATTAACCAGTTTAACAATATTTATTAAGCAATAATGGTGGACATGGGTCTGGAGCCAGGAGTGCAAAGCGGGTGAGGTCTCTGCCTTCTGGGATGATGGTGGACAGCAAGTGAGGAGTTACCCTCGGCAGAGAATCTGCACAAGAGGAGAGAGGACAGTGAATTAGGAGGTGGGGGTGGAGGGCAGGTGGGAGTCAGAGATGGCTTCCCTGAGGTACTCTTGAGCCAAAAATCAAAGGCTCTGAAGGGTAATTAAGAGTTTCCAGGCAGGTGGGAGAAGAGTGTGTGGTAGTCCCCTCTGAAGAGCAGGACTACCATCAAGGCCAATTTCCTGAGGAGGTACTACGTGTCAGGCTCTGGGCTGTGCACTCACACACATTTACTCTGCACTGGGAGGAAGTACTGATAGTACCCTCCTTCATGGGTGAGGAAACCACAGCTTTCCCTTGTCGAATACTTCTCCAGAGGACACACACGGCTTGGAAGTAATGGGATTGGACCCCAGAGCCTACATCCAGGAACCTGCAGGTGTCTCTGGGCAACAATAAGCAGCATGTGTTGCCAGAAAAGTGAGTGTGGGAGAGGGCACCACAATGTGCGTGTGGCTGGACCACAATTCCAAGGGCTTGCTCTGGCAAGCACATGAGGGGCCGGTGGAGGTACAAACCTGAGAGGAGCTCCAGGACTGACCCCACTACTGTCCTGTGAACATACAAGTCTCCTTAATCCTTGGGCCCTATTTCATGTAAATGCCCAATTTCTGTTAGATTTTCCCAAATATTGCCTGGACACCCACTCTAACCTGATAGCTTGTAAACACCCAGGGGCTCAATGGACATTGTGAGTTCCTCTTGGGGGCCAGACCCAGCCAGGCTGCTGAGTTAGCCCAGCTCTCTTTCTGGATGGAAATCCATATAAATTCGCTTCCAACCTAGAACTTTTCCTGAAGTCCTCCCTAATTTGACCTCCTGGCACATGCATTTGTCACAGCTGTAGCCCAGTAGAGAAAGGGGGGGGGTGGCTGTAGCCTTGCCCAGGCCATCGGCCACATTTGCCTGGAATATCATCCCTATAGAAGCTGATTTTGGAGGGTAGTCATGAAGGAAACTGGGATAAACAAGCTTTTCCTTTTCTGGACAATTCTTTGAGATGGAATCTACTCCCAAAAGCAAGATGTTTGGTTTCTGCCCACATACTGATGTCTCATAGGCAACTTGTGGTCCCTACAATACACCAATGGAAGGTGTCCGTAACACCCTCGATGTTAGCTGCACCTTCCCTGGCACATTCACAAATCGATGTGACTCGTCACGTTCCATGTGATCCCTGGTCACAGAGGTGACACAACTTCAGTTTTAGGGAAACAAGGGGGAACAAAACACCTCGGGAAAGATAGTTTCAATCCAACTGCTCTTCATGTGGCACAAACAGAAAATATAAATAGGTTTCCAACAGCTTTGCATAGATTGTGGGTATTTGATTCATGGCAGGCTATCAGGGGAAGCTCAGGACAGCCGGGCTATTTTGAGGCCATGCTCTTGGAGGACACCCTCTTGCCCCCACGAGCCGTTCCCCTGGCACCACTCTCAGAGAGAAGCTCCTGCCTGTGCGGCCCACAGTCTGACTCAGGGCAGCATTTCTCAAGACCTTTCCTTTTAAGGAGTCAGGGATCGGAGTCCCCGCTGCCAGCAGGGAGCAGGCATGGCAGCTGGAGCATGAGGAGTCATCACTACGAATAGCCTGACTCTGAAGTTTCTAAAAGGGAATCCGGACCACCTGAGCCTCCCAGAAGAGGTACCGGGCACACTTACCCTGTGCCATTTGTGCCCGGGCCGAGCCATGTACATAAGCTGGAACATGAAGGGCATTTTGTAAGACATTTCAGCTGGCAGGTTAAATGTGTCCCACAGCTGTCACTGAGGCACTCTCCCAAAAATAGTCCCAACACAGAGAGAATCGAGATAATGGCAGAGAGGAGATGAGACTAACAGTGCATTATTACTATTACCCCATGAATAAAACATGTAAATAAAGGTGTTGAATGCAGGGGCTGAATTGTAAGAGGGCTCACAAAGCAGACAAGTGGATCAAAGAGGCTGGGATGTTTGCTATTTGAGGAAGAAAGCGACATTTCTATTACTAACACAGAGCAGGGAAATGAGATAGAGTGGACTGTCTTTTCAAAACAAAAACAGGGGTACCTGGGTGGCTCAGTCGGCTCAGGTCATGAGTTGTAAGTCATGGGTTCGAGCCCCGCGTCAGGCTCTGTGCTGACAGCTCAGAGCCTGGAGCCTGCTTTGGATTCTGTGTCTCCCTCTCTCTCTGCCCAACCCCCACTTGCACTCTGTCTCTCAAAAATGAACAGACGTTAAAAAAAATAAAAAACGGGCGCCTGGGTGGCTCAGTCCATTGAGCATCCAACATGGACTCAGGTCATGATCTCACAGTTCATGAGTTCCAGCCCTGCATTGGGCTTGCTGTTTTCAGCAAGAGCCTACTTCGGATCCTCTGTCCCCCTCTTTCTCTGCCCTATCCTCACTCATGCTCTCTCTCAAAAATGAATAAACATTTAAAAACAAAAAAACAAAAACCTTGGCAGAAAGGCTCGGCCCTGAAGAAGAAGCTGAGACCTTGTAGCCTAGGGGAGTGGCCTGGCAGATGAGATCCCCATCCCTCCCTCCCCCCCAGCTGCTCTTGCAGAAGCCAAGAGGCGACCCTCTCCACCCCCCATGTGGAAAGAGGCATCCTCCTGCCTGAGGGGGAGGCCATCTGAGTCTGAAACCTATGATCGAATGAAGGCTTTTGGCTTCAGAAACTGAAGCCTATCTGAAAAATCATTAATACGGTGAGGTATACATCATATCACAAAAAGTACCTATCACAGTACACTGCTGTTTAACAGAAATGTGTCTAGTTTGCTCGTCTAAGCAAATTAGTAAGACTCATATAAATATCTCTTGCTCTGTTAGTGAAAAATTGAACTGAATTTGATCAAGCCTCTAAATCCACCAATTTACAAGAAAAGACACTTATAGAAACTACAGAAATGCAATCAGTAACGTTCAGAAAGCAGGGAACTCTGCGGGACAAACCACCTGCACTCTTTGACAATGAAATTGCAAGGCAAAGAGAGAGAGAGATTGCTTTCTTTCGCTCCAGGCTTGAATGAACTATAAATAGAAATTTGTGAGACAATCGAGGAAATTTCAACATAGACTGGATATTTGATTAAAGGATCATAGTTAATTTTCAAAGGTATGATTGCGATACTGTGATTGTACTTTAATATATGGTCATTATCTTTTAGAGGGCTGAAACATTTACAGATGAAGTTACAGGATTTCTGGGATTTGCTTCGAAATAATCTAGGGGGTGGGAGGGAACGAAATAAGGCTGGCCATGAGTAGTTATTGAAGGGGGTGAGGGGCACATAGGGTTTCACTGTACTGGTCTCTCAACTTGTTTTGTGTCCATTTGAAATGTTCCATAATAAAATACATGGATGAATGGATGGAAAAAAGGATGAATTCAAGGAAAAACATGGCTTGTGCTTCATAATAAACCAAAGCATGCTGTCACTTCAGATGATAAACAAAGATAAGATCTGGCCCTCTAGGAAATTACTTAATTTAGGACAAACACATCGGCACCCATGCCCACAGCAATGGGAAGTGTCCGAATAAGAGGGCTGAAGTATCAGGAGGGCCTCGCTCCAAACCGGCTGTACATTTTGAGCCACTGAATAGCCACTTAGGTTTTATCTACTGCAAAATTCCAAAATTATGTTTCTTATAGAATTACGAGGGACATGGAACAGTGTAAATTTATTAAAGGGATGAAAGTAAAAATACCTCCAAACCTACACCAAACTTGCTGATAAGTTTTGCCTGGTAATTGCTTCCCTCCAATTCGTGAAAACTGTAAGAAGGAATGTGACATTATTCCAAGCTTCCAATGGAGTAAGAAAGGCATTGGTCATTTTTCCCTAACACCAGTCTTTTCTGAGGGAAATTCTACACCCTTCAGTATTACTTGCCTTGTTAGAATTTTATAATGTGCATAAAGGTTAAAACCCCGTTCACCTTCATGAAACTCAAGGAAAGTCAGAATTTTCTGTGGTTTTCTCCAGACAACCCAGAGGCTTTGTGCGCATCTGTCTAAAAAGCCTGGGGTTTCAGTTCCACAATCCAACAGATAAATCAGACTGTTCTTCTGCCCAAGCCCCCATCTAGCTGTCCAACAGTCTTCCCATGCGGTAGGCAGCACCAGCCCTTTGCAGTGAGCAAGTGAGCAACCCTCCTCCCAATCTTGCCCCACACACTGCCTGAAAATACTTGTGGCTTATGGAGGCACAGCTCATGAAAACAAGTCTTTATTTTCTTACTGCTTAGGAGATGATCAGGTATATCTATCGACTTCATTATGGCTGGTTCAAAGTGAGATACTATGTCAAACAACCTGATTTTTCACCAACTCAAACCAAGCTACCACCTAGATTTTTTTTCCTATTAAGTTGATTACTATACTGCATCTACGATTAAAATAAAACATTTTGAGAAGTTTGGCAAAAAGGGAAGAGGAGTGGGGTGCTTGGCTGGCTCGGTAGGTGGACCACGGGACTCTTAGTCTCGGTCATGAGTTTGAGCCCTTGGGTGGGTGTGGAAATTACTTGTAAAAAATGGGAAGAGGAGTTGTTAAATTTAGAATTCTAAATTACAAAGCTTTGTCCTAAAATTAAAAATAAATAATAGAAGTCGATTACAGAGGTCTATAAAGATACCCACCCATATTGGGCTATCCCATTGTATTCATCGGGGTGCTTTCTCTACTGTATTACGATTTCATTTTTCCACATAGTCATAATTGTGGCACACAAACAATGTCGTATTCTGTTGATTTTCAGTTAGTGTTCTGCCCTAATATTCTGCCATGTTACATACAAGGACTTCATAGGTACCACTTTTAATGACAGGATAATATCCCATGTAATGAGTATTTCATAAGTTGTCTAACCATTTCCCAACTGTTGGTTATTTAAGGAATTTGAAACTAAAACACCCTCTCTTGTACCAGGTTTTTATTTACCCAGATGTGCCACATGTCACCACCAGCAATAGAGCTGCTAATTGATGAGCCCCACACAGACCGTCTTCTAGCCCTTTCCTCAAAGACAGCTATCAGCACGGCACAGTAAGAAGCCGTGGTTTCAGTGCCAAGGAGTGGCTTCAGTGTCAAGGCTTCAGTCTCCTTCTGAGGCACAACACAAGAATCACCAAGCTATGGCTTCTTTCTCAGAAAGAATCAGAAGTAGAGTGTCCTTTCTGTTTAGCTGGAGGAAGCTCCTTCCCGGATACCTGCACTGCCCCCTGACCCCGCAAGACCTTTGCCTGTTTTGTTTTTCTCCCCAGCACTCATCACCTTGTAACTGCAACACACTATAACTCTGCAAGATACACTTTCTATTGTGTTGGTTGTCTCATTTTCCCCATTAAAACACAAGCTTCTTGAGAGGAAGATTGGAGTCTATTCTGTTCAGGGCTAGACCCCAGGGCCTGGCACAGAGATGGTGCTCAGCTGGCGTTTAGGAAACAAATGTGTGTTGCAAGCTCATCCCAAGACTCTCAAATCCCTGGCTTGTTCTTGTTATCAAGTCTCAGCTCACATGTCACCTTCTCCACAACCCTCTCAAGTAGACACCTGCCTACTCTGTTACCTCACACTTTTGGTGTTCCTCATAGACACTTAAGAGAGCTGTACCTTAAGAGAGCAGGGACTTCATATCCCTATTCACAGCTATGTCCCCATGGGACATAGAAAGTGCCTGGGACATGGTAGGATCTTGAAAACTACTGCTGAAATAATGGATACATTGAACACAGTGAGTGTCTGAACAAATATCCTAACCCCACCCCTAAATAAACAACATAAACAAGCCAATTCTGATTTCCTAGAAAAATCCGATTTTGGTGTCTGTGCTCTCATAATATATCAATACTGGCCCCGTGCTGATTTATATTCTTTTGAGAGCCCACAGAAAGGATTGTTGCAAATCACACGGGCTCCTCAACGCTACCCAGGGTCTCCCTGGCTCTCTGTTCTTGTCCTCTGTGCCTTTCTCTAGGCCCACATCTTCCCCTCAGAAACGCTGGCCTCACTAGAGTCACTGTAATTAGCTTTCAGGAAAAGTTCTGAGGAGCTTCACAGGGAAACCCCAAATGGGGAATACTTTATGACATGTACGGGTTTCAGAGCCTCAGAGTCCAGGAGCAAGATGGCTGGCAGGTCTTCTGGAGGGCTTCCCCATGCCTGACAAGGTTCTAGAGAATTCGTAAATAGCAATGCTCTCAGGAAGCAGTAAGAACAGAGCTGGTAAGGCCCAACAGGATGGCTTCCTGAGGAGCTAACCAACATCTTCGTGTTTGTAGATGACTTTTCTTAACATTGTAAATGACAGGGAAAGCAGCAGCTCTACACGGATGGTCAGCAGTGCCCTTCCCTCCTAGGCCACTCTGTGGCTCTCAACCACCAACTCTAATAGTAAATGAAAACTGCCAATATGAGAGAGTCAAGGACATAAACAAAATCAGAATCCAGTTTTAGTTTTTGAAATAATTAAAAATAGGGGTGCCTGGGCGGCTCAGTCAGTTAAGCATCCGACTTTGGCTCAGGTCATGATCTAGCAGTTCGTGAGTTCAAGCTCAGAGCCTGGAGCCTGCTTCAGATCTGTGTCTCCCTCTCTCTCTGCCCCTTCCCCGCTGATGCTCACTCTCTCTCTCTCTCAAAAATGAATAAACATTAAACATTTTTTTACATAAATAATTAAAAAGAAATATTTAGAAAGAAAAACAAAATCAAATAGGGACTCCTAACAAGTCTATTACAACTGTTAATATTTCAAAGACAGCCCTGAATTCAAATCTTTGGTCAGAGTCTACATTATAGCATGATTCAAACTTTGGTTAAGGAAATACAGTCATTATAATTACAGACTTTCTGGGGCACCTGGGCAGCTCAGTCAGTTAAGCGTCTGCCTTCGGCTCAGGTCATGATCCCATAGCTCATGAGTTCAAGCCCCACGTCGGGCACGGTGCAGAGTGTGGAGCCTGGAGCCTGCTTTGAGTTGTGTCTCCCTCTCTTTCTATCCCTCCCCCACCCCTGCTCACTCTCTCTCTCAAAAATAAATAAACATTAAAATTTTTAAAAAAATAAAATAATTACAGACTTTCCTTTTATCTCTAGGGCAGGTCTCTCTTGGACTTACATGATTTCTATTCTGAACAAAAGAGAAAAAAGGCAGGATTACCTGTGAGACACAAGAAAAATACATTTACTCCTAAATGAAAGCAGTACAGACCAACTCCTTTTAAGTCAAAGGCGTTAAGTTAAATGTGAGAAAAGCAAGTCTTCTCTTGCATTTTCTTGGGATGTAGTTGAACACTACTCAAAGCAAGCAACTTAGAACTTTGAACTTAGAACTTTGCTAATCAAAGATCAAGCTTCCTCAAGCTTGTAAGTCTGCTTGAGGACAAAGTGGAAAAATTTGTAGAAAAATCCTATTATCAGCATCCTTACAAAATCCTCAACCAAGAATTTCAATGGCATTTAGAGACTTGAGTCCTTAGATCATCATAACATCAATGTTCATTTGAAAGGAATTTGCTGAAGTACAAGACACAAGAGGACTCGCTGGTGGCAGAAAACAAAGAAAACCCAGAGAGTGAGAAATCAGTAGAATGAAATGAATACTGAGTCTTAATCTCATTTCTGCAGCCAGTCACCTGGTCACCATAATAAATTTCACCAGTCACCCCATAAATCTGTTTCCAGAGGAATTCTGTGTTTTAATTTTTGTCTCTCCAAACCACAACCCTTCTCCCCCCTTCTCTCTCCCTGAAACATTCCTCCCCCTCCCATACACACACAAGACCTCTGGCAGAGTTTACTACCTACCAACCTCTGGTTTATCCCTTTTAGTAGACTCCTACCAATTTTGCTGGGTTCATCCCACAGACTC
This sequence comes from Herpailurus yagouaroundi, assembly GCF_014898765.1. Lineage (NCBI taxonomy): Eukaryota > Metazoa > Chordata > Mammalia > Carnivora > Felidae > Herpailurus > Herpailurus yagouaroundi. The sequence continues at coordinate 126,687 of NW_024412429.1, read as the reverse complement.
AGCAAAGTCTGTGCACTGGCAGAGCACAGGCCAGCAACCTGCTTCTTTGCAGAGCAGATCTTCTATGGCAGGGTGGCTTAGACTGGGCAAGCCAACACTGCCATCTGGCGGCCCCTGAGAGAGTGACTGATGCAGATCGGATCTCCGTTGAAGAACCTGGGTCCAACCTCTTCCCTGGACCACAGCCAACTCCCTGCAGAAAAGGCAACAGCCAACTTTACTGCAGAAAAGGCACAGGTTGTGGGTCTGCTTGAGGACAAAGTGGTAGGAGATCACACTCTAGATCACCTATACTTCCTAAATCAGCCCATGGATATCAATCCACACCTCATGTTGTGCTTTGAATGGAGGTTTTCCCATTACAGAAAAATACTTTTCAAAGTTGATTACATACTCCAAGGAGCCACTCAGACCAGGGAGAGCCACACGGACAGCTGATCTCCTGGAGGGTAGAAGAAAGCACATGTCGGTGAAGCATCTTCAGGACAAAGACACTAGGCACCCATTCAGAGGGGGATCATGGCCTGCACAGTCAGGGCCTCTCCCTTCTTTGGACATCCCAGACTCACCACCTCCAAACTGTACACACTGTGAGCGCTTCCCCATCTAAGAGAGAAAATAAGCCCCAGGATGTTAACAGACAAACCCCAGTGATCCTGTGGGTGAAACTCCCTTCAAACCATTTTCATAACCTCTGTTCTGGTGGAAATCAAGCTAATGAGCAGAAAACAAGGCTGTGAGGAGGTTCTGTACCTCCAGCTCACCTTGCCTTCAGCCTCCCCCAACAGATTGTCCATGGACACAGCTGCCACCTCCTCTGTACAAGCAACAACTTGGGAAGGAACCTGAAGCTCCTTCCCAGTTTAGGTGTAGCCTGCTGTTGGGAACTCTGGAGGGCTGGCAGGTGAGAGATGTAAGGCAATGGCCATCCTGCTTTGTGTCCACCTCCGGGGTCCTGGGCAGCACCTGGGCTCAGCACCATCAGCTCTTGTCTGACTCATTCTAGCTTTCCCCAGCTGCTGGGCCAGGTGAGCGTTTAGCCCAGTCCCTTGTCCTCATCACTGAAGCTGGACATCTGAAGGTAGTGAGACTGACACAAGTGTCCTCATGGCCCCATTTTGCAGGTTCCAGTCTGTTCCTGTGTCCCCCACTTCACACTCATTGTCCCTCCCCAACAGCCCGCACCGTGGATTTTAGGCTCCGGCACCTCACACAGCCCAGATCTACCTCCTCTTAATTGCACTTACAGGTCAAATACTAGAATAAATCTTCTACTATGTCTCCTATGATTGTTTCTGATTAAAAGTGCCTGAAGAGGAGTTAAGGGAGTTTTTTTAAATTGTGGGTATTTAACTTAAAAATACAGGTCCAGCTCTGAGACTAGGAAAATGTCTTATGGGGTGCCTGGGTGGCTTAGTCGGCTGAGCGTCTGACTTCGACTCAGGTCATGTTCTCACAGTTTGTGAGTTCAAGCCCCGCATCGGGCTCTGCTGACAGCTCAGAGCCTGGAGCCTGCTTTGGATTGTGTCTCCCTCTCCCTCTGCCCCTCCCCCTGCTCATGCTCTGTCTGTCTCTCAAAAATAAACATTAAAAAAAAATTTTTTTTTAAGAAAATATGTCTCGGGTGCACCCAGGAATTAGTTTTTACCCAGTGTTCTACATAATTCTGATATAGGAGATCCCACCCTCTGAAAGGCACAAGTAGAGGGAAAGGAGATCTAGAGTCAGAAAGCAAGTTAATGAATTTTCTTGGCCATGAAAGGCTCTTCTAGGTATTAGGTACAGAAAGGCAAGGGAAAAAAAAAAACAAACCAAAAACCCATTGGGGTAATAGTTGAGCCATTTTGGTAATAAGGACACTTTCCACTAATTGGTCCATATTCCTTTCAAGTAGGCTTGCAGTCGGCCTCATAGCCTGTTTTTAATCTCTGCAATTCGAGAAAACATGCTTGTGTATGACACATGAAGGCGTGAGTGGCACCTGCTGGTCACAGGCTTAGCTCTGAGCCAGGACAACCCCACTGGGCAGTTCCGTTGAGCAGACTTTGGAAAAATATCTCTGCCCTTTCTCATCATTAAACAAAAAACATATACACAACATTCCAATTCAGTGTGTGTAAGTCAAGTCACAGTTAACACATACAAAGAGTAATAAGCACTGTTTTCCCACAATTCCTAACATTTTCTGATTCTCAACCCCCTTTCATTCTGTGCAGCAGGCAGAAATGCGAATCTGACGTATGAAGGGAAGTCTTGACCTAATGGCAGCTTTTTCACCAGAAACTTAAAGCCTGGCTAACAATAAATTAAACTCTAATCTACCAAAGTGCTAAAAGGCTGCCTTTTTCAGGCGAGGTATTGTGGTTAAATGATCTATAAAAGCCACCCAAACAACTAGAGTTAGCTCTGGAAGGACCCACGTGCCAGCATATTCTGGACAAGGTAGTATTAACTGCAGCCTCCTTCAAACACAGGCCTTCAAAGGAGACCACATTCAAGGTGTAGAGAATTACTAGGTTAAAATAATTCATACCGGAAGGTGAGAAAAAGACATCATGAATTTGGAAAACTTCCCCAGAAAACTTTGGAGGTGAGGATCTTATACAAAGTTCCAGGCACACAAATCTATATAATTTTAAATAGTGGAAAGTAGAATCCCAATATCAATGGGACATCCTTTGAAACAAAAAATAACATACAACTAGTTTATATAATTGTAATGATTAATGTTATATTAACTTGGCTAGATCACAGGGTGCCAGATATTCTGCTAAGTATTTTGGGGTGTCTGTGCGGACTTTTGGGTGAGATTAGCATTTACACTGGTACACGGAGTACAGCCGGCTGCCCTTCCCAGCACAGATGTGATCCAATCTGCTGAAGCCACAAACAGAAAAGGTACAAGGATCTGCTCTCTGCCCAAACGCTGAGCTGGAACAGCCGTCTTCCCGGTCCTTGGAGGCAGGGCCCCACCACCGCCTCTCCTGGGTCTTCAGCTTGCAGGTGGCAGATCAACAGACTTCTCAGCAAATGTTAAAATATGTATCTCATAGGAGTTTCTGGTAAGTCCAGTTCTGAACAGGAGGCCAACAGGAAAATCCTGTTGTTAAAATGCCACAAAACCAATGACACCCCCTAGGTTACACCATATCATCGGACTTGTTCACACCAAAGAAACTGCTCCAGCATTACATGTAATGGAGATAAAATGTATTTTATGTTAGCTCTATCAAGATTTAGGTCTCAGATTTAACATGTTTTTTAAATGTTTATTTTGAGAGACAGCACAAGCAGGGCAGGGGCAGAAAGAGGGAGAGCATCACAAGCAGGCTCTGCATTGTCAGCACAGAGCCCGACGTGGGGCTCAATCCCAGGAACTGGGAGATCATGACCTGAACTCAAACCAAGAGTCAGACGCTCAACTGGCTCGACAGAGCCACCCAGGCGCCCTTCAGATTTAATATTCTTAAAGTGTTTATAAAAATTCTTCCTGATTACTGGCTAAAGCTCATTTAAGGGGCTATTTACTTTTGTAATTTTCTTCTATGCTGGTTGATTTGCAGATTTTTCTCCCAGTCATTTCAGACCGTTTAACATCCCCAGGGAATATCTTAAGATCTTCCATTTCCCTTTACATTCATTAATAAAACTGATAAAAGCAGTGGTTTAAAGGTAATCTACCTTTTAAAGAAAGCTGGGTGGACTTTATAATCAATTCCAAAAACCCTCTGCATAAGATAGGCTGGCCATCAAGCAACGATAAGCTGATCAAAACAGTCATCTTTTCCAGATTAATTTCTTGCTCATAAATATAAGGAAAAAGTGACATGACCGGTTTGTTTTTTTCATCTTTAAAATACAAAAATAAAGGCACCTGTCTGGCTCAGTCGGGAAATGTACAACTCTTGATCTTGGGGTCGTGAGCTTAAGCCCCATGCTGGACATAGAACTTACTTAAAAAACTTTTTTTTTTTAATTAAAAAAAAAATAATTAAAATACAGAAATAGCTCTGGAAGACAGAAAAATATGAGAAGAATGAAGAAAAGGAAATGAAAACGAAATTATACTTTCTAGATCTGTCCTGCTTAGAATAATTACTTCAGGTTTTATTTAATACATCAGTCCAATAGTTCCAAGATACAAAATTAACCAGTTGTGAAGTGATTAATGATAACAGCACACAAATCAATCCTTCCTCAGGGGAACGGTCTCCTCCCTGATGCCCTCCTTGGTCACGATGCAGATTTTGAGTGCATCCCCAGTGTACACGTCCCTCTCTGCCGCTGAAATGAAGACATCTTTCACAAGCCGCATGGCTCTGTCCAAGGACAGTGGGACATGCTCCACATTCTGCATGTTCTTAAAACCAACCTGGTGGGACAGGAAACTTGAATGAGGCATCATGTGACAGTACAAAGGTGGTTCAAGCCTCCCCAGTGCCTTCACGTATCTAAGGATTCATCATGAATACATCACATACATTTAAAATATCTCTCAACTGAAATTCTTCCAGACCTGGCTAAATGATACATTCCTAAAACCTGACAAATGTTCACGGAGACAAAGCTGCTGCTCCTGAGAAGCACACATCACCTAGAGAGGTGGACATACGAAAGCAGAGTACCATTATACAGTGTGCTACCACTAAGAAAAACAAAAAAGCCACGAGAATCCCTAGCAGCCATAACTAAGTCTCCCTGAAGAGAGAGGCTTCATCAGAAGACACACTTGGGTACAGAGTGTGAAGGATAAACCAGAGTCAGAGAGGAGTAACACTCCAGATCCAGGGTGTGCTATGCCCAAAGGCCTGGTGACGGGACAGGCACACCACACCAAAGGTCTAGGTGGAAGCGGAGTGACGAGTGATGAGGAAGATAAGTAATATGCACAAGTAACTGTACACACATATTTCAGAAACACAAAGAAGTAAGCTTGGCGGCAGAAAGGATGATGGGAAATGCAGGCCTGATTTCAGGCAACAGTAAGATTTGGAAAGGGGGCAAATTAAAAATGTACTTGGAAGTTAGAATATAAAATCAGGTGACAAACAAATGGTGAATGTGGGGAAAAAGATATTTGCAAGTGCTTCAGGTAAGGTGGCAAGAGGAGAACTGAAAACATGGTCGACCGTTGTAGACACAGGAGACCTGGAAGTCACGGTATCAGGGGAAGACACTACAGAGTAGGTGAGAGGCCACAAGAGAGCCAGCAGAACACAGAGAGACAAGAAGGTCTGGGTAGGGCAAATCAGCCCACCGAAAACAATAGCGATGCACAAGAAACCCTTGATTTCTCCACTCTCCTGAGCCGGTGAATAGGAGAACTCAGAGGAAGGCACTCTGTGTTAACGTCACAGCAACATGGATGCAGTCTCCTTACCTGGTTGTCGAGCAGGGGCTGTAGCATGGCACTTGCTGAGCCTCCGGCCTTGAAGGAGTCTCTCTGGTAGGACCCTACTGGGTCAAAGCTGTACACAGCTCCCTTCCCTGAAAGAATAAGACAGTTTCCATAAGGATGCATCCTGACTACCATCCCAAATCACGGCAAAAATAGATCCAGTGGGACACAAAGTGGGACACAAAACGGACTATGAACTTAGCTAAAATTTCAGCCACATTCACTGTTAACCCAGCAGTGTGCTCGCCTCCACTCACAAGGGAGTCAGAGGTACACCTGCCCACTCTGGTCTCCTTATGGCGTGTTTGACACCTGGAGCTTCAGGCTCTCGTCAAGCTGACATCGCCAATTACCACCCAGTGGATCCCAATATGTATGTGGTCTCACAGGCACACTGGTTAGCAGTCATAGGTCCTGCTCTGAGTTCTGCACCAAGCTCCTCACCACATTCCTAAAAATGCTATTGTCGTTCTAGCATAGACCTGAGTTTAAAATTCTACTACTGTTGAATGTGAACAGTCACAAGGAAAACTTACTGTGTGTTTTTAAACAGTAAGCACCTTTAGCATCAACACCATAAAAAAACTGATTTAATACAGGAAAATTTTCAGAAAAACACAAATGCCACATGCAAAAAGTTAGTTCTGCCTAAAACATAAACATTGCTTTGTACTACCAGAGTTAAGAACCACTTTTGCAAACAAAACACAACACCAGAGTTTGAATGTACCCATTCTTTTTTTTTTTTTTTTTTTTATATTTATTTTTGAGAGACAGACACAGAGTGCAAGAGGGGGAGGGGCAGACAGAGAGGGAGACACGGAATCCGAAGCAGGTTCCAGGCTCTGAGCCCAATGCGGGGCTTGAACTCACAAACCACAAGATCATGACTTGAGCTGAAGTAGGATGCTTAACCGACTGAGGGACCCAGGCGCCCCTGAATGTACCCACTCTTTTTTTTTTTTTTTTAATTTTTTAAAAAAAATTTTTTTTTTCAACGTTTACTTATTTTTGGGACAGAGAGAGACAGAGCATGAACGGGGGAGGGGCAGAGAGAGAGGGAGACACAGAATCGGAAACAGGCTCCAGGCTCTGAGCCATCAGCCCAGAGCCCGACGCGGGGCTTGAACTCCCGGACCGTGAGATCGTGACCTGGCTGAAGTCGGACGCTTAACCGACTGCGCCACCCAGGCGCCCCTGAATGTACCCATTCTTAACAACAGTTGCAGAGTACTATCAGTGTAAGGATAAATGGGCCTCTCAAGCTCTCCTGAAGCGTGCATAAATTGCTATGCCTTTTTAAAGAGCAATCTGGCAAGAGAATCTATCAAAATATAAAGCATGCACCCAATGACCCAGTAACAATCTAACTTGTAGAACAGGATATACCCATAAGAAGGCTTATTCTGTCTCTCTTAAAAGAGCAAAAACTTCTAAGCAACCTAAAATCCATTAGCAAAAACCGGTATGGAAGAAGAAGATGGGACTAGGGACATAACCGCAAGACAATGTAAAATGAGTAACTCTATAATGTGTATAACAGAATCCTATTTCCTATTACAGGCATTAAAAAAAAAGCAATAAAAAAAAGCATATAATGTATTCGTATAAGCACACAAACAAGTATGGCAAGATAAACTGAAAACTGTAGTTATCTTCGTGCGACTGAAGGCAAGAAAAGAAGGGAATCACTTATATGCTTAGGTACTGAATCTGTTACAAAGCACACGTGTCACCGTAATTTTTTTTAAGGCCTTTTAAAAACAGCTGTGTTTGGGGGGTGCCTGGGTGGCTCAGTTAGCTGAGTGTCTGACTCTTGGTTTCAGCTCTCAGGTCATGATCCCAGGCTCATGGGATCAAGCCCTGCATCAAGCTCCATGATGATCGTGCGGCCTGCTTGAGATTCTCCCTCCCTCCCTCCCTCCCTCCGTCTCTCTCTGCCTCTCCTCTCCCCTGCTTGCCAGTGCACACACTCTGTCAAATAAAAAAAACGAAAAATTCCCTGTGTTTTGGGTGTGAAAAATCATGGATCATTTGACGAGGTATGACTTTAAAGTGATATAACTGATCTCTAAAACACATTACGCCAGAACTGAAGCACCTCAGTAGCTCACCTGGGAGATGTGGGATAAGGACAGTCTTCTTCCTACCCATGGACATCTGCCACCCGTAGCTCTGTGTAGTTTTTCTGTTGCACAATTACTTACAATTCTCTGCTGAGAAGGCAGCATGTAAGGTGCTGAAGTCACTCAGGAGACCCCCAGGTTAAGTGTTTTTGTTGGAAGCAAGCTTGGGACAACATTGAGATCACAGTGGGCAGTTCACTAACTTCAACACACAAAGGGACAGGAAATACAAAGCCAAAAAAGAACAACAATCTCTCTCAGGAGGCCAACAGGCCACAAGTAAAACGAGGCCCAAAAATTTCAACTAAAGGCAGAACCAATTTCAGAAAAACCATATGCCACGGAGTTGAGAAAAACAAGAGCAGAATAAGTCGAAGACCAGAGTTTCAAAGACCTTCCCACTTAGCAAAGGCAAAAGAGACTTTTGTAACATGAGAGCAGAATGGCATGAATCTTATCTGTAGAGTGCTTTTCCTCACCAAAATAATTCTTTAAAAAAGCACCATGGCTTCAATGTAAAAAAATAAAGTCAAAACAAGTGCTAGAAAGAAAACCTTGGATGGGGGAGTCTAACAAAGTAGGACACTCAATGCCACAAAGAAAAGACCAACAGATTGGACCACACAAACTTCAGAAAATGCTGCACAGGTAGACAACCCCCAAAATGTAAGAGACGAAGAACATTCTTGGGAGGCATCCACCACCACGGATATTACAGAGTTGACACAGTTAGATGGCATGCTTATAAATAATTTTTTAAAAAGACTAACCTGCAAATAAGGAAATAAGCAAAGGTTAATACACAGGTCAGTCTCCAAAGAAGAAAAGCAAAGATCAAAAAACACAAATAAATGCCCAACTTCAGCACACAAAAATTACATATAAATTAAAATAATAAAATATTTATTGGGTAAAGATCTTTAAGAGTAGTAAGGATGCCCAAAGAACCCCAGGTACTCATGCACCTGCTGCCAGGAGGGTCCACTGGTGGTCTTTTCCGAAGGGCAAACTAGTGATGGCATCAAAATGCCAAAAATATATATCCTCTGACCCAGACACACAACTTCTGAGAATTTTGTCCAGGGAAGTACGCATGGTTGAAAAACTATACAAATATATGCTAATTTGGATGTAAGTTTAAAAAAATAAAATTTAAAAAAAAGAAAAGAAAAAGTATACAAAACTGTATGTACCAACACATTCATCACATCGCTTAGATTAAGGAAACTGGAAACCACCTGAATGACCTGCAGAGGACCGGGAGGCAAACTGCAGTGTAGCTGTACCCTATGCAAGTCACTGAGTCATTACGCATCTTTATTCACTAGCATAAAACGATCTCCATGACAATACATCCAACATAAAGATGCATACACCACATTCTACTTGTAAAGTGCACAAACATGTATGACTACCAAGATACCTGTAAGCGGGTTTACTGGAAGTTTAATTGTAATTAACTCTAAATATAGGCTTTGAGGTGATAACTACTTTCATTTTTGTCTCTTCCAGTACTATCTGAAACTTCTGCAACTACTATTGTTTTTGTTACAGAAAAACTAAAGCCATTATTACTTTTGGGTGGAAAAATTTTTAAAGTATGACTGCAACTAGAGAGTTAAAGGCACAGAGGTCCAAGAAGACAGCTACTCACCTGGCTATCCTGAAGGGCAGCTGTTCGATCCAGTGTCCTGAAGGGTAACTATTGATCCCACTGTCCTAATTTAGCCGTTGACCCCAGTGTCCTGAAGGACAGCCAATGACCCAACTACCCTAAAGGTCTCAATAAAGAATACTGCTCTCCAAGTCTCCACCTCCACAAAAAAGAAAAACTGGAAACAAGGTCCCAGATACCCTGGACTTGGGGACACCTGGCATATGTGCAGTCTGGGTACAGGGCAGTAAATGGAAAACTGTCAGGCTAATACCACCCTTTACTCAGATTTTGGCCTACCATTCTTCAATAAGAATGAATGGCCAAAAATCAACGGAAATTTGAAGGAAGCCTCCAACATAGAAAACAGAAGTCAAAAATAAAATGAAAAAAAATTAATCCGATAAAATGCGGAGATCACAGGAAAATATCAAGGGGAGTACATCTAATGAGAACATACTTAGAGAAAAAAAATAAGGAAGCCAGAGAATTGGAAAAGTTCTTGGAAATTAATGACAGCAGAAGTAAGAATGTAGTACAGGATAAAATCTAAACCTGAGGAAATCTTCAGACAAGAAAAAGACAAAGGGATGGACAATATGCCAGGGAAGAATTATAATAAAATAGAAGATCACAATCCAGGTGATTGTCAAGACAGTGGGGAAGTGAACAGGAGAAGACACAAATAGGGAAAAGATCTTGTACAAAGGGTATCACTATAAAATTGCAGAACACCAGAATAAAAGCAAAGTCTCAAAACAAGTTCTCCGGATTTCTTTTTCCAGAAATCTCTTGAGAGATACACACCACCAAAGCAAGGAAATAAACCAAGAAAACAGGAAAGCATGGTACAAGCTGAAGTGTCTTGGGGGAACAGACAAAAAAGACTGCTTTGCTACACAAATTCCTCTAAGAAGTGAAAATAAATTTAAAGGACAATCAAAGCAGACAAGATTATAAAAGACAGAAATGCCTGACCAAAACATCAGAGAACAGGGCTTTGAACTCGAGAAACAGATCCAACCCAAACCTTAGCTTTGCCCTTCAGTAGATGTAAGTGTTCCCAAATTAGCCTCTGACTCTCAGTGAAACTCAAAGGACATTGTCTGGCATGCTAAAATTCAATGATAGCTATGACTAATGTTGCTAAAACCTGAATTTATTGATCTGACATTCAAGTCAGACATAATTTAGGTGGAAAAAAAAGTGTCCAGCAAGCTGGGCTAGGCAAGATAATCTGTGGCTAGAATTTAACTTGTTAAGGGTAATGAATTTTTATTGGCTGTTTCTATGCTTTATATTCTGTCTCACTTTCAAGGAAGGCTGAGAGACTCGAAATAAATTGTCACCCTAATTTGTCTACATCTAAACCATGGTGGGTAAAATGACCAGAGTGCTCTCGGGGGCCATTTATGTGGGCAGCTGTTAAGACAGAGGGAAAACAAAGGAAGAGCCCATGGAACAGAAGGGACAGGAGGAAAAGTGGGGAGAGTAGGAGAGGAGCCCAACTCCCTACTATCCAGAAAGTTTTCCTCTCTGTAGAGATATTTCAATACGTTGTTCTCAGCCAAACATCTCTAGAACTTCTTTCTTCAATGGACTACTGTAAATGGTGGCACAGATCTGTCCTGAGAGATAGTATAGCATCTGGTTGTTGGAAACAACCGAAAGTCAATCCAAATGAAACCTGGTGAAAACCATCCGTGTCCCTGCTGCGTAATACAGCTTTAGATCAAAAACAGGATGGACATGTCAAGTAACGAGACTGATTTTCTTAGGCCCTCCTGGTCTCACTGACAGAAAATCAAAGAGGTGTTTCAGAATGTTCTGAAAACACTGTTGGAAATGCATACATTTCTTTTAAGGCATCAGTTTTAACAACTTAAGTCAAATACATTTGTTATGTAGAATCATAAGGTCAAGCTCCTCCAAGTCAGATTTTTTCCGCAGGATTAAAATGCTAATTATCTACTACTGAACTCCTGCAAGATATTCAGTAAACAGTAAAGGAACAGCATGCCTAACAGTCATTATTAGAGTTTTAGTACACAACCTGTGGTGTGTCTTTGGATCATCTCTTTATTCCCCTTTAAGCTTCAGTTCCTTATTGCTTTAATTAACAGAAAATAAAAGTGTTGGGCAAGATGCTATTTATTACTCTTTTCAACTCTAGAGGGAAACATACATATCTAAAAAATGCCACCCCCCTTCATTTTCCAGAACGAGAAGTCTACCTTCTTCATCCAGTCCCCCGATGATGTTGTAAACATAGTATGGAAAGAAGCGCCTTGAATAGAGGATTGTAGACAACATTGCAGCAATCGCCCCTGTAGTCATGGTCTTGTTGTTGGAATGCTTATACATCTGCAATTATTAATGAAAGTAACAGGCACGGAGAGGCAGAATATATTACAGACGTGAACAAGGAACTGTGAATTAAAGGATGAATGCAAATCTTGGTGAAACGATGTCTATTTCTTTCAAGAACACACAAACATACTAAGACAAAATAATAATTTATTGTATCGTGCCATTTTGGGGGCTATAAAAATTAAGGGAAAGAATGCTAAATTTTCTTCAGTTGTCTGATTTAAAGACTCTATTCTCCATGCCATCCATATCTCAGGAACTGCTAATTCAAGAGCAAATGCACACATAATATGTTTATACAGTGACCTGGGAGGGTGTTTTAAATCCAGCTCTCCTTTACTCTGCCTCTAGACCAGGGTCAGCAAACTGTATAGTCCATGGACAAAATCCAGCCCAACAACTGTCTCTGCAAATAAAGCTCTATTAAAACATAATTTTTCATTACATATTATCTATACATCCTCGTGCATTACAACAGCAGAGCTGATAGTTACCACAGATATCAAATGGCCCATAAAGCTGAAAATAATTACTATCTGGCCCTTTACAGGTAAAATTTGCTGACCTTTGATCAGACCCAGATAGAAGTCCTTCTCTTTGCAAAGGAGGTATCTATGAGAACAGAAGACATGAGGGCAGGACCCTTACTCCGCATGATTCTAGTACAGGGAAGCGGTCCTGCTCCTTAAAGCATCTATAGTGGAGACCAGAAGTATCCAAAACAAACCTTTTAGTGATTTTGAATCCTAGATTTATTTACTCTTAGGGAATCCTAAATTATCCAATAGAGAAATTCTACAAAAATTTCAAACATAAAATGAGTTCACCAATTTATCAGCCATATAGCAAACATCTCCAAAGATTTACCTAAGAACACAGACCAAAATAACAATAGCTAAATACGGAAGATTAGAAAAAAATCTTCATTTCATTTCAAAATCAAGCATCAACAGTATAATCACTGCATCATTTATGTAATGACACATGAAAGAGAAATTTCAAGGATTGTGTAATTAAGTTGAATTCCCTGCTCCTTGTTATACTTTGTTAACACAACACTATTCTGCTGGTCTGTGTACTTTTGTACTGTAAGTTCCATCTGCAAAATATGCACCAGGAATCGAATAAATATGTCAATAAATGTAAATCAATAAAACTTTCAATGTAAAGAATTTAAATCAGTATTAACAATTGATCAATACCAAATGAAATCATTTCTGCATTTTACTGAACAATTTTGAAATTATTCCAAAACAAGTATCTGTTAAATTTACTACATACTCCAATACCTAGGACATCATTCATAAGTGTATACAATTTCAAGTGTTACTCACTAATAGCAAACATAGAACGTGACCACCTCTGGTAACTTCTTCATGTACCAGGTTGGCCTTACCAACTACATAAAATTATGACACATAACCTAAAAAATTAAATCCTACACCAGCCCTGCATTTTTGCCAGCTAAGAAGAGTTTGTATTTACTGGTTATTATTACAGATAAAATCCATTTTAATATGGTTTAAATTACTCCTATCCTACTCTCCTTGAAATTATTTGTTACATGCTGTTTAATATACACGGGCCATAATAAAAATCAAGACGTGCCTTTACTTTTATTAAAAGTCAGTACTCCTCTGTTCCTCACACCGTCCCCATCTCGCACAGAAGACATGGAGGCAGTGACAGTGTCAGCCCCTTTACAAACTGCAGAACAGGCTGGTTTGCCTCCTTCCTCACTTCCTCCTCATACCACCCTTTTCAGCTCTTCCGCCCCCATCTATTCTATGCCCAAACTTCCTCAGCTGGCTGTCAACTAAAGCCTACTAAGGTGTTAGGTGGTGATAGCTTAGGTTGTGCCTCTCATCCAAACTCCTGACTTATCTATTTCTATTCCTGCCCGTGCATCCTGTCAACTAAGAGTCCAATGCTTGAACGAGGGAGAGCACGTCAGTTGATGGTGTTCCAAACCAAGCACCTGTCTAAAAGCTTGCCTCCTCCACAGAATTTTTGTTTTTGAAGGAAGATTATCTTCAGAAGAAACCCTGACCAGGCTATCTCCATAAGGGTAGAGAACCCTTTATACTGTACAGAGATTTTAAATACCCTGCAGTTTCACATTACGCTACTTTAATGTGCCTATCATTTCATTAACAGTATCATTTCACTTCTAGAACAGGTTATGGTTTCACCTGCTAACTTAGAGCTTCTCCAGCTATTCTGAGTGACAATCTAATAAATCATTACTAACTTTCTAAAGTGCAGACACGTAACAAAAGTATCTACCTTTAGTCTTGCTTCAATAATCTTTGTCAGGGTAAGACAGTCTCCATGAAACCCGCTGCATCCAATGACTGTTTTGTCTGTTCTGTAAAGAGCACATTTCAGGAAACTGGGCTGGTTAGATAGTAAAGTAAAACATGTCTTCAGCAATTTTAAATATAAAACCCCTATTCCTGTTATTCACCAAATGGTAACAGGACTAGTTAGCCCTTTGTTGCGCAGGGAGGGCAGTGTCATCATTTCATACCTAAATAAATTATAGGTGAATCAAAGACTTCCAGAAAAATTAAAGTATGAATTGCCTAAAGAAGACATAGGTGATACAATCTTGGGTTAACAGCCACCTATTTAAATATGATACAACCCAATGCTTTCACAGAAAAATTTCATAAATTTCGTCAAATTAAAACTTTTATAGAGAAAAATGATAAAGTTAAAAAAAAAAAATTGTAGTAGATATGACCAAAGTCTTATATTAACTTCCTTTATCTAAAAGGGTTCCTACAGGGGCACCTAGGTGGCTCAGTCGGTTAGCATTCAACTCTTGATTTCAGCTCAGGTCATGATTTCACGGTTGTTTGGATGAAACCCCACATGGGGCTCTGCACTGCTGGTGTGGAGGAGTATGTCTGGGATTCTCTCTCCCTCCCTCTGCCCCTTCCCTGCTCGCGCGCACTTGCTCTCTCGCTCTCTCAAAATAAATAAACACTTAAAAAATGAAATAAAATGGCTCCTACAAACATCAAAAGCATTAACACAGTGCATCATGGTATATAATGTACAGCATGGTGACTATAGTTAATAACATTGCATTGAATTTTTTTAACTTTTTTAAAAGTTTATTTATTTTGAGAGAGAGAGAGATCAGGAGAAGAGCAGAGAGAGGAGGAGAAAGAGAATCCCAAGCAGGCTTCACACGGTCAGTGCTCAAACTGACAAATCGTGAGATCATGACCAGAGCAGAAATCAAGGGTCAGATGCTTAACTGACTGAGCCACCCAGGCGCCCAACATTGTACTGAATATTTTAAAGTTGCTGAGAATAGATCTTAAAAGTTCTCAAGACAAGAAAAGATTCTGTAATAAATATGGGGACAGATGTTAACTGGACTTATCGTGGTGCAACATACACAAATATGTAATCATGTTGTACACCTGAAACCACTGTTACATGTCAATTATATCTCAATTTGAAAAAAAACCTCGCAATGGAAAGATTGGTAAAGTTATAGGAGTCATATAAAGAAAGACGCAAGTCACCATAAATGTATGAAAAGAGCCTTCATGTCATTCACAAATCCAAATCTACACAGGTGATGATTTCAACCTGTTAATAAGGCCTAATGCTGGTGAGGGGTTGTGGAAAATGGGTACTCCCCCGTTTTTAATGTTTATTTTTGAGAGAGAGACAATGCAGGCAAGGGGCAGAGAAAGAGGGAGACAGAGGATCTGAAGCAGTCTCTGTGCCGACAGCAGACAGCTGGATGTGGAGCTTGAACCCACAAACCGTGAGATTATGACCTGAGCCAAAGTCGCATGCCCAACCAACGGAGCCACCCAGGCACCGAAAATGGGTACTCTTAATAACTGGGCAAAAATATACATCAATTTAACTTTTTAGAAGGGCCATTTGGCAGTATCCAGTAAAAATTTAGGTGAACGTCACTTTTATGCAATAATTCCATTGCTATAAATTCATCCCATCAATCTACTCACATAAGTTTGCAAAGATATACTATAGGCTTACTTGTGAAGTATACATAATATACTATAGGCTTTCTTGTGAAGTTACATATTATGTTAATGGCTCTCCAAAACAAAACAAACAAAAAACAATTTAATGCCCACCACTGGGGAAGTGATTCAATTTTGGTATATCCATACAAATTCAACCAGGTCTCAAAAATTCCTAAATCTTAATATCAATCTATAAGAAAACCTACACCAGTCTCATCAAGAAACATAGGAGAAATCACATGATAAACTCTTCCTTTCAGATATTTATGAGGGATTCATACAAACCATATCTGTCCAACTAGAGGGACTAATGACACCTCTGGGGGCATCAATATTTCCTGATCTATCCCTACAATCAACCTCACTGCACTCAGTTAAAGAGCTCCAAGCTCCCATAAAGCTATACTGCCTTTACTAACAAGATGGGTTAATAATACCAATAGGGTAGGACAAAATCTTAGAGCTTCAAGATGCTTTTCCCAAATCTTCACATATATCAAAGGAAGGAGTGTTTGCATGCAAAGAATAAAGTTAAATGTAGAGTCTCAAACAGGTGGGCAAGAGGCAAGTTTGGCTCTAAGTCAGCCCACAGGGTATGGGATTAAGTGCAGACAGGCAGTTTTAGCTCTATGTATGATTTAAGGCTAAAGACGGATGACATATAAGGCTAAAGGGAGACATATGAAATCACTAATGTTGTATCTATCTATATACCTAAAGTACTGCATAAAAAGGAAAAAAAAAAAAAAACAGGTATTCCCTTCAGTAGCACACACACTAAAACAGAACATTACAAAGATGAACAGAACCTTGCAAGAGAATGGTATTTGTAAAGTTATGTTCTTAATTTTATCTGTGACATTTACTACTTTCAAATTATAAAGCATCTTAGAAGAAAAAAGATAGCATGGATGCACTATGAATTAAATATCAAAAGATGGAAGAAGAATACAGGAAGAGAACTGGGAAGATGAAAACCGGTATTGATTGTTCTTTAGGTAGGGTGTGCGCTAGCCCTGGACCCAGGAAAGAAGTCAGAGTCCTCTTTACCTACTTCTTATAGCACAAGGCCCTGTCCAAGGTACCCAAATCCCATCAATCCATTCCTGTTACAATTCAGGTTTAAAAGGCTCTTGTGGCCTAATTTAGGAATTAACCACCAACTGTAACAGTTCCCAAAAATGTCAAATACAAACTATTGGTCATCAGTGCATATGACTTCACTTTTATGTTTTAGAAAAAATATACCTGGTCCTTAAGACAGTGGCTCACAGATATAACTGCTTAGGATATGGCTAAATTAAACATTTCAGGCTAAAAAAAAAAGTGGGAGATTTAAAAAACACATAATGGATTAACAGATAGAAAAATACAAAGCTATGTGATAAAATATTTACAATATTATAAATATTTTATAGATATTTTATAAATAAATAAAGCATTATAGTAAAATGCTAATAATAAAAGCGATGTGGGGGCACCCGGGTGGCTTAGTCGGTTAAGTGTCCAACATCGATTCAGGTCATAATCTCGCAATCTGTGAGTCTGAGCCTCACGTCCGGCTCTGTGCTGACAGCTCATAGCCTGGAGCCTGCCTCGGTTTCTGTGTCTCCCTCTCTCTTTCTGCCCCTCCCTGCTCATACTGTCTCTCTCTCTCAATAGTAAACAAACATTAAAAAAATTTTTTTTTTTAATTTAAATTTTTTTTTTCAACATTTTTATTTATTTATGGGACAGACAGAGACAGAGCATGAATGGGGGAGGGGCAGAGAGAGAGGGAGACACAGAATCGGAAACAGGCTCCAGGCTCCGAGCCATCAGCCCAGAGCCTGACGCGGGGCTCGAACTCACGGACCGTGAGATCGTGACCTGGCTGAAGTCGGACGCCCAACCGACTGCGCCACCCAGGCGCCCCTAAAAATTTTTTTAAAAACACTGCATATCATATTAGGGAATACTAATTTAGAAAACTGTTTTCTAACAAAAATGCAAACTAAGCTCCAAACAGGCAATCTAAAAACTCATGAAACAAACTGTTTAGAAGTGGAATCTCTTACAGCAATAAATCATCACAAGGTGCCAGGAAGTCCTTAGAAATATTTACTTACAGTCTGTAACACTTGGGGCTGTCCCTGGTGTGAATTGAATATCCTTCACTCAATCGAGTGTCAGAAGCCACAATTGAAAAATCTTCTCCAGCGATTGCCAATACAGTCCTGGGGGGGGGGGGCCGGGCGACACAAAAATTAGTGAATACTTGCGGATGGTAATACTACCTCTCTAGAGGAGAGCTCTTCATAGCACATATTGGACAAAACCCACTAGATTTGAGCAAGAGCAGGACTCAGAAGAAAGTTGAAAGATCAGTGGGAAAGGATCCCTGGCTATAAGTCGTCTAGGAAAAAAAATTTAAGTACTCCCTAAAAAACAACACAAGCCTAAGTCAAAGCGCAGGTCACTTCGCAGAAGGTAACAGAAAAACCACTGAATTATCATAACATCATCAAAAAATTAAATACCTACTTATGCAAGGTACTGATATCACAAAACAGGGCCATGAGGATCAGATGTAGACAGTGGTGCCACACCAAAAGCTCTCTGAGCTCAAAGGACTTAATGCTTTTCATTTTTTATCCAAGTCCTTATTTAGTATCTACCACTCAGTGGACACCCAAATATCTGTTAGAAATGAATGAACAAAGAACAAACTTTCTCTTTCGTGGCTGTATGATTTATGATTCAGTTTACTGAAGAGGCTAGAGCATGAACTCCCAAAGCAGTCTGTCCAGTTCTAATTCTGGATCTCTCACTTATTAGATATGAGACTGCGGGTAAGCTGTTCAACTTCCCAAGGCATCAATGTCCTCATATAGATCAGAGATTGTAACAGTAACTACCTTACTAGGATTCCGCAAGAATTAAGTTAATAATTACAAAGCCCTTTTACTAGTACCTGAAACATAACTGGTCCTCTAGTGTTAGCTATGATCGCTATGGCATAGATATATGAGGCAGTAGATTGTGACCACTGAGAACCTGGGCTCTGGAGTTACTGGAGACCTGTCCTTGCCACTTCCTAGCTCTGTGACCTCAGACAAATTATCCAAGTTCGAGTTGTTGGTAGTAACAGTTCCTGTGTTACAGGATGACTGAGTCAAATGACACAGATCACATAAAGCACCTAGCACGGTACCTCACAGAACATAAGCACTGAGAAAATGTTATCCATTATTTTTACTGAGGTGGGATCTGCACTGAAGTTCTGAAGTACAAAAGGATGGCATTTCAGGTAACGTGGACAATGAATAAAGGGAAACAGGTAATAATACAAATAAACATTCAAACAACTTACTAAGGTGTTCTGTGTGAACTAGTGGAGGAACATAAGGCTTATGTGAGGGACATGGGTCTGACTTGAGAAAATCCCAAATGCCAAACTGAAGATTTTGGAATGAGAACAGTTACATTTGCAAAGTGGAGTGAAGTTTTAAGAAGCCACTGTGACAGGGGCGCCTTGGTGGCTTAGCTGGTGAAGCGTGCGACTTCAGCTCAGGTCATGATCTCTCAATCAGTGGGTTCAAGCCCCACATGAGGCTCTGTGCTGAGAGCCGAGAGCCTGGAGCCTGCTTCAGATTCTGTGTCTCCCTCTCTCTCTGACCTTCCCCTGCTCACACTCTCTCAAAAATAAGTAAAACATTAAAAAAAATTTTTTAATAAAAAAAAGAAGCAACGGTGACAATAACATAGTACGTGAAAGGGGATGAAAGCACCGCTCCAATAAGACTAATGCAATAGCAATAGAAGGGCGCCTGGTGGCTCAGTTGATTGAGTGTCAGACTTTTGATTCTGGCTCAGGTTCGTGCGGGTTCGTGAGTTTGGGCCCCGAGTCGGGCTCTGTGCTGACATCACGGAGCCTGCTGGCGATTCTCTGCCTGCCTCACGCCCCCTCGTGCTCTCTCTCATGCAAGCTCTCTCGAAATAAAACAAACAAAAGATATGGTGCACGTTAAAAAAAAAAAAAAACTAATGCAGTAAAAAGGCAGCAGTGGTACTGGAAGAAGTGGGGATACTGAGGAAACACACAAACTGTACATGGTTTTTCTAACTACCAATATGCGACAGAAGTGGGAAGAGCAATTGTGACATCCAAGATTTTAAACTTGGTGGAGCAGCACAATGGCATAATTATGAGCATAAAGAAGGAAAGGTAACTGAGAGGAATAATTAGCTAGCTTTTTGTTTTAATATCTTGAGTTTTGGTAACAGGAAAAAATTCAGGTAGAAATGTTTCATTTAAGAAGCCAGAAAGGAGGAACTCATGAGAGGTAAACCTAGAGAAACAAATTTGGGAATTATCCTTCTGCAAATGAGATGTGAATGCTAATAATGGGATTGAACTGCATTTAACGAGACAGTAGAAAAAGGACATGGAACTAAGCCCTGTTCTGCCAAAGCAAAGGCTGCCCATGAGCCAGCAGCAACAGGCGCTACAGAAAAAGAAGACTGAAGAAAGGTAACTTAATAATCACAAGGTCACAAGTTACTAATGTGTAAAGCAGTAATGGCTGAAATTGGATTACAAGGGGCTAAAGAGTAATGAGTACTCTACACACTGGAGAGTCATTCTTACAACTGCCTCACAATGTGCCTCCCATGTTGGGACGTAACTACTTCGTTATCACAGAAAGCGTTTAGAAGTGCAATGGTAAAAGCATACATAAAATCAGTGGCCAACGACGAGCTATGGATTCAAGTCCTGGCTCAACTGCACACCAGCTTTATGACCAGAGCAATGACAAGAGCCCTGGCTCATTTGTAAAAATGGAGCTAATACCACCTAACACTCCGTTATCCTGAGAATTAAAAAAGGGAACTGCCTGCAGTACACAAAATGCTTTTCTACGGATTCTCCCTCTAAACTATGACCAGCTAAGAAAGAGAATGAAATCTGGGCTCAAGAAGTCGAAACACCACACTGTTCAAACACCACACTGTCCTTCGGTGGCAGAAACGAGGCTAAAATTGGAGACTTCCACTCTCTTTCCAACGTATTTCAAAAGTCTGCATTAAAGTTTCAAATCCATAAAGACATGATTAATTAACATGGTTATGTCCAAGAACCGTCTGTTTGTTCAAATCGGGTGTGTGTACAAAGTTTAGTTGGTAACCTACAACCACTGCCTCAATTTACACCTCTTCATTGTTAACAAGTCCTAAACGCAGGGTCCTTCCACATTGCTAGTAACACTTTTAGCGTACAATGAAGGAAAAGTACTAAAGATAAAGCTAATTTTAAAAACACAACTTGAAGGTAACATGCAAGAGTACACATATTAAAGGGTCCCTCTTCTGACTTTTTTCCCCCTGAACTTAAGCTTAAACTTAACTTAAAAAAAATATTTTAAAACTGTAAAATATAATATTCATATAAGGGAGTGCATAAACACATGTGAAGATTCACAAATGGTTACACATCAATAAGCCTAGTGTTGCCGGGGCTGGAAACTCCATCCCATAGTCCAAACAGGTTCTTACCAAGCTCTCATCTACGAAACTAAGTCTAGTCAACCAACGCTGCCTTCCATTTAAAACAACAGAAAACGATTAAGCTGTTTGATTAGAATCATCAACTGCAGACACGACCGTGCATCCAACGACAGTGGCCAACCAATCCTAACTTTTTAACATCAGGCGCTAAACCTCGCCTCGCCTTTGACATGCGAAACCTATTTAGGCCGTAAGAGAAGGTTAGGCCCATTTTTAAACCTCTTTCGTAGCAGAGCCCAGGTTTCAGTTTCTATCTTCTGTCTCACTGCAACAAAGAGCAGGCTATGCACAAGTGACCGGCCTGCAAGGTGAAGCACTTAAGGCCAAAGCTGCCCCTCCGCAACCCATGGAGAGGGAGGCCTGCGGTCGGCGGGGTACGCGGGCTCGGCCGCGACTCCCAAGGCTTCAGCAGGCACGAAGGCGGTGGGGATTGAAAGGTCGGCTCTCTGGTCTTTACCCTCCGTTGAAAGCGTAGGGCGAAAAGCGCATCTCCAAAGGGCCGGCGGCGCCGTGGGGCTCCGCCGCCAGGTCTCTGCCGGGCCCCCAGCACCCCGCGGCCGTCGACAACATCGCGCTGCTCCGGCCGCTGCTGTCTCACGGCGAGATGGCGCCCAGCCGGACATCCCGCCGCTTCCGGCTTCTCGCGGCGCCAGCTCTGGCCGCTCTATCTCGCGCCGCTCGTTGGTTGCTCCCGTCGGTAGCCGGGCGCCCCCTATCCCAAGGAGGCGGGTCAGGTTTTTTGTTGTTTTCCTTAGAAAGGTTTCTTTCCTAAGAAAACATTCGAATTTGCGCCTGATGGACAAACATTTTAAAGTCTTACCATACAAAAAAAGTTGGCAAAACTGTGGAGTAGCGGAAACTCGAATGCTGTATGGGAGTGTAAGTCGGTGCACCCGAAAAGGGAGTGGCATCGCTTGGCGGATTTGAAGATGCATACAGCTTATGACCTAGCAACTCCCGGCTTAGCTGTATGTCGTCCTCGCCAGAAGCCAAGTACAAAAATGTTTTTGTGGCATTCAGTGTTCTTCATGGTTCCAAGTTGGAAATGAGCCAAATGTCCGTAAACAGCAGAGTGCATAAACCAATTGACGGTTATGTCACAACAAAACAAAGAAACAAACAAAAAACCAAAAAAAACTAACCAATTTCAACGACAGGAAAGATACAGCAACGTGGATGAGTCTTAGAAGGTTGAGCAAAAGA
Source organism: Herpailurus yagouaroundi (assembly GCF_014898765.1). Taxonomy (NCBI): domain Eukaryota; kingdom Metazoa; phylum Chordata; class Mammalia; order Carnivora; family Felidae; genus Herpailurus; species Herpailurus yagouaroundi. Next base: position 104,370 of record NW_024412429.1, on the reverse strand, counting down.
AAATATGTTACATAACTTATGAGTACACAGTGAGTAGGAAGAACCTGTTTGACTGGACTATGGGATGGAGTTTCCAGCCCTGGCAACACCAGGCTTATTGATGTGTAACCATTTGTGAATCTTCACATGTGTTTATGCACTCCCTTATATGAATATTATATTTTACAGTTTTACAATATTTTTTTAAAAAAACAAGCAAACAAGCAATTGGTTCTTTTAGCATGGACCACCTGTTATATGCGTGCAGTTTGGGAACCACAGAAGATTTTTGAAAAGCACTTGCTTAATTAAAAATTTCCCCAAGTTTTGGGGCGCCTGGGTGGCGCAGTGGGTTAAGCGTCCGACTTCAGCCAGGTCACAATCTCGCGGTCCGTGAGTTCGAGCCCCGTGTCGGGCTCTGGGCTGATAGCTCAGAGCCTGGAGCCTGTTTCCGATTCTGTGTCTCCCTCTCTCGCTGCCCCTCCCCCGTTCATGCTCTGTGTCTCTCTCTGTCCCCAAAAAAATAAATAAACGTTGGGGAAAAAAAAATTTCCCCAAGTTTTATTGTAAACATAGGATAAAACAGGATTTTCTTTGATGGTTATGGACATAAAAGTATTATACTTATTTAGATTCTGTCCTGGATCCAAAAACTTATATAATACATTTCCCGTCCTCATGGCAACGACAACCTTACTGATTATATAAAGTACAGCTGACCCTTGAACAACACAGGTTTGAACTGCATGGGTCCACTTATACCCAGATTGTTTTTGATACAGTTTAGTACTGTAAATGTATTTTCTCTTATGATTTTCTTAATAACATTTTCTTTTCTTAATTATAAGAAATACAACATATAATTATAAGAATACAACATATAATACATATAACATATAAGATATGTGTTAATTGACTTTTATGTTATCAGCAAAGCTTCCAGTCAACAGTAGCCCGAACAGAGTCAAAAGTTATGTGTGGATTTTCATCTATGTGGAGGTTGGTGCTTCTAACCCCTGCGTTGTTCAAGGGCTAAGAGTACAAAGGAAGCAAATTATAATACAATATATGATTATGCCTAAATGAGCCATAGGAGAGATGAAGATACTCTGGTCCAACCAAGCATACGGAAGTGAAAAGACTAAGAAACAACTACCCATACTCTTGAAACTGCCTTGGCCCCTCCAGCCAACCTAGTAGTCTTTGAACTTTATCAAGCACCCTTAGCCTGACTGATTAACCTTTCTTTATCTGTATGTCATGCATTCTTTCCTAGAAAGAGCAAAGCACTTCTGCATGTGAGGAAACAGAAACCAGACCCCCTTGCACAACCTCTGAGCACTGCAATAATATCTGCAGCTGGCACCATCGGGGCTGCTCGTAATCAAGAAATATTATGGACCACTGCACTCCTTTTACTGATTACTTGCCCTAAATTCCTTTAAAAATCCCTGGCAGAACCTCTTAGCTGGCCTTTGGACAAGAGTTCACCTTCTCCCCAGGTGGCTGGCCTCCTGAAGAAAGCTCATATTCCTTTCCAATCAAAACTCATCTCTTGAGTATTGGCTTTTCTTTTCTTTCCTTTTCTCTTTTCTTTTCTCCTTCCTTTTTAAAATTTTAACTAGCCTCCAGGCCCAATGTTGGTGTTGAAATCACAACCCCGAGATTAAGAGTTGCATGCTCTACCAACTGAGCCCACCAGGTGCCACTTGAGCATTGACTTTTCAAGCCCTGGGCAGCCAAATTTGGGATTCACTAACAAATTTTGGCAAGCCATTCAGGAACCAATGCCCCCGTGGCATCCGGTCCCCGCCCACCCCCCACCCCCCCCAGGGAATCCTAAGGCAGAGCTGAGGGCCACGGCTTCCTTTTAGTTTCCTGGGCTTGTAGCTTGGAGGACCGCAGGACGTTAGCTTCTCAGGGCTAGTTGGTCTCCAGGAGGAAATCTGAGGGATCTGTCCGTACAGCTGATGAGACTATTTTTGTCTCCGGGAAACTCCCTGCTGATTCCCGAATGACACTAGCTGCCAATTTCGCTTTTTGGTTTGACTGGAAAGGAAAGGAGCATTTGAGGGACTTGACAAACTTCTGGACCGGATAAGTCCATCGGAGTGCCTGCTGATGCAAGTTTCTCATTTGTGAAGCATTGGGTGCTTTTGTTTCATTGTCCATGTTTTTTTGTTTCCCATTAGAAAGTCACAGCTTTCAGGAGAAACTAAAAGGGACTTGAATAATGGTCAATTTATTTGGAATTTGGAACAGATCTGTTTTGGTGTGTGTGCAGGGGGAGGGGGTTGTGTTATGTTAAATGTGTGTATAATGGGAAATTCCATTTCTATCCCACCAAATAACCCACTGGACTGAATTTTGAATAAGTGAAAGGAATATAGGCAGGAACCTATGACTAAGAAGAAGGTGGTCTTTTACTGTAACACAGCTTGGTGGTCCATGTACCATTTAGAGATGAGATGGCCACTAAATGACTCTCTTGGGTTCCTTCCTCCCATTCAGTTGCCTCCAAACAAGGGGTCTTGGTTTGGTTCTCTTAGGAAGCCATTTGGGAATGCCTGGGTGGCTCAGTCAGTTGAGCGTCCGACTTCGGCTTGGGTCATGATCTCACGGTTTGTGTGTTTGGGCCCCGCATCGGGCTCTGTGCTGACAGCTCAGAGCCTAGGGCTGCTTCAAATTCTCTGTGTCTCCCTCTCTCTCTGCCCCTCCCCTGCTCTCACTCTGTCTCTCTTTCTCTCTAAAATATAAATAAAAAATTAAAAAAAAAAGGAAACCATTTGGTTCAGTTAGTGAAACTCCAACTTCGGGGGTGGAACCAGAAACTAGGAAGTGTTCAGTTCAATTGGTGAAGCCCCCAACTTTTAGGAAAGAACAAATGCTAACGGAGATACTCTGGGCTTCATTCAATCATAGTTGTGTGTCTTGTGTGTTCTTTCTGAACCTTTGGCCAGGAAGATTGGGAATACACCTTCTCTTCCCAAAGAAGGTCCATTAGGACGTAATTTATTATTTTTTTTTTCAACGTTTATTTATTTTTGGAACAGAGAAAGACAGAGCATGAACGGGGGAGGGGCAGAGAGAGAGGGAGACACAGAATCAGAAACAGGCTCCAGGCTCTGAGCCATCAGCCCAGAGCCTGACGCGGGGCTCGAACTCACGGACTGCAAGATTGTGACCTGGATGAAGTTGGACGCTTAACCGGCTGCGCCACCCAGGCGCCCCCATTAGGACGTAATTTAAATAAAAGGTACAGAGAGCTGAAAAGCAACCAGACAAAAACCCTGTTTTTCAGGAGAGAGAGACAAGAGACAGAGAAAAAAGGGATGTTACTCTAAACTCTGAATCTGCCTCTGGCCTTTCGGGTGGCACCTTCGCACCTCCGCCTCCCCCTCCCCCTCCCCCTATTTCTGTACCTCTGTGGGCACCCGCTCACATAGATGGCTCCTCTACCATCCTTGGTGCCTGGGGCATCGTCAGCTTCTGCTCCTCCTCCTCCTTTCCTTATCAAGAAGCAAAAAGCACCCTGAGCCGTTGGGCCCCTCCTGTGAGGTTCAAGCTAAAGCACCTCCCAAATTCCCATGGAGGGATCCAGGGACTCCCCAAACTTAAACCACTTATCTCAGATTTCCCCACAGATGCCTCAAGTAAAAAGTGACAGTGGGGAACAAATTAATTGAATTTTAGTGGACACAGGCACAACACACTTGGTATTAAAGCTAATTCAAGGTTGGGGCGCCCGGGTGGCTCAGACAGTTAAGCGTGCGACTTCGGCTCAGGTCATGATCTCACAGTTCGTGAGTTGGAGCCCTGCTTGGGATTCTCTCTCTCTCTTTCTCAAAATAAATAAATAAAATTGAAAAAAAATTTAAAAATAATAAAAGCTAATTCAAGGTTTTTGGTTTAATTAAAATAGACATGCTTTTGGAGTTATCAACATGGAATAGGACACAGATAATCAGCTTTTATTCTACCTGAATTTATTAGTTAAAATCATGTCGTATCAGTTGCAATTTGTCAACAAAAATGACTTAAAATGATGGTTGATTTTGTCTGTCTCAAAGTTTTCCTAATTGTTAAGAATAAGTAGTCTGAATAAATAAAAAATTTTATAGCTTTCAAAATGTTTGGCAACCCAAAACTTAAAAGTTTTTCTAAGTTAAATGATAAATTGGGTTGAACTCATTAGATATCTAATTCTTTTCCAAATGAGATAAAGTACTGAAATATTTACTAAACATAGGCTTATCTGTTTCTGGCTCCTTCATACAGAGAAACTAAAGGTACTTGGGTCTGCTAACAAACACAGTTCATACTTAATTGAAAGAGTGTACAAAAAAACATGTTTTTAGAAATTATGAAGGTGTTCATAAATTTGCCATCTAAAGAATCTTTTTTTTAAAAAAATTTTTTTTTCAACATTTATTTATTTTTGGGACAGAGAGAGACAGAGCATGAACGGGGGAGGGGCAGAAAGAGAGGGAGACACCGAATCGGAAACAGGCTCCAGGCTCTGAGCCATCAGCCCAGAGCCCGACGCGGGGCTCGAACTCACAGACCGCGAGATCGTGACCTGGCTGAAGTCGGACGCTCAACCGACTGTGCCACCCAGGCACCCCAACCATCTAAAGAATCTTAGTGTAACAGACAGTTCACAATTGGTTCCTACTTAATTTTCACTGGAGACTAAGGTTTCTAAGAGTTAAAATTCTTCTAAATGTCAGTAAGACTGATGGAAATAAGGAAAGCAACTCTGTATGTAGGAAAGTAAGAGATGTGTAAGAAAGATATAAGAAATGAGATTACATTTTTGTTGAGGTAAAAGTAATTTTGTCCTAAAATGAGACTGGTTATTTAGACAGAAAAGGCTTAGGACAAAATCTGAGTGAAAAAGAAAAATTGTAGAAGGTTTGTGAAGGGAAAACTTTGGTAAAGAATTTTATTTGTGGTCAAAACTAAGATTGAAATGAATGGATTCTGGGGCACCCAAGTGGCTCACTTGGTTGAATGTCAGACTTTTTATTTCAGCTCAGGTCATGATCCCGAGGTTGTGGGATCAAGACCCATGTCAAGCTCTGTGCTGATGGTGCAGCTTGTTTAAGATTCTCTCTCTCTCTCTCTCTCTCTCTCCCTCTCTCTCTCTCTCTCTCTCAAATAAAATTTAAAAAAAAAAAGACATTTTCTTCGATTGTCAGTCTGTTCTTGATAAGAAAGTATAAACAAAGTTTTTTTTTTCTTTATCTGCACAGAAAGTTTCTATGTTTGTCTTTATCAGGTCTTTGATTACTTAAGAGAACTAAAACTTCCGAATATTAAAGGAGGTAAGTTTTGCTAACAACTATATAACTTCTGTGTAGAATCTCTTATTGCCATCTTGGCTAAATAGGTAATAAAGGGTGCTTGCCTGCCTCAGTCAGTAGAGTTTGTGACTCTTGATCTCCAGGTTGTAAGTTCTGGCCCCACAATGGGTGTAGAGATTACTTAAAAAATAATTTTTTTAAAAGATAATTATATATTGAGTGTTATGATAATGATCGTATTTAGGCATGTGCTTTAGAACTTTGAGGGTTTTTTTTGTTTGTTTGTTTATTTTGAGAGTCAGAGATAGAGAGAGAGCACCAGCACATGAGCAGGGGAGGGGCAGAGAAAGAGGGAGAGAGAGAATTCTAAGCAGGCATCTTGATGTCAGCTCAGAGCCCAATGTGGGGTTTGATCTCATGAACCTAACTGTGAGATCATGACCCAAGCTGAAATCAAGAGTCATGTGTTCAACTGAGTGAGCCACCCAGGTGCCTCTAAATAAGTTTTTTTCATTAATTAGGCTTGTTTATTTGGTATGTTAAGCGACTTGGGAAACACTGTCAAACAAATGATGATAAACCTTACTTGAAACATTGCTGATTCTCTAATGTTTGCTTTTCCACATTTAAAGAAATTTTCTCTTAAGGTATCTATGCCTTATAGAAATATGATAAAATATTCATTTGTGAACATATTGAAACATTTAACTTTTCTCCCTATATGAACCTTCCTGAATCCAGAAACTCTCAGTGAGTATTCTTTCTTTCATGGCAGTTATAATTATTTGCATAAGTTCAATAAAAATCTGTTCTCCCTGTAACAGGACACCGTGGGAAATATTGGTTATATTACCAAGGTTTTGAGTAGAATGTCATATTTGAGAAAGACATGAATAGGTTCAGATATGACCAGGGACCTTTAAGGAACTAAGATTGAGTTTATAGAGTCAATAAAGCTCCTTGGAGATATTCATGGGATACCTTGCTTACAGAGTTCTCAGCAGCCTTACTAGGTGAGTAAAGAATGTCACTTCCTGGAAGGTGGAGGAAACCTTAGAATATGTGGGGTATCTCAAGAAGAGGAATTCACCCAAATCTACAGGTATTACAGGCAAATCTGATGGCAAGTTATTGGCTTGGTATCTGGCCTCAAGTCGTTATTAAAAGTTCAATCTAGAGATTCCTTATGAAAAGTTCTAGCAAAGCAATTTTGTGTTTTTTGTTTTGTTCATTTGTTTTTTTGGCAAGCAAGTTTTTAAAATTTTTAAAAATATTTTAAAAAGTTTTCCTTTCATTTATTTTGAGAGAGAGAGATAGAGAGCAGGGGAGGGGCAGAGAGAGAGGAGAGAGAATCCCAAGCAGGTTCTGTGCTGTCAGCACAGGCTCCATGGAACCAGGAGATCACGACCTGAGCCAAAATCAAGAGTTGGGTGCTCAAATGACTGAACCAACCAGGCACCCTGCAAAGCAAGTTTTAAAGAATTTATATGGTCAATCACTATTCTTGCTGAGCTTATGTAAATAATCAGACCAAGTCTGTTAAAACTAGACTTGTTTTTCAAATGAATTAGTCTCAATTTGGCTATCTTTGGAAATTGCTGGAAGCCGAGCTACCCAGCCTGAGTGGCAGAGCCTGGGCTGTGGATGGATTGGTGACTGCAGGGCGGCCCACTGACAGTGAAGCTTCTTGTACTCCCGCTTTTAGGTAATTTGGCCTTAAAAGTACCTGGGGTATTGTCTGTTGGGGAATTGCCCTCAGCAGACCCCCTGGGGGAAAAAAAAAAACATTAGGGAAGAAAATAAGGTTCCGCAAGAAATTGTGCGACCTTGCGTTTAGCCCTTGCCATTCCCCATGGAGGCTCCTCTACTTGCAGGAAGGATAGCCTCATTCATTTGCCAGCAAAGATGGCCAACGAAGGAGAGACGTATGGATCCGAAAGCCCCACTCCGGTAACTAAGGAGTGTATCTACGGACACAGGTCACTCTGACCCCTGGGCCCACTTGGACCCCAGGAGGCATTCCAGATGATGATTGAACCTAGTCGGTTAAAGTATAGAATGGTTCATTGGTTCCATTGTGTCTCTGAGAATGTATAAGACATGGGTTTCTAAGGCCCTCTTGGCCCCCTTCCTGGCACCTCGGACCCAGGCGAACACTTTTGTTCTTCAAAACCACGAATGATTCAGGGAAACAACTAAGAGGTCGTGTCCCTGTAACTGTTCCACTTGAGGTGTTGAGAGATAAATGACCTTTCGTGAAAACAGCAAAGCAAATACTTCATAAATTATAGATAAACATAGATACATAATAAAAACAATAAAAGAAATTAATCAATAAGCAAAGGGCAGGAGGGAACGTATGACAAAACAATCATGTTATTCCTTATGGGGTAATTATACAAAGGAACGTTTTCAAAATTAGATAATGTTAGAAAAACATAGATGACGTATGCTACAAGGAAATCACTAGCATATATAATGCCACGTTTACTGCAATAAATCGGCCAGTTCAACACACTGCTGTTGTCTGTGTCCATTTTTATTTTCGTTTTGTTTTATTTCCACTTTTTCGCTAACGCCGCTCATCCTTTGGGAACCCCTGGACCTGCTGGAGCCGGACTCCGGCAGGAAATGAGGGTGACTTTAGGAAGAAAAATTATGTTTCAATAACACACCTTTGTGGATGTTAAATTCTAGTCTGATTGTCTTTGAGTGTTTGCTGTTTGCCTAAGCTAGACAACTTGAGGTAAACTTCAGAGAGATTGTCACAATAGCTCATGTATAGACAGTCTTTGTGCTTGTTGCTCTGTGAGGATAATAACAAGCCCCATGGGCATATAATTTGAACAGCGGACATTGGGATGGACTCTTCAACAACGGTTAACTCAACTATCACCTTGACCAATTCTATGTGGCTGGGATGACAAAACCATTCTTTTGAAGCTGGAGCTCACCCCATTCCATGGGGCTAACTGTGTACTTGTGGAAGTAGTGGGTGGCCTCGCTTTTTCTTATGACTGGATTGGATGATGCACTTGGGGATGCCCTTATCTCCTGGGACAAGTCATCTCCCACTTGACAGCGATTCCTGGCACATCAAGTAAAGAAGGCCTTTTGATGGTTTTATGCCTTACCATATTTGTCCCAGGAGCTACCTTTATTGATATAATATTGCAAGTAGAGGCTTTAGCCAAGCATACAGCAGCCACCTGTAACCAAACCCGACGTGCAGTCACCCACAAATTTGAAATGTGGCGCTCCAAAACCGAATGGCCTTTGGTATCCTGACTGCAGTACAAGAAGGCACCTTAAGGAGAGCTTAAGGAGGCTCTCATTAAAATAGAGTGTTGTGTATATACTCAAAAAATGTAACTGAAGTCATGAAAGATTTAAACACATTACCACTATAGATGCCCTAGCTCTAGATCCTTTTAGCAGTTGGCTAGATTTAATTCCTTCCAAATGGAAATATACCCTATTAAACATTGCTATATTTCCTGTTCTCTTTCTCTTCTGTTGTTTGACTTTTTGCATCCATCAAGCAGGAGCTCATGCTATTCATACAAACTTGGAGATGTCTTTAGCGTCCCCCTCAGTGGAAATGCCAGAAACAAGAATTTCCCATCCTGTAAAAGGCTTTATTCCAAAATCCCTAGGTGGTCCCCAGTCAGCAGGAAGTAGCTACAGAAGACGGACCTTCACCCTTAATCTCATAGATATGGAATGATGAAATGGACAGTGGGAAACTAAAGCCCCTTCAAGCCCTTCCCACCAACCTACTATCTTTGAGCTTTAACAAGAACCCTTAGCCCAAGTGATTGACCTTTCTTAATCTATCCATCATGCATTCTTTCCTAGGAAGAACAGAGCACCTCTGCATGTCACAAAACAGAGACCAGACCCTCTTGGACAACCCTGGGCACTGAGGAACCACACCCCTTGCACAACCTCTGAGCACTGCGATAACATCTGTAACTGACACCACCCATTCTGCTTGCAACAAGAAATACTATGGACCACTGCAGTCCTTTTACTGATTAACTGCCCTAAACTCCTTTAAAAATCCCTGGGCCAGGGGACGCCTGGGTGGCTGTTGGTTAAGCATCCAACAGCCCAATCTCAGGGCTCATGATTGGGCTCTCTGCTGTCAGCGCAGAGTCAGCTTGAGATCTTCGGCACCGCGGCGCCCCCCCCCCCCCCCCCCCCCCGCGGTCGGGGGCCCTAAAATCAAAATTAAAAAAAAAAAAAAAAAAAAAAAAAAAAAAATTCCCTGGCCAGGCAGAAACCTCTAAGCTGGCTTTGGATAAGAGTCCACCTTCTCCCCAGGTGCCGGCCTCTTGAACAAAGCTCGTATTCCTTTTCAGTCAAAATCATCTCCTGAGTATTGCCTTTTCAAGCCAGGGGCAGCAGAATTTGGGGTTCAGTAACAGTCTCTTTGTGGCAAGTGTGACAAGAGTGCATAAAATGGTAGTAGCAGAAACAAAATAGAATTGAACCTGTAAACCAGGCTGTTTTTTTTCTTTTCATTCTCCAAGTTTGAAAATAGCTAACATGCGCGGAGAGTTTACCATGTGCCTGGCATTGCTCCTGCATTTCCTTAATCCATCTCACAACTTCCTTAGAGGGTGACTGTTACTATTATTCCATTCTACTAACTGAGGCGCTGAGGTCGGGTAACTTGCCGAAGGTCACACCGCTAGACTTCAAAAAGTCAACATTTGAAAATCATTATCTTGCCTCCCCTCGGCAAGGACCAATCAGAAAACGTTCTGGTCCGGCGGCTCACCCCCTAGAACTCCCGGGGAGCTCAGCCCGCCCCTTCTTTCCCTTAAGCCAACTACCCAGCGGAACTGTTGCGGAAACAGCGGAAGTGACGGAGTGCCCACACTTCCCATGGCCGCCACTCTAGTTGGACAACTGGCTGAAGCCTAGGATGGAAGAACTGGCGGAAGTGACATTATCAACGCGCGCCAGAAGTTTAGTAGGGTCGGGAAGGGTCGCCGTGGCGGGCGCCTGGGCCGTCTGTGGCTTAACTTCGTTTTCGCGGCCCCGCAGTGGTCTCTGCAGGGACTCCAGGTAACAGCCCCTTTAGCTTTACCTCTTCTCTGAGGATTGGTGCAGAGGCGACCACTGCAGCGAGTCCCTGGGGCGATAGTGAGGGAGACGCTGAGTGGGCACGCAGGCCGCGCGGGGGCCGCTCCTCCCCGCTCGTGCCGACGCCGCTCCGGCCTGTACCGGCCGCCCACCCACCCCGGCCGCCTGTCCCGCCCGGTGCCCTCATCTGCTGTGCTTTAACAACGGCTTTCATCGTGCGAGTTCGGGTGCAGGGCTCCGGGAGTGCCCGGGACGCAACAGTCCGGCACATCCGAGACCCGGAGTTCCTGTCCTGCCATCCTTTTCTCCTCGTTGATGTTGGAGGGCAGATTGAACCTGGCCTTTGTCCTCCTTTTTTTGCTGTCAGCAGGAATGGCTTTGTTATAAAGTTGTGCTTGAGACTTTAACGTTTTGTCAGAGGCTAGAGATTTCCGGCACGATAGAGCGTAAGCTGTGAATACACAGCGCTTGGTTTACAAGGCCTAGCTGCCTAGGCCCCAGGCCGTGTGCTTTTCTAATTTAAAATTCTAGGTAGGCTTCTGTGTGAAAAATAATACGCTTGAGTGGTTTATGCAGACACTGGGGGGCAATGCAAAATTAACTGATTCTTTTCCCTTATCTGTGATTGCCTTTTAAAAAGATCAAATTTGATGCTTCAGTTTCCAAAATATGAACACACTCTGCAAACAACTTTCTTTTCAAAGGATAAGTTAGTATTATAGGATAAGTTATAAGTAATAGCTAACGGTAGTAGTAACTAAGTAGGATTAAGTTAGAAGTAATAACTGTGGTTTTAATGGCACAGGTGAGTAAAAATGGTCGGTGCCATCACTGGCAATGAGGGATGACCTCTGAACAATCGTAACATCGGCCCGGACCTAGTGCTGCAGATTTCTTATGTAGACTCTGAGGTGCACTAAGGGGTCAGGAGCCACCAGTTTTGGAGAAAGCTCTTGTCATGTTTATGAGTGCTTGAAATCCTGCTCTCATTATTTCTTGCTTTAACCATAGCAGTGACTGCCTTAAGGTGAACTTCCAGCCTCTAGTTTTATCTCTTTGAATTCATCCACACTTGCCAAAGTAGACCTACTCATGCTGCACTTCAAAATCTTGTCCCTGCTCTTTTGCCTATGTGATATGTAAAACTGGTAGACAGTGTGACCCCACTTATATTTGCTACCTCCTCTCCAGAGCTTGTTGCTTGCATATTGCATGCTTTTGCAGTCTTTGTCTCCTTGTGCTTGGTCTTTTGCCTGCAGTGCTGATTTGTAAATTCCTGCTTACCTTGCTAGACCCAAGTCCAGTGATCGTGCTTTGTGAACACATTCCCCTTCAGGACACTTGGCAGTTGCTATGTCTTACCGTCCACAGCATGTGTGCATTTGTTCTTGATGACCTACTATATGCCAGGCATGGTGCTAAGACATTGGTGAGATTCTGCACTCCAGGAACTTGGCATAGTACACCTCTGTTACAGCACTTAAGTTTTGGAGTAATTATTTGTATACCCTTCACATGGAACTCTTTGATGCTAATGACTATTTCCTCTTCATATTTGCATCACTTCTACTGTTATTATAGGATAACAATTTAAAAAATATAATTTTATTATATCTGACATTTTCTGAACCAGAGTTTTTTGGGTTTTTTTTCCCCCCTTTTTCAGTGATGAGTATGTAGGATATATAGTCTTTGGTCCTTTGTCCTGTCAAAGTGATTGATTCTTTCATTCATTCAACAAATATCTGAGTGCTTACTTTGTACCAGTACATGTTTGAAGCTCGTGTGTGTCTTTGGTATATAATTTGTAACTTTCAGACCAGCAAGTTCTATATGTGCCAATATCTTCTTAGATTTTAATGTTTAAACTGAAATCTACTAATAGCTAACATTTATCTTGGGCTTACTAAGTGATAACTAGATGCTGTTCTTGATATGTTGATGAGCCAGTACTGTTTGACTCTAGTTCTCAAAGCAACTCTAATCAAGGTAAGGAGCCATCTGAACTAAATTCAACAAAAGGTCTTTCAGTAGTCACTTGATTCTTTTTTCTAAAAGAAATAAAAAATGTGTAGCCAGTAAAGAAATGATGTGTTAAGGAAAGCTAGATAGAGGCATAGTTTGTATTTATGTGTTCTAAAGAGGTCAAGTTATTGCATATATAAAAACATGTTTTAGGGGCGCCTGGGTGGCGCAGTCGGTTAAGCGTCCGACTTCAGCCAGGTCACGATCTCGCGGTCCGTGAGTTCGAGCCCCGCGTCAGGCTCTGGGCTGATGGCTCGGAGCCTGGAGCCTGTTTCCGATTCTGTGTCTCCCTCTCTCTCTGCCCCTCCCCCGTTCATGCTCTGTCTCTCTCTGTCCCAAAAATAAAAATAAACGTTAAAAACATGTTTTATTTATTTTTGTGTCTGTACATCTTCTATCACAGTGTTGTATTCAGTTAGATTGGGGCACCTGGATGGCTCAGTCAGTTAAGTGTCCAACTTTGGCTCAGGTCGTGATCTCATGGTTTGTGGGTTTGAGCCCCATGTTGGCTCTGTGCTGATGGTGCAGAACCTGCTTGGGATTCTCTCCCTCTGCCATCCCTCACCCCCTGCCCCCCAATAAATAAATAAACTTAAAAGAATAAAACAAGGCAAGAATGAAGCAGTATTTTTTAAAAAATAAATAACTTAGTAGATCAATAAATATCACGTTAAAGTATGTTGGATCCAATTCACTATTTATTGAAATTAACACCTAAGACATTGTGGAGGATATAAAACTGACTGGAATATTTAAAAACCTCAACTTGGCCCAATAGCACTCTGTACACAGTGCTTAATACATTTTTCTACTCAGGGGCATCTGGGTGGCTCAGTCGGTTGAGTGTCTGATTTCAGCTCAGGTCATGATCTCGTCGTTGGTGAGTTTGAGCCTCACATCGGGCTCTGTGCTGACAGAGCCTGGAGCCTGCTTCAGATTCTGTGTCTTCCTCTCTCTCTGCGCCCCCCCCCCCCCCGCTCTGTCTCTTTCAAAAATAAACATAAAAAATAAATGTTTCTACTCTGATTTGACAGTTTCCTTAGGAATGTGTTTTCTCTGTTTTTTCCCAAAAGTTTTTTTTGTTTCTTTGTTTGTTTTAGTGTTTATTTATTGGAGAGAGAGAGACATAGAGTATGAGCGGGGGAGGTACAGAGAGAGAGACACACACACAGAATCTGAAGCAGGCTCCAGGCTCCAAGGTATCAGCACAGAGCCCAACTTGGGGCTCGAACCTACAAGCCTTGAGATCATGACTTGAGCCGAAGTTGGCCGCTTAACCGACTGAGCCACTCAGGCGCCTCGATTTCCCAAAAGTTTTTAAATATTGATTATGACACCTTATTTTTGAACATTCTAAGTATTAAAAACTAAGTTTTTAATGTTTATTTTTCGAGAGACAGAGAGACAAGAGTGTGGGCGGGGGAGGGGCAGAGAGAGAGGGAGTCATAAATTCCGAAGCAGGCTCCAGGCTCTGAGCTGTCAGCACAGAGCCCCATGTGGGGCTTGAATTCCTGAACTGTGAGATCCTGACCTGAGCTGAAGTCGGACTGAGCCACCCAAGCACCGCTGAACATTCTAAGAGCATTTAAATTAAACATGTAATAAAACACTTTTTGTTCTAGTGGTAGTTTTGCATGCGGTCCCAATAAACATGGGAGGGAATAGGATTTCAGCATTATAAGGTTAAAAAGTATATTCCAAAATAGCTTCATTGCTTTTTTCTAGTTTTTTGTGTAATTATGAAACTGGTTCATAAAAGACTGTACAGCTTGTATTCTTACATTAAACCTCAAACTTTTTTCAAAGTGGCGTTACCGTTTCTTGGTGTGCACGAAGACAACGCAAGCAGTTGAGGAAATTGCTAAGAAGTGTGTACTGGGGATGCTTTAGGAAGAGACTGAATGCCGAGGCGAGTTCCAGTCCAAAGGTGTTTAATTTACCAAGAAGAAAGTGAACATCATGGATCAGAACAACAGCCTGCCACCTTATGCTCAGGGCCTGGCCTCCCCTCAGGTAATACAACTGGAGGGAGGGTGTAGATGGGACAGAGTCTACACTGTTAGAGGCAGTAGAAAAAGAAAGGAAGGGAATTTAACCATCTGTCGTTGAAATTGATTTGTCTGATTTTAAGCCTCTTACTTTGTTGAGACATTGTATTAGGCTTTGAGTAGGCTTGATAGTGTTAAATTTGAGGAGTTTATTTGGAAGTTAAAATATGTATTTGTCTGTAAATCTTAATCTTTTGATAAATGTTTATGAAAGTGTTCCATGTGACTATCGGGCCTTTGATTTTGAAAGTAACTTTTGCCAAGTTATTTTCTGTTTTTAGCATTTCTTTTTTATGTTTAAGGTTCCAAATAACATCTACTTTTAAAAAATTAACTCATGATAAGAACACCCACTTTAGGTGTGTTTTGATAATTGTGTACACCTGTGTGTATACAACTGCTCTGATCGAGAGCTGAAGATAGTTTTGCTTAGCCTAGAAAGTCATACAAATGGAACCATACCAGTATGTGCTTTTTTTGTGTATCTCTCTTCTTTGCCCAATATAACATCTGTATATCAGCAGATTCCTTTTTATTGCCGAGTAGTACTCGATTGTATGGATGTACCACATCTTGTGTATCTACTCTCTCCTTGCTGACATTGTGGGTGTTTTCAGGTTGGGGATATTATGAATAAAGTTGCTGTAAACATTTGTGAACAGGCTTTGTGTAGACTGTTTCTGTCTCTCTTGGGTAAATACTTATGAGTGGGATTGCTAGGTCTGTGGTAAGTGTGTGTTTCACTTTATAAGAAACTGCCAGACCATACTCTAGGTCCACCAGCAGCAATGTGAGAGTTCTGCTTGCTGTACATCCTCACTGACACTCTAACTTTTAGCGATTCTAGTGGTTGCTTAGTGCTGTTTCTTTGTGATTTTAATTTGCATTGTCCTGATGACTAACAATCTTGAGCATCCTGTCAATGCTTATTGGCCAACTGCATTATTTTCATTTGTAGAATGTCCTTCACATCTTTCGCCCATTTTTTTAACTGGCTTATTTGTTTGTCTTTTATTGAATTGTAATTGTTCTTTGTGTATTCTGGATACAGGTCCTTTCTGAGATGTAGGTATTGTAGATATTTTCTCTCAGTCTGTGGTGTGGCTTACTTTTTAATTTCTTAATGATATCTTTCAAAGAGTAGAAGGTCTTAATTTTTCTCTGAAGTCCATTTACCAATTTTATTTCAGCGTCAGTGCTTCTGTGTCCTAAGAAATCTTGGTTAACCCAAAGTCTTAAGGATTTTCTCTTTCTGATAAAGTTTTAGCTTTTACATGTGTGCCTGTGATCCATTTTGAGTTCATTTGTATACGTGACATAAAGAAAGGCAGACCTTTCAAAACCTCACTCTTTTTGAAGTCACATAACCTGAATTTTTTCTAGCCAGTATTTTACAGATGTGAGTGATCAACGCAGTATGATCGTACCTATACTATTAGGGCTGCGGTGTATGTTTGACCCTCCTCCTCTCATACTCTTTCTGCCACTATGTTGATGAAACAATTTAACATAAACCTTAGACAATTTTGGTTTATGCTTTCTGCCAAATAAAGTGGTGGAAGTGGGAGAGGATTGTGGCTCCTTTTTGAATTTTGCACGCATTTGAGCATCTGACGAAAACTATGGATTCCTTGATGCAGAAATACTAGGTATACTTTGAAGAGGTTCACAGAGTCACTGCAAACTCTGCAGGCTCTATGGGCTCTGTAGAGTTGGTGCTGGGTGAGGGCATTAGACTGGCTCCCAGAAAAACTTGGCTGTCATTGTGGCTTCTCTGCTGGTGAGACCTGTGGTCTTGGGGAAGTCCTTTAGCTTCTCCTGGTGTCAGTTTTCTTGTCCTTAATGTGGGAAGAACATCGAGTTTTTCCTTTCCCAGAGGGCTGTGATGAGATAAATTAATTTTATCATAAATTATATATTAATAAATATATTATTAAATTAAATTAATAAATGTGACAGTATCTGGAAGTTAAGAAGCATTCGGAAAAATAAATTGATATTATTCTGATAGATGCATTGGATTTTCTTGATATAAACTTTTTGTATACGTGCTGCCAAAGCGAGCACAATATAAACTTTTTGGAGAGCAAATGATCCACGTTTTTGAATAGTATTCTAATAATTGTCGTCATTATTGTTGCTAACACTTCAGTATCTTCTGCGTGCCTGTCATCGTGTTGAATGGGTTCAGTGGCATCTCTGGGCTAACTATATAATTTATTAGGCAAACTTGGACAGATACATTGCGAGTGAAATGGGGAACTACCCAGGTAGTATGCCAGGATAATAGTTTAAAAGCATGGGCAGTCGCTCCAATTATGTCCTTTATACTTTCTAGCAGTATTAGAACATCGTTATCCTGTTGATGTGCCTGAACGGTTAAGCAACTTCCTTGAGTGTTCACATGTAATAAGTGGCAGGGTTGGATTTCACACCCGGGTATAATTCTAAATACCAGGCTCTTACCTACTGTGCTATGGTGAAGAAGAAAGTGATGTGTGTAAGGACAGCAAATGCCTTTCTGTTATGCATCATGACTCCATTTATATTCGGAAAGCATCTGTCTTTGTACGTCTCACCTCCTCTTCTACTAGACAGGTGCTGGAAACAATACCAGCTGGCTTGACTTACTGTCCTCCTGACCTTCCACAGGGTGCCATGACTCCTGGAATCCCCATCTTCAGTCCGATGATGCCTTACGGCACAGGACTGACTCCACAGCCTATTCAGAGCACCAACAGTCTGTCCATCTTGGAGGAGCAGCAGAGGCAGCAGCAGCAGCAGCAGCAGCAGCAACAGCAACAGGCGCAGCAGCAGCAGCAGCAGCAGCAGCAGGCTCAGCAGCAGCAGCAGCAGCAGGCAGTGGCGACCGTTCAGCAGTCAGCATCCCAGCAGGCGACGCAGGCGGCCTCGGGCCAGACACCACAGCTCTTCCACTCACAGACTCTTACCACTGCACCCTTGCCGGGCACCACTCCCCTGTATCCCTCCCCCATGACCCCCATGACGCCCATTACCCCCGCCACGCCAGCCTCTGAGAGCTCTGGGATCGTGCCGCAGCTGCAGTGAGTAATTTGTGTCTTTCCCTCAACCCAGAGGGGCCCCTTGCGGCGGGTGCTGCTCTTCTTTGTTTCAGACGGATTGAGTTGTCGAGGGGGTGGCACTAGTGGTCATCGTATGTCTAAATTTGCTCTTGCTCTGTCTCCCACAGGAGAAAGGATGCAAAGTTGCCTCAGTGAGTCAGTTCCCTTAGTAAAAGGCTCTCATAACATCGCCTCATATTGGGTAGATGGGGTAGCTCGCGTTTATGTCCTTGGGCCAAGCTATCAAATTGTTGTAGACATTTCCCTGCAGCTGATTTGCTGAATCAAGCCTTACATGGTCTCTTTCCCTTTGATGTTTTCTTTGGGAAGGGAAGATTGGAAGATTAGTTACTTAGTTCACAGTGGTCCTTGTTTGTCTTCATTGGTTATTATAAGGGCTGCATATAACTCTTTGGAGAGCTGTGTCCTTTCCACAAGCTGAGAATGTCTGTTCTTGCCCTCAGTGGATTTTTCTGTATAAATTAAATGGGTCCTATATGTATCAGAATTGGACGCAGGGTGGAGGTAGGAAAAAAGTCCTGAAAAATACACCAATATTCTCTTGTATCTATCAGTGTGAAGTACATAGCTTTTGCTTTTAGGAAGCATGGCCAAAGTGAAGGGTCATTTGCAATAATTAGTTCACCAGCCATCGCTGGTCATTTTTGTCACTAAGTAATATTTCATCGTAGATCCTGTTATCCAAATCTTGCCTCAGATTTTTGATCTGATGTGATTTTAAAAATCAGATGATTTTCATTTTAATACTTTAGAGAGATAATCCCTTGTTAGTTCACATTTTTCAGCAACATTCCCTGGTGTCTTGCTTGCTTGTCTGGCTTTTATGGCCATTTAAGTTTTTACCTCTTGTTTAAATCATAAGTTATAACCAGTTGTGATGGGGTGTTTGTTTCATCTTGGCACCTTAACCCTTCTGGTATTCCACAAGGCATCTAGTCAGACACGTTACTGAGTTTCCATATCCATTAAGAACCCTGGTAGGTTGGGAATTCAGTGGCCTCTAAATCCTACAAGCTTATGAAGACTTGGGATAGATAATCAGTGAAAATATATAAGAACACATTTTTAACGGGTGCTTGGCTGGCTCAGTTGGAAGAGCATGCGACTCTTGATCTTGCGGTTGTGAGTTTGAGCCCCATGTTGGGTGTATAGATTATTTAAATTAGTAAACTTAAAGAAAATCATACATTTTTAAGAAGAATTCTGGGGAGGTGGCAGAGTCAAGAAAATCCCTGGACCGAATGGCTTCGGTGAACTCTACCAGACATTTAAAGAAGAACTAATACCAGTCCTTCTCAAAGTTTTCTGCAAAATCGAGGGAACATTTTTTAACTCATTCAGTGAGGCCAGCAGTACGCTGACACCAAAGCCAAAGATACTAAAAAGTCTACAGACCGGTATCCCCATTGATCATTGATACAAAAATCCTCAAAAAAATACTAGGAAACATCATTAAGCAGCATGGTGTAAGATTATTCACCATGACCAAGTGGGATTTATTCTTAGAATGAAAGGGTAGATCAACATACAAAAATCAACCATTGGGGGCACCTGGGTGGCTCAGTCAGTTAAGCATTCGATTCAATTTTGACTCAGGTCATGATCTCACTGTGAGTTCGAGCCCCTCATTGGGCTCTGTGCTGACAGCATGGACCCTTCTTGGGATCCTCTCTCTTCCTCTCTCTCTGCTCCTTCCCTGCTCATGCTCGCTCTCTCTCTGTCTCCCCCCCCCCCCCCTAAGTAACTAACCTTAAAAAATCAACCACTGTAATATACCACAACAATAAAATGAAAAGAAAACGGATACCTCAATTGATGCAGAAAAAGAATGGACAAAATTCAACACCCTTTCATGGTAAGAACACTCAACAAAATAGGAAAAGATGGAAACTGCCTTAACATAGTAAAAGCCATATTTAGAAAACCATAGCAAACCTAATACTTAACATTGAAAGACTTAATGCTTTTCCTCTATGATCAGGAACAAGGGAGGGACAACCTCTTTCTCCATCTCTTTCTTTTTTTCTTTTTTCTTTACATTTATTTATTTTTGAGAGAGAGAGAGACAGAGAGAGACAGAGCACACATTGGGGAGGGGCAGAGAGAGAAGGAGACAGAATCCGAAGCAGGCTCCATGCTCTGAGCTGTCAGCACAGATCCCGACGCGGGGCTCGAACCCACAAACTGTGAGATCATGACCTGAGCTGAAGTCGGATGCTCAACTGGCTGAGCCACCCAGGCACCCCGCTCTTTCTCCCATTTCTATTCAACATAGTACCAGAGCAAGACAAAAAAAGGGTATCTAGAGTAGAAAGGAAGAGATAAAATTATGTGTTGGCAGATGTTATGATCTTATGTGTAGAAAATCGTAATGAGTCCACAAAAAAACCTGTTAGCTATAATAAGTGAGTTTATTTAGCAAAGTAGCAGGATACAAAGTTAACACTTGAAAATCAGTTGCATTTCTGTATATAGACAGTGAACAATATGAAAAGGAAATTACAGGTGTCCCTGGGCAGCTCAGTCGTCCTTGGGTAGCTCAGTCGATTAAGTGCCTGACTTCAGCTCAGATCGTGATCTCACGATTCGTGGGTTCGAACCCAGGGTTGGGCTCTGTGCTGACAGCTTAGAGCCTGGAGCCCACTTTGGATTCTGTGTCTCCCTCTCTCTCTATGCCCCTTCCCTGCTCACACTCTCTCTCTCTTAAAAATAAACATTAAAAATTTTTTTTGAAAAGCAAATTACAAAAACAATTCTATTAACAAGATCAAAAAGGATAAAATACACTAAAACCTTGAATTGTGGGTGACTTGTTCTCTGCATGTTTCGCAAGATGAGCAAACATTTCTAATAAATTTTAACTTGACAAATGAGCAGTGTCTTGCAATACGAGTAGCACGTGATGCTGAATGTCACATGATCACAACCTAGCCAATGGTTCTTGAAATTTGCTTTGATAGACAAGTGCTTTGGATTACAAGCATGTTTCTGGATTGAATTATGCTCTCAAACCAAGGTTTTGTTGTACTTAGGAATTAACCAAGGATGTGAAAGACGTATGATGAGAACTATAAAACATTGCTGAAAGAACTTTAAAAAAGACATGAAAAGTGGAAACACATCTCAGGTTCATGGATTAGAAGATTTAATATTGTCAAAATTTTAATATTGCCCAAAATGATCTATAGGTGCAGTGCAATCCCTATCAAAATCCCAATGATATTTTTTGCAGAAGTAGAAAAAATCATGCTAAAATTCAAATGGAATCCCAAGGAACTTTGAATGGCCAAAAACAATCCTGAAAAGGAAGAGCAAACCAGAGGGCTCTCACTTCCTAATTTCAGAACTTACTACGAAGTTTCAGCAATCAAAACTGTGGTATTGGCATAAACGCAGACATATAGACCAATGCAGTAGGATAGAGAGCCCAGAAATAACCCTTGCATATATGGTCAAATGATACTTGTCAAGGGTCCCAAGACTGTTCAATGGAGAAAAGATAGTGTTTTCAACTAATGGTGCTGGGACAACTGGATATCCACATGCAAAAGAATGAAGTTGGACCCGTAGCTAACACCAAATAAAAAACTAACTTAAAATAGATCAAAGACCTAAGTGTAAGACCTAAAACAATAAAACTCGGTGAAGAAAACATAGGACAAAAGCTTTGTGACATTGGACTTCACAATGTTTTCTCAGATGTGACACAAAGGCATGGGTAACAACAGAAAAAACATAAAGTAGACTACATGACACTTTTAAAACTTGTAAAAATTTTTTTTAAAAAGAAAACTTGTATACCAAAAGACACTGTTCACAGAGTAAAAAGGCAACCAACAGGAAGGGAGAAAATGCATCCCATAAAGGATTATTATCTAGATACTTAAAGAACTACTGAAACTCAACAATGAAAACCAAAGAGCCTGATTCCAAAAATGGGCAAAGGACTTGAATAGACATTTTGCCAAAGAAAATACACAAATAGCCAATAAGCACATGAAAGGATGCTCAACGTCACTAAACATTATGTAAATGCAAGTCAAAACTACAATGAGACCACCACCTCATACCCATTAGGATGGCTATTATCAAAAATAGTATAACAAGTGTTGGGGATATGGAGAAATTTGAACCCTTATGCACTGTTGCTTAAGAAGAAAAAAATACATGTAGCAAATATGTGACTAAATTTGTGGTAGATGTACCACAACTTGATTATTTCTTAAGTAGAGAAATGCTAAAGGCAGGTGTGTATATAAAATTAATTGGAAGGAAATAGGTGAGGCAGAAATGAAAACATTCATTGGGTTGATCATTTTTTTATTTCTAATGCTCATTTGTTTATTGAGTGAGAGAGAATCCCAAACAGGCTCCATGCTGCACTCGATCTCACGTACCGTGAGACCATGACCTGAGCCAAAATCAAGAGTCAGACACTCAACTGACTGAACCATGCAGGCACCCCTTGGGTTGATTATTCCAATTGGCCTTACAATTGTTTATTAAAGAACACAGCTTGGGGCACCTGTGTGGCTCAGTCGGTCTGGCGCCCGACTTCAGCTCAGGTCATGATCTCATAGTTTGTGAGTTTGAGCCCCATGTTGGGCTCTGTGCTGACAGCTCAGAGCCTGGAACCTGCTTCGGATTCTGTGTCTCCCTCTCTCTCTGCCCCTCCCCTGCTCATGCTCTGTCTCTGTCTCAAAAGTAAATGAACATTAAAAAAAAGTTAAAAGAGAAAAAAACACAGCTATCCTCTTATCCAACCCAGTTGTGAGCCATCAAGTTTTCAAACTGTTGCATTTTGACAGGACGGGAACCAAAAGCAGCAATGAGCTGGAAACAGCTGGAGATGTATTTGCAATCTGGAATCGGTATTCATACGACAGTGATGTCCCATGCCCGTGCATGATGGTTTATGGGCAATTAGTGTCATTCAAAGGGCAAATAAGGGCTTCGTTCAGAAGGCTAAGGCATGGCTCTGCAGATAGATGGACTGAAAGCCTGGCTACCACTTAGGAGCCGTGTTTATCTGGAGCAAGGATCCCATTTTATCTGGAGCAACCATGCCATTTAAGCCTCAGCTTCTGCATCTGAAGATGTGAATATTAATAGTTATTACTTCATAGTGCATTGTAAGTATTAAGTGGGGTAACCCATGTAAAATGCTCACCATGGTGTGTGGTAAACATAATAAATGTCAACAATGTAAATTTTTTTTTAATTTTAATTTTTATTTATTTTTATTTAAAAAACTTTTTAATGTTTATTTATTTTTGAGAGAGAGAGGGAGGGAGAGAGAGGGAGAAAGAGAGACAGAGCATGAGCGGGGGAGGAGCAGAGAGAGAGGGAGACACAGAATCCGAAACAGGCTCCAGGCTCTGAGCTGTCAGCACAGAGCCCGACGTGGGGCTCGAACTCATGAACCGTGAGATCATGACCTGAGCTGAAGCCGGACGCTCAACTGACTGAGCCACCCAGGTGCCCCAATGTAAAATTTTTTTAATTAAAATTTAAACTGACCTAATTACATTGTTCTAGTAAAAGAATCAGATTTCTAGATAATTATCTAACACTTCATCCTGTAAAAGTTAAATGATCATGCTTTCTTTTCAAATTTCTTGCAGAAATATTGTATCTACGGTGAATCTTGGCTGTAAGCTTGACCTAAAGACCATTGCACTTCGTGCCCGAAATGCTGAATATAATCCCAAGGTCAGAGCAATTACAATGTATTTCAAATTATAATAATACAGGAATTTGTTGTTAAAGGTCCCTAGACCAAAACGTGTTATGCATAAGTTTGTTGATACCAACAAAATGAGGAATTAAAGAAAATTGTGTATTGTTTTTTATTGAGAGACCCTAGAATCACAGCAGTCTACAAGATAAAGTACTAAATTTATTTACCCATTGTGATGGGGATCCTGTGACATTAAAAAACAAAATATGTGGTATGATTTCATATATGTTTTGAAAACCATATAGAATGGAATGATACGCTGTCTGGAATTTACTTGAAAATAAAACAATTAGAGAATTGGGGAAGGGCACATGGGTGAAACAAGATAGGCCAGAAGTTAATAATTGTTAGGGTTGGGTAATAAGTACAGGGAGTTTATTATATTTTTCTATGTATAACTTTTAAACTTTATAATAAAAATATTATGGGGTAAAAATACCTATGATACTTTTTACATTAACATAAGCAGCCTGAGTACATGGTAAGGCTTTTGTCTCTGCATTGGTAGATAAGTTGTTTTTTAAAAAAATAGTAAATATTTGCATTCACAAACGGACGGACATTCTTCAAGGACTAGACAGACCAGGCCTCTGAGTGGAGATGATCGGATTGAAGAAGAGCTCTCAGGTAGGGCCCTGTAGAAGACAGTTCCCCTAAAGTGGGAGAATCTATTAGCGTGCTGTTTACTTTCATACATGGGGAACCACTGTTAAACTGGTTTCGTTTAACAAAGGAAAAATAAGATTTTATATAAGAAAAAAAGAGAAGGCAGAAGGACACACTTGAGAATCTGAGTATTCTATTTGACAGGCTATCTGTGTCAGTGTCTGTGCCTCTCAGTTTTTCCAGATTACCGCCATATCCTTTACTGATGTCCCTTGTTCCCCCTTTGGTGAAACTCCCAGTCTAGGTTGCCCATGCGGATTTGACTCCTTTTCTTATGTGGTGTCATTATTTGAATGTCATCTTGAAATAGTGTCCAAGTGGCAGCATGTAAGCCTACCTGGATGTTAGACAATGGAGAAATATCATAAGAAATAAGTGAAATTCACTTCATACATCCAGTATTTTTTAGTTTGCTTACACCTAACCAGAAGGATTAACTCCCCAAGAATCAGCTTGGTCAATTTTAGGAACGGAAAGTCTTTTTTCTCAACTTATTGATTGTTCTGTTCTGTGCCTCCCTGCGCCCCCCGAGTATTTATCCCATTTGTTAACAATTGTGCCAATACTACTTGGCCGGCCAATAAATAGTTGAGGACACTTTTATTATCTGGCTCTGTTTTAGCCAGTGAAGTTATGATAAAGCATTTGTTAGGTGAGTGGTTTCATTTGTTGTTTGAGCCACAATCGAGAAACTTCTGTTTTAGTTTGGGAATTCCTGGTCAGGGTAGAGATCTCATACACTGGGTGAAATCATGTTCTTGTACCACATTTTGTCAACAGCACAAAATGATTAAACACAAGGGGAAGAAGTGAGAAAGAACAGGCAGTATATATACCAAGTGTGTTGTCCTATCCTTGATTCCAAGCTCTTGGGAGGAAGCTGTATTTTCAGGAGTCATCACTTTCTGGAGGTCTTTTAGTAGATTCGGGGTCAATCTTCAGGCAGAACCCATGCCCAGTTGGATTCTGAGTACATGCAAACTGGGGAAGTTATCCATGTGTCTAATCCTGGTGCTTGAGAATGGTATTTCAGTTAGAGTCTCAAATGTTTTCTTCTACGCAGTTTGAAGCTGACTTTCACTGATAATCGCTTTCATGTTTCTGTCTGCTGCCTGTACATCACCTAGAGATGTGTGCGGTGATGTTTTCTTTAGAAACGTGGCTTACCCATAATGGGGCATGCGACTGTGTATACGACTGACATTGGTTTGACCAGGGCAGGTTTCCTATGCTATCCAAAAGTTTGCATTAAGTCACTTTGCTTTCATTAGAGACCTACATTAGTGCCTGTTTTTGCCAACGGAAAGAAATCTGAAGAGAATTTCTGCTTTTACAAAATGGTGATTGTTCCTCACTTTACTCCATTTGGGTTTATGAAAGGTTTCACAGGAACACTCTACTTTTCAGTAGCAGGGGAAACCTGTTTTTGACAAGACCAGGATATATCAAGGTTGGGACAGTTAGTGGGAGCCAGGCCAGTTTTCATGCATCTTTCAGGAACAGTGTCATAGGGTGAGAATTTGCAGGGATTTTGGGGTGTAACACCCTGTCATTAGGGCTAGGATTGTAGGCCAAGAAAAATAAAACTGTTTTTGGAAACTTGGGCTGTTTTAGCGCTTGCCTTTTAACAAAGGAAAACTTCAGTCAACAGGAGAACTATGTACATACTATTAAACGGTGTATCTAAACTTTGGGCACTCAATCAAATCTAAGAGGAAGTTCAGAGCCTTGCCCTCTATTATGTGAGAACTGAAGATATGGCATTTCTCAGCAGCCTTTTGAACTTCTCAAGTTGAATATCCCCAATATTTTTGTAAAATTTGAATCAATGTACGTATTTGTCTTTTTTTTTTTTTCCAGTGTGGCTTTTTGTGTGTGTGTGCATATGCATAAGTATTAAAACTTGAGGATGACTTTGACACCCAACTATTTTGAGATATTTAAATAAAACAAAGAGAAAGACAATGACCAAGTTTCTGCCTCCCTCCTCAACCAGAAAAACTATATATATCATTGTGTCGTCATTGGCAGCTAACCCTAGTAAGAACTGCATGAGTTAGAGAAGCCATTTTCCTTAGAGTAGGCTGTACAGTCAGAAATCTGATTGTACAGAAATCAGAAATCAGAAGTCTGATTTCTCTAATAAGTCATTAATTTATTTTTAATGTTTTAATTGGAGATAACCAAAGAAAATAGACAACTCTTATTGTCCTAATAACATAAACCCAAATCTTATTGAATGTTAATATTTACTCATGAACCTCTAGTAAGATAACTGTTTTAGTAGAATGAGCTTTTGTAACAGAATATATCTTATAACAACATTTAAAAGTTACGCTGTATCAATGTAAAAATATTAATGTAAAATATACCTTGATTATTTTAAATATATGAGTCGTTATTGAATGACTTATTCTAGGATGTATCATCAGAACAAAACAGAATGAAGTAGGTTTAGATTTTTTTTCATAGTTTACTAAAATACGTTTTCTTAAGGAAAGGGAAGTAAAGTGGTTGGGTTTAGGTTGGAGTAGTATTTAAGAGTTACATAGAAAGCAGACAAAATAATTTTGTAGAAGTGTAGGGGTATGTTTGTCAGCTGAACCAGGTAAGTTGGATGAATATATGTTAGCTGTACATTGAGAAAAAAGTTAAGTGATGGTCTTGGAGTGAGTTTCTAAATCTCTGTCTTTTATATACAAGTGAGAAAGATGTAGCCTAGGTAGAAATGTCCAAAATAAAAGTTGCTGTAATAACTGTCTAAGAAAGAAAATGACTCCTTTAGTTATTGAGACTTTTTGTTCTGCTTGGTTGAGCGAATTAAAATTTGGAGGACATCAAATATGGCTAATTATTTTAGAACCCTTTCTTTTTACAGTAAGAATAAATCTTTATGGTTGCCCAGTAGCCATTGAGGAAACCACAAAGATACTTCAATGTAAAAACAGTTCTTTTTTGTTTTTAATTTTATTTTATTTAGAGTGAGAATTTAAGAAAGAAAACGGAAAAGCCAGAACTGTTGAACTTCTTTCATCATTTAAAGCATTTTACCTTTGGGGCGCCTGGGTGGCGCAGTCGGTTAAGCGTCCGACTTCAGCCAGGTCACGATCTCGCGGTCCGGGAGTTCGAGCCCCGCGTCGGGCTCTGGGCTGATGGCTCAGAGCCTGGAGCCTGTTTCCGATTCTGTGTCTCCCTCTCTCTCTGCCCCTCCCCCGTTCATGCTCTGTCTCTCTCTGTCCCAAAAATAAATAAACTTTGAAAAAAAAAATTTTAAAGCATTTTACCTTTGACTTTGAAATGTAATATCAGCATATTAAGTTAGACAGTACATATCTAATGTTGAATTTTTGAAGGTTAACACACAAACCTGAATTTGTAAGGTTGAATTTGTGATAAACTGTAACAATTTCCTTAATAAGAAGATAAAGTGTATATTTATTATCTGTTGTGCCTCCTATAGTCTCAACCATTTCTATTAGTTATCTTCAGCCAGAGCGATTCAATGTTGTGTCCTACGGACATAAGGAAAACTAGCAGGTAGATAACCAAGAAATGTCTTGCTGTCTGTTCATCGGTACACGTCATATGTCCCTTTTTTAATCGTTTAAAGTGGTAAAATAAACATGTATAGCTCCATTTGTCCTTCCACCAAGTAATAGAATGGCTCTTATATAGCATATAAAAATGAAAGTAAAGGCTAAATAAAAACTGTTTATTGGCCAGGTTTTTATCTTTATCTTAAGAAATTATGTAAATATTAGACATTTATAACCATTTATGCACTGGAAGTAACCATTTATGCACTGTGGTAAGCCAGTATACAGGGTGTATGTAGCATTATAATAATTAATCTTTTATCTATTATTTTATTTTGGATACATAATTCTACAATGTTATAGTCTCTAATGAAATGATATTATTTGATCAATAAAATCAGTAGAGGGAATTTAGTAAATGCAAGGTTAGGCTTTTCTGGGACTTGTACAAACTAGAATGTAGTGCTTGTATTTTTGCATGGTGGTAAAATCTGCAGGAAGACAGAGCAGTTTTAAAACTAAAATTGCAAAAGGAATCTAATTTGTTAAAGAGCTATCCTGATTGGAAATACATGAATATTTCTTATGTAATCATCAGATATTAAAATTTTAGGGTTATTTGCAAGTAATTTTTTGCTTTTTATCATGTAAACTAGTAATGGAGGCCATTCATTCAACCCACAGCTGAAATATGTTCCCCTCGAGTTACGATGTTAGCAGTAAAAACATTGTTAAAAAGTCCAAATTAAAAATAAAAAGTTTGATTTTTTTCTTAATTTGCAATTTTATGTGTTGATACTTTAATACTGTTTCTAAAAGCTAGTTGGAAACAGAAGGTCACTCCACTACATATTGATATGTTTGTAATTTGATTTACTCCCTCTGGAGGTAGAAAAGGTTTATCAATCGATTTGCCAAAAAAAATCAGTAAGTTAACAGTTCTAGGAGCTAGCAAATATAAGGTAGAAACAGAGGCACTGATATTTATTAAGGACGTAATTAAAGTAAAATTTTTTGCAAAGATTAGTTGTTGTTGCAATGGTGTGGAAGAATACACAGATCTTGGTTCAACGTACTCAGTAGTCACTGTATTCTGCTCCCTGTGCAAAGAAAAGCATGCGTGCTGCCCGGTGATGTAAGAGACCCACGTATAGGAACATGTGCCAGGGATTTTGAGAACTCTCCATTTTACCAGTCGTGACGTTCATTGTCTTACTCTCCTAAAGGAAGTCAGTCTGGCGTGACCTCATTAACAATTGTCTCTGACCATTTTAGCGGTTTGCTGCTGTTATCATGAGAATAAGAGAGCCCCGAACCACTGCACTAATATTCAGTTCTGGGAAAATGGTGTGCACAGGAGCCAAGAGGTAGGTTTAAGGAGTTTATTCTCCTGGTTGTACGTTACCATGGTTACTCAGTTGCATTTTATGTGTCTTTGATAAAATGGAACATCCAAGCTGTTACTAAGAATCCCTTTATGTAACAAATTTTATGTATAACACAAATTCATCCCCAAGTGAAAACAAATTGGTCATGAATCACAAAATTTCCGAGCAGATGGTGTGAGAGTGTATAGATCTGCTTGGTACTGGCAGTGGGACAGACCACGTGTGTTGGTCATAGATGCCCGCTGCTCCTTGTTGTAAATAGGCTTCATCATGAGAGTTAGGGTTTATTCAGGTCTTAAGATGTCTACCCCTTTCATAAATGCTGTTGCCTATATTCTGCGTCTGTTTGAAGTGATCCTGTCTGTGAAGGTTAGTGCTTTGGGGCCTTGGCTGTAAACCTTGTCTTACAGAGTTCATGTAACTGGTAGAAGGTGAAGGTTGGAGGAAGATTAGTGGCATCAGCTTCATAGAGCTTGAATAAGTGAAGTAAATTAAGCTCTTAAAATAAAAATTAATATGACTTGGAGTTGTCTACACACCAAGAGGGCTGCAGATGTTTTTGCTTATTCTGAACTTTGAAGTTGTCTTTTTTTTTTTTTTTTAATGTTTGTTTAGTTTTGAGAGAGAGAAACAGTGCAAGTGGGGGAGGGGCAGAGAGCTAGGGAGACACAGAATCGGAAGCAGGTTCCAGGCTCCAAGCTGTCAGCACAGAGCCGGAAGTGGGGCTTGGACTTGTGAAACAGCGAGATCATGACCTGAGCTGAAGTCGGACGCTTAACCCACTGAGCCACCCACGCGCCCCTGAAGTTGTCTTTAATGAGGGGAAGGCCATTGGTGTGGACACAGTGGTTCCTGATCTCCTGTGTTGCCTTTTTCAGAAGGCAAGGTGTGGGTCTCTCCCTGGCTTCCACATAAGTCTTCATTTCGGAGTCTTGCTTGTTTTTTCCTGGATGCGTCATCAAAAGCTTCTGGCTTATCAATAAATGCTGGGTGTTTTTTTTCTTTCCCAGACATGCTATTCACTCACTGTTTAGCTGTCTTTATCCATTTGCTACACACTGAATAGTGGGTATCTAGTTGCATGATTATTTTATCAAGATAGGAATCCACAAATAAATTTATTTTCCTCAAGAAAAAAAAAGCATTGCAAGTAGGTATGTTTAATTTCTGTTATCCCTAACCCTTGCACTTGAGAGTCTTTTGCTTATGATAGTATTATTGCTTTTATTTTGCTTTTCTTACATGGGCCGTACATTACTAAGCCATAGTTTTATCCAACAGATGAGTTATAGGAATGGATAGAGATTTAATATAAAAGAAGATACAATTAGAGTATGCATTATCTAAGTATAAATCTCATTAATATTTTCCTATTAAAGTGAAATTGTTAATTTTCACCTTAGGAATTTGTAGGCTAAAATACAGTAATCGTAATGATCATGGTGATGATGAGATGTTCCACATCTGTAAAATCTGGGCATATCAGTAGTCTGATGAATTGAATTTTGAATTCAATTTTATTTTAGCTGTCTTTGACTATGACTATCTCACTTTTTCTTCTCCCTAGTGAAGAGCAGTCCCGACTAGCAGCAAGAAAATATGCCAGAGTTGTACAGAAATTAGGTTTTCCAGCAAAGTTCTTGGACTTCAAGATTCAGAATATGGTGGGGAGCTGTGATGTGAAATTCCCTATAAGGTTAGAAGGCCTCGTGCTGACCCACCAACAATTTAGTAGGTGAGTCTGAAATGTATTGTGATTGCCTTTGGCAACAATTCACTTATAATCTGTGTAAACATTATTCATGATAAAACATACGCAGAACAGTCGGTATGTAAGAACAAGGGATGTACTGATAGATGTATTGAATGTTGAAGTTTCTTCTTTCTGTCTTGGAAAATACATTTTTCTCACCATTCTCCTACCTCCCATTTCACTTATTGACATCCACAACTCCCCTTGACTGGGATGAAATTGGCTCCCTGTTATTTTATTGCTCAGTAAGTGCATTTTAAATGCATGAATTAAATCCACAACCTGTTATGTCAACTCTTGTCCCCAGTTGTTTGAATTTCTCTAGTGAACATTATACGAGCTGTACCAGTAAAGTATAAACTTGAGTGAAATGATTATTATTTCCTCTTACTTTCCCTGCCACCTACAAGGCCACTGCCCACTTCTCCAGCCTCTCTGCTCCCAGCACCGCTTAGACTTGCCCTGCCCTTCTTGGACCAGGGCTCTTGGTCCAAGTTTTATACTTGGCACCTTCTTGTTATACTTTTCACCTAGGAAACTCCCACTGGCACTTCAGATATCCACCCAAGATCCCACTTCCTCAGAGAAGCCTGTCCTGCATTTCCCAGTAGGTTAACCACACACATCGTTACTGTTTTCAGTCTGTCTGAACTGGGAGCATGAGGCTGCTACGACATCAGAAAATCCAGACTCATTAGAAATAGAGTTCGTTGGTCTTCAAGTGCCTATGACAGGTCACCCTCACTGGCCTTAAGTTCTCTTTCCTGTGGGTTGGCCTCGCAGTGAATTTGCCGTTTAGTCAGTATTTTCCCTGCGCAGGTCCTCATTTTACCTGAAGCATGGACAGCTTTTAATTTCTAAACTGTTTTTGTAATTTTCCTCCTAGTTACGAGCCAGAGTTATTTCCTGGTTTAATCTACAGAATGATCAAACCCAGAATTGTTCTTCTTATTTTTGTTTCTGGAAAAGTTGTTTTAACAGGTAAGTTGTAACAGGAAGTAGTATCCAGAGGTTTGAGGTTTGCAAGAGTTTCAAGAACAGCATTTTCTCAGTGCTGAGAAGTAATTTCAGTTGGCTGGCAAGTGGTGAAGACACCTTTACCCCTTTCTTCTCCTCACCCTAACACTCTGATGGGAAACATATGCACCAAGGGGGTGAGAGTAGGGAAGATGGCCATTACATTGCTTAAGAGATGGCATTTTAAGCTGGAAATCCTCCTGTAAAGCTTTGAGATTCATCTGTGTCGTTAGGAGACAACAGAGGGAAGTTTAGAAGAGCTTGCTTAAAGGCAGCAGGTGGGAGAATAAGATTTGGTCATTCCTTCTGCACTGCTTGGGTCACGAGCTGCTGAGGTCACAAGCTGGTGCAGGGACTAACACTGGTCACATGTGGTGGACTGCAGGGCAGGAGGCTGGAGTCATCTAGGGCACTGTTTTGTGGCTTAAAAAGCCATTTTAAGAAAATAGTACTTTAAAAAGAAAAACAGGGTTGTATCAAGGGATTCCCTCATTAGTGTTCTAATGTCTGCATCTGTCAGTCTAACTGGGAATGGAGAGAATTGTGCTTGTGGTGTTAAAGTAATTTTACCTCTTAAACATGTTAAGAACAGCTATTTCAGACTCCTCTCTTCTCTGACTTGTCTTCATAGGTGCTAAAGTCAGAGCAGAAATTTATGAAGCATTTGAAAATATCTACCCTATTCTAAAGGGTTTCAGGAAGACGACATAATGGCTGTTAATGTACTCCTGCCTCTGCACCCACTTGTTCTTTTTTTTAAAAACAAATCAGTTTTGGTACATTTAAATGGTGGTGTTGTGGAGGGTCCCAGTTTGGTGAGAAGATGGGCGTTCTGTGGGTTGCAGCACCAGGTGAAGCTCTCCAGCGTGCACTCCCCGTGGCGATGCTGGGAAGTGGTCTTCTGCGCAGAGAACACTGCAGCATTATGTAAGTTGCTCGTACTGTGCTGCTGTTTGAGTTGTGCTGCCTGTTTATTTATATTTAGATTTTAAACATACTGCTGTTGACAAGTTGGTTTGAGGTACAGAACTTCAAATGTTAAAGCCACCTCTGCGGTTGATTGGACTTTTTCTTTTAATTTCTTCCCCATAAACCAGTTTTTATATTTCTACCAGAAAAGTGAAAATCTTTTTTAAAAGCGTTGTTTTTCTAATTCGTGACTCCTAGGGGTTATTTTTGTGCCAGACACATTCCGCCTTTTCAGTATTGCAGGACAGAATAGATGTATTAAGGAAAACAAATGGCTGTACATATTTTTCTTCCTTTGGAGTACTCTGTACAATAAATGCTGTTTATAAAAGTGTTAGATTGATGTTATAAATGATACCTTGTAAGATTCATGTGACCATACTGGTAAAGTTTGTATTTTAGATATAATTGCCTGAAACCATTTCAGTGTGTGCTTGCTTGCTTGTTTGTTTCAGTCAACATTTCATTGTATGTTGCAGTTTTAATGGAAGAACTACCTGAAAATTTAAGGTTGGTCACAAAACATGTATTTATGATGTTCCATAAATTGAGCACTTCCTGTTTCCCAGATACATTGCCTGTAATTCTCACAAAACCTGTAACTAGGTTTTGTTCCTTTTTTTTTTTTTTCCCCAACATTTTTTCTTTATTTTTGGGACAGAGAGAGACAGAGCATGAACGGGGGAGGGGCAGAGAGAGAGGGAGACACAGAATCGGAAACAGGCTCCAGGCTCTGAGCCATCAGCCCAGAGCCCGACGCGGGGCTCGAACTCACGGACCACGAGATCGTGACCTGGCTGAAGTCGGACGCTTAACTGACTGCGCCACCCAGGCGCCCTTGTTCCTCTTTCTTAGGTGAGGAAACTCTGGCCTCAGCTGAGGGATGAGGCATTTGTCCCAGGTTACATAGCCAGTGAGTGGCAAAATCAGGCTCCAGGGCAAAGTCCTTCAGTATTAAAGCTGGGGTATGTGTACAGCCTAGTGAGGTGTTTTTTCTCATGAACATTAGCTGGAAATTTGTAAGTTCTTGGGTGTTCTTGCTGGAGTTAATTGTAAAAGTATATTTTCAAACAGTTCAGAGGCATACAATCAGAAAGGAAAAAGTTCTTCTGCTTACTGCCCCGGGGTATCTCCCAAGCCCCATTCTGTACAGGTCCTTTCCTTTTGGGGTGCTTTTGATCCCAGATTTAGAAAATACTAAAGCATATGTTCAGTTTTATATAGCTTTGCCTTTTTTTCCCCATCAGTAGGTCATAAACACATTTCCATGATAGGGAATCCAATGGCATCACAAATGTATGACATCTCTTAGGTACCATTATGTATTTACCTGTTTCCTTAATTATGGCCATTGATATCAGTAATGTTAAGGATCATTTGGAAAGACATCTATCCAAGAAAGAAATCTCTCCACGTGTAGATCTTCTCTTAGATTCTTCAGTAAAGTTTTATAATTTATTCATATAGGGCTTCTACATTTCATAAAAATTAATTCCTAAGTATTCTCTGGTTCCTATTAATGAAAATTTTCATTACATTTTAGTTCTTGTTGACAGATCTTCTTCCTAATCACTCTTCTGAATTCTGAAACTTCTACCTGTGAAACACCGCACACACAGATAGCCTAAACAAATATGTCCAGCACAGTGTACTCCTCAGTAGACACCCCTGCAGCCACCACCTGGAACCTTGCCTGTGTCCCTGAAACCCCTCCTTCTGCTCCTGCCCAGCCACAGCGCCTCCCACCAATAGAGTTATCTCGAATTTTGTAGTCATCACCTAAGTTACTAATATAGGGCAGTCTTCCATTAAAAAAAAATTTGGTGTTTTTATGCACGTATTCCTTATATTCCTCTTCCATCTCTTTTCCTTAAAATTTACAGACCATTTAGCTGGTAGTTTCTTTCAGTATATGTTTTGCTATTTTCAAATTCATGGTGTTATTCAGCCTGTTCTTCTGTTCTCTGGATTTCCTGCAAATGAGTAGCTGCATCCAGACAGAGGCTTGATACCTTTGTAAAGACTACAGAAATGCCATGTTCTTTTGTTAGGAGTCAAGTCTCTGGTGTTCTCTCTTCTCTCTTTTAACATTTGTTTATTTTTGAGAGACAGAGCATGAGCAGGGGAGGGGCAGAAAGAGAGAGGGAGACACAGAATTGGAAGCAGGCTCCAGGCTCCGAGCTGTCAGCCCAGAGCCCAACGCGAACTCGAACCCATGAGCCGGGATATCATGACCTGAGCCAAAGTCAGACACTTCACCGACTGAGCCACCCATGTGCTCCATTTCACTGTATTTTATACACAAATCTTTTTTAAATATAGGTACACGTATAACATGGGCTAACACGCCAGGACTTGCTCAACTAAAATTACAGTCAAATAGCCAAGTAGTGGGTGACATTAACAGATGGTGTAACATCCAAGATGTACTTAGGGTGGCAGTGCCATTTCCAGGCCAGCGGGGATAGGTGTGGGAGAATATGAACCAATGTAGATTAGCTGTCGGTCTTCAAGCACTGACCAACAGCAATGTCCTTCATGCTTGCTTTAGTCCTGGGCTGGCATCACTCCTGTTCAAAGACGTCACTGTAAAGCACTCGGGGCTAGGAGCCTTAACATGGTTAACAGATTTGGCTGACCTCAGGGCCTTCCCTCAGGCTGCTGTGTCCTGGGCTAGATTTCCCTACGGAAATTCCAGCGCCTCATTCCTACCTCCTTCCTCGGGTTTACTTCCCGTGTGGTACTGAGATAGAGGGGAAGGCCATCATTCTTGCCTTGCAGTCTCTTTTGAGCAGTGCTGCTGGCTGATCAAGGTTGTTTTGAGGTAGAGCTTCTCTTCAAATTCAGTTGAAGTCCTCACACGCACCAGCCTATTTTTCTCATTGTTCTGGACCTCTATGTATACTAGAGCCTGGCTGATTACCAGAGAAATCTCTTCAGGTTTTACCCAAATAATTTTCTCTTGGTTTTAACACTGCAAATTTTAGGAGGAAAAACACTCTAATAGATTGTCTTAATTAGGCAATTAAACCCTAACTTTTATTCAAGTAGAAAGAAACAAACACAGGTAAATCAATCACTTCACTTAGTCTTACCATTCATAGTTAATTAGTTCACACCAAGTATGTATCTTTCCAGATTTCTGTGAACATAAACATATAAAAATACTTTTATAAAGGATATGAACATAGTATGAGTATCTTGGTGTCCCTTTAAACCTGTATCTTATTTGATGTGCATATAGGTCTGTATCATTAAGACTGCATTACCTTCTGCTGTAGGAATACACCAAAATTTATTTACTTGTCACTGGACATTTTTGTTTCACTAATATTTACACATTGTAAACTCACCAAAAACAACATCTTTGTCTCTGGTATAATTATTTCCTTAGGATAAAGTCCCAGTAATGGAATTGCAAGGCCTAAGACAGTATGAGCATTTGTAAGGCTTTATGATGTTGTCTTTAGGGTGTATCTGTTATATCTTGCTTCCAGACAAATTCCTCTGTGTAGCCAATCCCCAGTCTGCAGCTTTCAGCACAGGTGAAGACAGCCACAACACCCCAATCGACACTCCTGCCCAGAGTGTCGGCCTTCAGGTAGTTGAGCAGCTGAGGCATGACCTGAGGAGAGGATGACACAATTAGGGATCTTGGGTGTTTCAGTCTCCGGCTTTGACACTAACTTAATTAATTTTGGATATAGTTTTCACAATTCATTTTTTTACTCAAGAAACAAGTATCACCTACCACTTTGTAAGGTTAGTAAATCCACAGTACAAGAGCATTTCTACCCAACCCAAATGGATTGTGATAACAGTTCCTTTTGAAAACCCATTTTCATGATTCTATCCATTTTTTCCCTACCAGATCCAAAAACCCTGAACTGAGAAGGGCCTCTAAAACACTTCCTGTCACCAAGTACAAAGGCCGTAAGTGCCAGAACAAGAAAAGAAGGTATATTTAAAATTACAAATGTAACAAAATGGAGACACTAAAAATGATGATTTAACCATACTGAGAGGTGGGGAGGGGTGGTCAAGATGATAGAAGCAACTGCATTTAAATCCTTTATATTGTACAAGTCAGTCAACGGATAATGTCTAAAAAACTAATAAACTGACAAGTTATCAGAAAAAGCACATTATTTAGAAAGAGAAAGGACTACCAGATAAAACAGTAAAAGACATTTCCCTCCAGGGAACAAGGTGGGACCAAGGTGTCCCTTAGGTGGGACAAGGCACTTGCTGTAAATAACAGGACCCATGTGCATATGTTACTTCAGTGAAGTTTTATAGCATTTAATTACATAACCCAGGGTGACTGTATATTAGAATACTTTTTGAGGTCATACCTGGAATTCAAATATTCTCTTGGCACCACAGGGGCAATCTGGAATATCCTTTTCTTGAGGGATATTTTCACCAGAGATCCAGATGGGTGCAATCCCTCTGCCATATCTGAGAACCTAAAATCAATCAGGATCATGTTCAAATCACAAACATCTCACCTAAGTCTCCCTTGGTAACATGTGCTTTGATAATCTGGAGAAACTCTGCACATTCTCCTACACATGAGTTCCCCTCACTCATCTGAAACACAGTGAGGTTCCCTCACCTCAGACCTGGCACCATTAATGCTTTCTCAGTGTCATCATTTTAGCTCATCTGACTTGGGTTATCAAAATCGTATTTCATAAAAGATAATACGGTTAGAATCGGAATCCTAAGAGTATTTTGTGTAGTTTCTGAATCCAAAATGTAGCCCAGAGTTTGTGCTTACTTTCACACAGATAAAAGGAACCTGTTTTAAACTCAGTTAAAAATTTTAAAGGGACAAATGCCAAGTGAAACACTTGTTTAGATAAATACTACAGAGATAAATTTCATTAGGTGTTATACATCAACGGAGTGGCCTTCCTGTTTTGTCACAAGCATATACATTGCTAAAAACTACCTTCTCAGTGTTTAGGACCCGGGTCTGTTCTTCCCATGATCTTCTTCCCCTGGGTACTTGATTCAGTGACTGCTTTATAGGAGTTTAGCTGAGTTTCCTTCAGTGATTTAGGTTTATGGCGAATGTCTTTAAGAATGATGTTAATGGAAGAACAGAGATGAAGAATAGAAACGTCTGCTGAGCACTTGCTATGTGCCTATACCCTCCCTTCATCCGCACAACCACCCTGTTTTTTCATACTGGAGATGGAGTTACATCAGAGCTTATAGTGTAAGTCAAGGATCCAGGACTCTCGCCAACACCAAAGCACATTTTTCTTTTCACAAAACCAGGGTTTGTGTTACATGTCATGTTGGTTTCATAAGCAAGAGTTCCCTGTTGGACACATGGGCAAAAATATTTTTTTCTTTCTGCCACTGGTGCAAACTTCTTGCATCACAGGCAGTATCTTACTCATCTGCTATCTCTGATCCTTTCTTTAGACGATAGACCCTACATGATAAACAGGACAACCTGTAGTCTTTCAGTAACTACTGAAAGGATCAGCAGACCATCTGTGTGAAGGATTCCTGTAACAAGACCCTAGCTTTATTGTAGTTATCTCTTCTCAGGGATCTTACCCTGAAAATGCCACCTGAAAAGAACACAAGAAAGAGTTGTATGAATTCTAGTTTACCTGTTCTGGCTCAAGGGCTATTTTAGTTTTAAACTTCTGGAAAATTTTATCTTCCCTGGATTCATGTTTCGCCATGGAATCCAATTCCTCCTCAGGTACTTCACCTGAAAAATCATCAATGTAACTGTTAGGACAATAGGAATAATCCCCATGGCCTGACATCTTCCACATGCCGAGGAAAGGAAATTTCAAACAACCAACTTAGTGTTAAATTGGAGTGAAGGCCAGATGTTCCCACAGGCTTTCCCTAAACTTTTAATTCATTGAAGTTGGTGCTTCAAGACCATCTGACTTTCCAGGCACTCCACTTTACTGTGTAGGTTCCTAGTAAGTACCTCTCTTTAAAGCTTCAAATGAAAAGAACAGACCCAAGTCCTGGGTTTAGGACTTGTGTCCAGCAGAGATGACAGGACACCCAACAGATATTGACCCTTTTATTTTCACTACTGCCCTTTAGGCATCTGGACTCTCCCTATCTCTTCGTGTTTCATGCATTTTTCCCAGCTGTTATACTCATTCAGCCATCACAAGCTCCCTGTTGACCTACCCACTTGTTCCTCACACTCCTCTCCTGGAATCCCAGCTTTCTGAACCACTGCTGTCCTCAACAGAATTTAGTCTGTGTTACATGTACCAAAGAATATTTTTGATATCACCTGAATATGAACTATAAACCAGTAAGCTGATATTCTAAAGTCTATTTAGATTCTAAAACCTCCTTTTGTAGTGCCTAAGGGCTCAAATTCTGGAGTCAATATCATGTGAGCTCAAACTACAGTTCTAAAACGTTAACAGCTTCGGTTACATGACCAAACAAGTTACATGGAAAACCTCAAATTCCTCACTGCAAAATGAAGTACAGTTTCTAACTCTACTGCTTTCAGGATTTTAATGAGATCACGCACAAACAGCCCTTGATACAGACTAAGTGTGGGATAAATTTGGCTACTAATCTGTCTCTTAGGTATTTGCTTTGGCCGAGGCACTACACCTAGAGTGTGTTCATCTCTAGATAACCTGTAAAACTGCGAATCTGAAACCGGCCACACGAAAGAGAAACATTTAAACGACCCTGGTCACCTGCCAAACACTAAGCACTCTCACTTATTTGATCTCGATCTGAGAAACATATCTTGGATCCAGAGGAACGTACCAAGTTTCAAGCATCTTGTGGAGCCCTACCCAAATGACCACGTGGATACTTGCCCTGACATGTCTTTATCAGAACTGGAATATATCTGATACATATGCCAAGGAGGGGAGGTACAGGAAGTATATTTTCAAATGATATAATATTTGAATAGTATAGGCTACATACTCCAAAGTGGGTTAACTTTTCCTATCAGTACCTACCTCTTTTCTTGACATACTGAGCCTTTTCTTTCAAGCATTATATTTAATCACTTAATGAATAAAGGTTCTAAAACTGATCCCTTACCCATGCTTCCTATAATTTCTGATTCATTTTCTTTTTCAACAACTTCAGGTGTAATGTCATCTTCTGTTTCTATTACAATTTCAAATTCTGGAAAAAGGAAGTTGTGGTCTGGAATTGTTCTGTCCAAATATTCTGAAACAAGAAAAGGTAACTAGCATAATTACTAGTCATTTAGTTTTATAGAGGGTCTAATAATTTCCCATTTCTAAGGCATATTCTATGTAGTTAACATTTTTGCCAAATAAATATATGTAGTTCCAGCATTTCAGGTTATGGGTCATAAATTAAATGCCTGTATTGAGGCAAGTGTGGGACATAACTGAGTAGGTGGGACGTCACAGTTCCTTTCATAGAGCTGTTCAGATCACCAGTTACCAAAATTTTGGAAAAGTATCATACTTTCTTTAATCTTAACTTTTATCCTCAAAACAAAAAACCTGGGTTGACAGATGCTATGAAACGGAGCTGAAACTTACAAGAACTGACTCACCTGATTGTGTACAAGCCTGCTTATGTCCCAATCTCCAGTCTAGAGTCTGATGCTCCTTACTGCAGTAATGTGCCTTGTGACATCTGGAGCATGTTTTGGGGCCTAAACAGCCACAAACTCTGCAGAGATGAGCACCAGACTTGAGCTGGAGGCACACAGACTCTCCTGTCTCTGGAGGAGGATTCTCAGAAGGTGGTTCATATGAGTAAAAGTCATTTTTCCTGGGTAGCTGATTTCTAAAAACTATAAGAAAATGAGAAGAGATGTTGTAAATACCGTAAGTAAAACAATGTAGCAATCCAAATATTGGGGACTCTGGTCCACACAGGACTGAAAAGACCACAGGTTTTGATTTCAGTGATCTTATTTTCCGAAAGGGGAGAAAAGGGGAAAAAAAGTGAAAAAGAACAAGAAACCAGTTTGGTACCCACAGCAATTTGAATTGGATCTTTGGGCTTATTCAATATAATTAAATAATGAGACTAACAGTTAAGTTACATTGATTCTACACAAATATGGAAACGTTATTGAGCCCAGCTTTCTAAAAAACAATTTTCATTATTTCAGTATAACAACGCCTACTTCGTACCAATCGATTAAACTCAAAAGCTGGGGCGCAGAATGCGTGAGGAAGCTGAGCGGGGCGGGGGGCGGGGGCCAGGCGCTGCGCTGGACTCTCCACCCCCCCCCCCCCCCCCCCCCCCCCCGCCGCCGCCGCCCCCAGGCGCTGCCCTTCGCATACATGACCCGGGCCCTGGCTCGGGAGCAGCGGCCACTCACCGCGCAAACCGGCGCAGCACGGCGGCACCCGGCAGCAGAAGAGGAAGAGGCAGCGGTGAAAGGCGTCGGCTCGGTCGGGCAGCGGCGCGTAGAGCTGCAGTAAGAAGGCCAGCGGGCGGCCGCACAGCGCGCAGGCCAGCTCCTCTGGCCCCGGCAGCCCGGCAGCGCCCAGCCACGCCGGCCGCCCGCCCACCTTGCTTGGGAACTGCTCGCTGCGCAGCCGCCACGCCGGCGCTGCTTCCACGAAGCCCAGCTCAGCCGGCCCCGCGTTGGCCACCGCCATGCAGCTGGAAAGACCGGCCACTCGCACGCTTGGATTGTCTGGCCGGAAGGCGGAAGTTGGCCACCGGAAGGCGCGCGGAACGGCGAGTCAGAAGCGATTGGGTAACAAGGGAGAGGAGGCGGGACTAAGGAAATAGCCCGTTGTAAGCACGCTCGGTGCGACCCTAATTTCCGGTCCCGTGACGTGAGGGTGGGGGTAGCTTTTAGGGATTAGGGGTTAGGGTTAGGGTTAGGAATTTATCCTAATGAGCCAATAGGAGGTGTGTGCATGTTCACCAGCTGGTTCAAGTATGTCAACTGTGTCCTTGGTTTTGGTTTTTTCCTCTGCCCTGCTCTTTGGACTTGTCGGCCATTGCCACTTCAAACACTGAGAGTTTTATTTTTTTAAGTAAAAGTTTACAATAAAAATTCAACTAGAAATGCAACAAGTCTGAAACTGCAATCTACAAAAGTGAAAAGGACCATGGAGCTACTGTCCCTGCTCCTTTTCTAGCAGCAGCCTGCCACCTGTACGTGGCAGCTGACACTGGGAGCTGCCTGTGGGCCAAACCCCAAAACCTGCCCGTGCGGGGCCAACGCCTGGCCATCCCATTATCCTCGGCCCCTTCTCCTGGCGCCATGAGGATTTTATTGGCTGTTTCTTGTTTAAATCTCAAGGAGGCATGAGCGAATGTAGGTGGGATTCAGCTATGGCCCAGATGCTTCTATTTCTAGTACCTATTTTATAGCAAAATTACATCTAACATTTCCTTTCTTTTGAAAACAAGTTTCCTTAATTTTATTTAAACGTTATAGAGTTAAAACATATAATGGGGTGCCTGGGTGGCTCAGTCGGTTAAGCCTCCAACTCTTGTTTCAGCTCAGGCCATGATCCCAGGGTCATGGAATCGAGCCTCTCATCCAGCTTTGAGCTGAGCTTTGAGCTTGCTTAAGATTCTCTCTCCCTCTCCCTCTGCTCTTCCCCTGCCTGCTCTCTCTCTCTCTCTCTCTCTCTCTCTCTCTCTCTAAAACAAAAACCACTAAAACCACCAAACAACCATGAAACATAACAACATTCTTTCATCTTAGTGTTACCTCTTTAGTGTTATTTTGTTTTTGTTTTTTAATTTTTTTTCAACGTTTTTCTTTATTTTTGGGACAGAGAGAGACAGAGCATGAACGGGGGAGGGGCAGAGAGAGAGGGAGACACAGAATCGGAAACAGGCTCCAGGCTCTGAGCCATCAGCCCAGAGCCTGACGCGGGGCTCGAACTCACGGACCGCGAGATCGTGACCTGGCTGAAGTCGGACGCTTAACCGACTGCGCCACCCAGGCGCCCCAGGATTGCAGTTTTTAAAAAACATTCTCATATTGTTTTTCCTTTCAGTAAAACAGAACTTAATTATTTGCTTAAGAATCCAAGAATGATTAAGATGTGCTTTTGAAAACAAAATAACGGGGTGCCTGGGTGGCGCAGTCGGTTAAGCGTCCGACTTCAGCCAGGTCACGATCTCGCGGTCCGTGAGTTCGAGCCCCGCGTCAGGCTCTGGGCTGATGGCTCAGAGCCTGGAGCCTGTTTCCGATTCTGTGTCTCCCTCTCTCTCTCCCCCCCCCCTTTTGTTCTTTTTCTCTTTGTGGCCCCCCCCCCCCCCAAAAAAAACACAAAAAAACCCTGCAATCTTGAAATTGAGTAAGCAACATCCCTTCTAAGATTGGGTATTTGTAGATATGAATTGAGTTGTGAGGGAGAAGAGCTAGTCTATTCTCTGTCCATTGAGGCTAGGGAAGAGTGAGAGCCCCGCTCATGGGTAAGGTAGCTTTGACTTCTGGTTAGGTCCACAGTACAGGATACGTAAACGCAGATTGTTGAGTAACGGTTTGCTTCATGCCAGTGACAACCTGCTCCAACTTAGTTGTTCTTAGCAAACTTCTTTCCAGCAGTGGAGTCCCAGGCTTTTTAGGGAATCCCGTGACTTTTCACACCACAAGTTTGTCATACATACAATTCAAGCATATGAAGATGGGGTAATGCCAGAGACACTTCTTCAAAACTGAAACCCATTTGTGAGATCTGTTTCAGTTCCTACTGTAGACACCTCTGTTTTTTTATTATTAATTACCAAAAACATTTAACTTGGAATCAATTTATTATGAATTCTAGCATATTTTTAGTGGACAGATGTTCAAATCTGTGCCCTCTTTACCCTGAATTACTGTCAGAATGCTTGTAGTCTATGGTTCAGCTTTAGTTTCTGTCTTTATTACAATGGATCTGAAAACATCAACTTTCATTTCAGGGATTGATATGACCTTTACTCCTCTGTCTTCCTAAGTCTCTGAGTGGATGTTCTCCAATGTGATCTTTTTGGTCCTCTTGCCCCCTTCCTACCCCTCTGTTGAGGTACACACCTCCCCCTGGATATGATCTAGCATCTCCCAAACTGTCATCTCAAGGCAATGTTTTTTTTTTTTTTATGAGTCTTTATTTTGCTAAGGTTCAGATGACATTCCCTGTGACTCACTTCATTACCCCCAAGTAAAAGGAGCAAGCCAGCAGTTCAAATCTTACATGTTGCCAATATTGCAGAATATCTGCATTGAATGAGCCCTGGTGAGTATGAGTCATTTTGCTGCTGAACACACATGCTCCCACACTGCCCGCCATTGGCTTCAGATCACCTAGACACTAGACTCTTCCACCTACAGAAGGGAGTTTACAAGGACCACTTAATAATTTTAGGTCTATAAAGAGCAAAAGGTGTTTTCCTAAAACACTGAGGAGAAAATGAGGCTTAGCAGAAGAACTGCCCCTAGGTCACAACTGCAGGACAGTCTCTCATTGTGTATTATTGGTGGGAATGGCTAGTTTGTCCTTTGGAAGCCACCAAGAACAAGGACTCTTTGAACCAAGTCTCTACTCAACTCTGGACAAAAAATTGGCATATTTGACATCCTCACCTTTGTTTAGGGCCTTTAGTGTTTTTGCACAGCCATCACAGCCCCGAATACGCAGCCAGACGTTTGAATCTCCACAATCCACATTGGACCTGTCTTTTGGAGTCTAGTTTCTCATTATTCTCACTTGATATTCCTTATTTGTTGGGCAGGGTCAGGGGCTAGGGACTGGGTCAGGGTCAAGGTCAGGGTCTTGGTCTTGGTCTGGGTCTAGGTCAGCCTTACATTCTGGGTCAGTGTCAAGGTTGATATTTGGGACAAGGCCTTGTTCTGTGTCAGGGTCAGGGTTTGGCTTTATCATAAGTGGCCCCCTTCCCTATCTTATATCGCTTCTCTGTTTCTCCTCTTTCTGAGCCTCTAGGATGGACAGGACTCTCACGCATTCGGAGTTGATCTGGGGAGCACTGGTTTCTTGCCT
The DNA here is from genome assembly GCF_014898765.1 of Herpailurus yagouaroundi. Taxonomy (NCBI): domain Eukaryota; kingdom Metazoa; phylum Chordata; class Mammalia; order Carnivora; family Felidae; genus Herpailurus; species Herpailurus yagouaroundi. The sequence goes on along the minus strand of NW_024412429.1, from coordinate 59,770 downwards.
CTCAGTCTTGGGCTCTAAAAAAAAGAGTGAAATATCCACCTGGTCACTGACTGTTTCAAATTCAACTCGACTCTGATCATGGATTGTGAATAGCCTCAGAGATCATGCAGGATCCTTCCACTGTCCCTCCTGGGAAGGGTGCTGCTGGCTCCACTCTACCTGGGGGTTCCCAGGTTCCAGCACAGCTCTGACCCATGAGGGCACTCAGTAGACATATGTGGTTTTATATAGGATGAGGTGTGGTGACTTACCAGCCCCCTTCTTGTGGGCTGGTGGGGCCCTCCTGGCACTGGGTGGATCCTTCGTCCCATCTGAGTGATCACCAGTAGATAATCAGGTCTCAGACAGGACAACCATCCAGGCAGGCATCTGTGGTCCTTCAGCTCAGGGCATCCTGGCTCCTGACAACCCTCGTGGCCCATTACTGAGCTGACTGTGCTGCTGGGCAACTTAACAGGTTCATAGGCAGTGTAGACAGTTCCAATGTATGTTTTCATTCCCAGCATCTGTGTGGTTGAGACAAGCACCTCCTCCCTCACTCTTAGCCTGCCAAGAGTGGTAATAAACCTCCAAATACAGAATGTGGCCCTGGCTACAACGGGCATACAGCAGACTGGCTCTGCAGTCCTTTGGCCTCCAGATTGTAGTATAAACCTTTGAAATGCATACTGGTTAAGAATCAAGGAAATAGGAACAACTGTGTCTCCTAGTGAGTAGTTTCTCACTGAGGCTGTGGGGTCTCAGAGAACCACATGCATGACCCAGGGACTGTGGCCTCCAGAAAGCCTGCCAACTGGGGATTTCATGCTGTGGAGTAATCCTTGGGTCTCCTACTGCTTCACTGAGCAATAAGTTCCTTACTATACATTTGGTCTCTGCTCTTTGTAAAGGAGAGAGAGGAGACTGTAATATGGACCAGTTTGTTCGTTGAGAATGGGTGATTAATGTGGTCAGGGGGCAGGTGTTACTCCTGGGCTCCCTCCTTCCAGGGACACGAGTGAGGTCTGTGTGTCTTCTAGTCTCTGAGACTTGAGGACCCAATGCCCAAAGCAGGAGCCTTGAGTTTACCACCAACAGCAAAGTTAGTTTTTCTGCAGCTGGAAGAGTGTTTTGCCATCGTGGGAGGACAGCAAGAGCACTGGATGGAGCACTGCAGTCCCTGGCCCTAAGTGAACCCCTTCCTTTCTTGGGCACAGCAGATTACAGTGCTGTGCAGTTGGCCATCAGTGATGTGGAGTTTGCTGCTTTCCCAACCTGGCATCCATTGTCATGCCCAAGTCCAGTAACTTAGCTTGCCTTTGGGAACTACATCTCGCTTGTCTCCCATGCAAACAGTTCCAGAGGGCAGCCCCCACCTCCCATCTGCCTCAGTGTTGGGCACATGATCCAAGTCTAGCCAACCCCATCTCCAACCTCTGGGTGCTCTGATGACTTCAAGGATGAGAATGTGACCCAAGCCAGGCCAAAGATACTTAACCCCATGACTTTCAGGGATCCTAAGGGAAATAGAAACCTTTCCCAGTAGAATGGACAGTGAGTGGGTGTCAGCCTGGAGTTGATGGAGGCCCCAGACACAGTGAGAGAAACCTCTGAATGGAGCCTCCCCAAAGGCATTTGGCAGGGTGGAGGTTTGGAGAGGGTCCAGGTCACCCTGGGAGAGTGTGAGCCCCTGGGCCTGCCAGATCCAAACCCATTCCTAATGTGCTTCTGGAAAGTATTACTTTATTTCTACCATTAAAAAATACTAGGTTATTTTACCTCAGTAAGTATGTTCATTTGCTTGCAACTCAAACAGTCATAGCTAACACATCAGGATCAATAATCCCTGAGCCCCTCTGTGCACACTGTTCTCACTGGGTGGGCCATGGCTGGGATGATGAAAGCTCTCATCTCCTCTAGGTTTCCAGTCTGATGCAATAGGTTTCTCTTATTTGACCTTTAATTTCTCCTCTCTTTCTAGTTTTCTTCATAATTGTCACAATTAATGAGCCAATATTAATGTGTTATTTTAACTGAGGTCTATAATTTATCCATGTTCCCTCTGTTCTACCTTTTCCTGCTCCATGACATGTAGTCAGCATGTCGTTTTGGGCTTTTCTTTGCTGTGACAGTTTCTCAAACTTTTCCTTGTTTAGATGACCTTAGCAGTAGTGAGGAAAACTGGTTGGGCATTTAAAAAAAATGACTTATTGGGGCGCCTGGGTGGCTCAGTCGGTTAAGCGTCCGACTTCGGCTCAGGTCATGATCTCACGGTCTGTGAGTTCAAGCCCCACGTCGGGCTCTGTGCTGACAGCTCAGAGCCTGGAGCCTGCTTCAGATTCTGTGTCTCCCTCTCTCTGACCCTCCCCCATTCATGCTCTGTCTCTGTCTCAAAAATAAATAAACATTAAAAAAAATAAAAAAAATGACTTCTTGGTTTTTAAAATAAAAAAAAACCCCATTTTAAATATTTTCCCGGTTTTGTAATTTGTTTCAGGAGGAGAATTTAGTTGTCCATCACTTACATATATAACACCCAATGCCTATCACAAGTGCCCTCCATAATACCCATCATCCATTTAGCCTGTCCCACACCCCACCCCCCTCCAGCTACTCTCAGTTTGGCCTCTAGTTAGGAGTCTGTTTTATGGTTTACCTCTCTCTTTTTCTCCCCGCTATGTTCATCTATTTTTTGTTTAGTAAGTTTCACATGAGTAACATCATATGGTATTTATCTTTCTCTGGCTTATTTTCCTTAGCATAATACACTCTAGTGTCATCCATGTCATTGCAAATGGAGGCATTTTCATTCCTTTTTATGGATGAGTAAT
>NW_024412429.1:50449-56860 GCF_014898765.1 Herpailurus yagouaroundi | reverse complement strand
ATATATATATATATATATACCACATCTTCTTTATCCATTCACCAGCTGATGGACATTTGGGCTCTTTACATAATTTGGCTACTGTTGATAGTGCTGCTATAAACATCGAGGTGCAAGTGCCCCTTCAAATCAGTATTTTTTTATTCTTTGGGTAAATGCCTAGGAGTACAGTTGCCAAGTCGTAAGGTAGCTCTATTTTTAACTTTTTGAGGAACCTCCATACTGTTCTCCAGAATGGCTGCACCGGTGTGCATTCCCACCAATAGTATAAAAGCTTTCCCCTTTCTCCCCATCCTCCCCAACTTCTGTTGTTTCCTGAGTTGTTAATTTTAGCAATTTTGACAGGTGTGAGGTAATATCTCATTGTAGTTTTGATTCGTATTTCCCTGATGATGGGTGATGTTGAACAACTTTCAATGTGTCTGTTGGCCATCTGGATGTCTTCTATGGAAAAGCGTCTATTCATATCTTCTTCCCATTTCTTAACTGTGTTATTTGTTTTTTGTGTGTTGAGTTTGATAAGTTCTTTATAGATTTTTGGAACTAGCCTTTATCAGATATGTCATTTGTAAATATCTTCTCCCATTCTGTAGACTACCTTTTAGTTTTGTTGATTTTTTTTCTTCACTGTGCAGAAGCTTTTTATCTTGATGAGGTCCCAATAGTTCATTTTTGCTTTTGTTTCCCTTGCCTCTGGAGATGTGTCTAGTAAGAAGTTGCTCTGGCTGAGGTCAAAGAAGTTGCTGCTTGTGTTCTTCTCTAAGATTTTGATGGTTTCCTGTCTCACGCTTAGGTCTTTCATCCATTTGGAATTTATATTTGTGTATGGTGTAAGAAAGTGGTTCAGTTTCATTTTTCTGCATGTTGTTGTCCAGTTTTCCCAACACCATTTGCTGAAGAGACTGTCTTTTTTTCCATTGGATATTCTTTTCTATTTTGTTGAAGATGTGGACCATATAGCTCTGGATCCACTTCTGGGAATAGAGATTCTGTTTCATTGATCTGTGTGTCTGTTATTGTGCCAGTACCATACTTTCTTGATGACTACAGCTTTGTAATATAGCTTGAAATCTGGAATTGTGGTGCTTCCAGTTCTGTCTTTCTTTTTTGGGATTGCTTTGGTTATTCAGGATCCTTTCTAATTCCATACACATTTTAGGATTGTTTGTTCTAGCTCTGCAAAAAATGCTGGTGGCACTTTGAAAGGGATTGCTTTGGATGTATAGATTGCTTTGGGTACTAGAGATATTTTAACAGTGTTCTTCCAATCTGTGAGAATAGAGTGATTTTCCATTTCGTTGTGTCTTCTTCAATTTCTTTCATAAGAGTTTTCAGAGTACAGTCTTGTACCTCTTTAGTTAGGCTTATTATTAGGTATTTTATTGTTTTTGGTACAACTGCAAATAGGATCAATTCCTTGATATCTTTTTCTGCTGCTTAATTATTGGTGTATAGAAATGCAACAGATTTCTGCATGTTGATTTTATATCCTGTGACTTTGCTGAATTCATGTATTAGTTCTAGCAATTTTTTGCTTGAGTCTTTCAGTTTTTCTACATAGAGTATCATGTCATCTGCAAATAGTGAAAGTTTGACTTCTTCTTTGCCAATTTGGATGCCTTTTATTTCTTTTTGTTGTCCGATTGCTGAGACTAGGACTTCCAGTACTATATTCAATAACAGTGGTGAGAGGGGGCATCCTTGTCTTGTTCCTGACCATAGCAGAAAGGCTCTCAGTTTTTCCCCATTGAGGATGATATTAGCTGTGGGTCTTTATATATGGCCTACATGATGTTGAAATCTGTTCCATCTATCCCTATTTTGTTGAGAGTTTTTATCCAGAAAGGATTCTGTATTTTGTCAAGTGTTTTTCTGTATCTATTGACAGGATCATATGGTCTTATCCTTTCTTTTGTTAATGTGGCATATCACGTCGATTGATTTGCGAATATTGAACCAGCCCTGCAGTCCAAGAATAAATCCCACTTGATCGTGGTGAATAATTCTTTTAATGTGCTGTTGAAATTGATTTGCTAATATTTTATTGAGAATTTTTACATCCATGACCATCAGGGATATTGGCCTGTAATTCTCCTTTTTGGTGGGGTCTTTTTTGGTTTTGGAATCAAGGTAGCGATGGCCTTATAGAATGAGTTTGGAAGTTTTCCTTCCATTTCTATTTTTTGGGAACAGTTTGAGAAGAATAGGTATCAACTCTGCTTTATTTTATTTTATTTATTTTTATTTTCTTAAACAATTTTTGTGATATAATTTATTGTCAAGTTGGCTAACATACAGTATATACAGTGTGCTCTTGGTTTTGGGGGTAGATTCCCATGATTCACAGCTTAATACCTCACCCAGTGCTCATTCCAACAAGTGCCCTTCTCAATGCCCATCACCCATATTCCCCTCTTCCCTTCCCCCCATCAACCCTCAGTTTGTTCTCTCTATTTAAGAGTCTCTTATGGTTTGCCTCCCTCTCTGTTTGAAACTATTTTTTCCCCTTTCCTTCTCCTGTGGTCTTCTGTTAAGTTTCTCAAGTTCCACATATGAGTGAAACATATGACATCGGTCTTTCTCTGACTGACATATTTCACTCAGCATAATACCCTCCAGTTCTATCCGTGCAAATGGAAGGATTTCATTCTTTTTCATTGCCAAGTAGTATTCCATTGTAGATATAAACCACATCTTCTTTAACCATTCATCAGTCAATGGACATTTAGGCTCTTTCCATAATTTGGCTCTTGTTGAAAGAGTTGTTATAAACATTGGGGCACCTGTGCCCCTATGAATGAGCACTTATGTATCCTTTGCATAAATTCCTAGTAGTGCTATTGCTGGGTCATAGGGTAGTTCTATTTTTAATTTTTTGAGGAACCTCCACACTGTTTTCCAGAGGAGCTGCACCAGTTTTCATTCCCACCAACAGTGCAAGAGGGTTCCCGTTTCTCCACATCCTCGCCAGTGTCTGTTGTTTCCTGAGTTGCTAATTTTAGCCACTCTGACTGGTGTGAGGTGGTATCTCAATGTGGTTTTGATTTTTACTTCCCTGATGATGAGTGACATTGAACATCTTTTCATGTGTCTGTTGGCCATCTGGATGTCTTCTTTGGAAAAGTGCCTATTCATGTCTTCTGCCCACTTTCCCCTGGATTATTTGTTTTTCAGGTATTGAGTTTGGTAAATTTTTTATAGATTTTGGATCCTAACCCTTTATCCAATATGTCATTTGCAAATATCTTCTCCCATTCCATTGGTTGCCTTGTAGTCTTGTTGATTGTTTCCTTTGCAGTGCAGAAGCTTTTTATCTTGATGAAATCCCAAATAGTTCATTTTTTGATTTTATTTCCCTTGCCTTTGGAGACGTGTCAAGCAAGAAATTAATGCGGCTGAGGTCAAAGAGGTTTTTGCCTGCTTTCTCCTCTAGGGTTTTGATGGTTTCCTGTCTCACATTGAGGTCTTTCATCCATTTTGAGTTTATTTTTGTGTCTGGTGTAAGAAAGTGGTCCGGGTTCATTCTTCTGCATGTCGCTGTCCAGTTTTCCCAGCACCACTTGCTGAAGAGACTCTCTATTCCATTGGATATTCTTTTCTGCTTTGTCAAAGATTAGTTGGCCATACATTTGTGGGTACATTCTGGGTTCTCTATTCTGTTCCATTGGTCTATGTGTCTGTTTTTGTGCCAATATCACGCTGTCTTGATGATTATAGCTTTGTAGCAGAGGCTAAAGTGTGGGATTGTGATGCCTCCTGCTTTGGTTTTCTTTTTCAACATTATGTTAGCTATTTGGGGTCTTTTGTGGTTCCATACAAATTTTAGGATTATTTGTTCTAGTTTTTAGAAGAATGCCAGTGCAATTTTGATTGGGATTGCATTTAATGTGTAGATTGCTTTGGGTAGTATTGACATTTCATCAATATTTGTTCTTGCAATCCATGAGCATGGAATGTTTTTCCATTTCTTTGTGTCTTATTCAATTCCTTTCATAAGTTTTCTATAGTTTGCAGCATACAAAACTTTTACATCTTTGGTTAGGTTTATTCCTAGGTATTTTATGGTTCTTGGTGCAATTGTAAATGGGATCAATTTCTTGATTTCTCTTTTTGTTGCTTCATTATTGGTGTATAGAAATGCAATCAATTTCTGTACATCGATTTGTATCCTGTGATTTTGCTGAATTCATGGATCAGTTCTAGCATCTTTTTGGTGGAGTCTTTTGGGTTTTCCATGTAGGGTATCATGTCATTGCGAAAAGTGAAAGTTTGACTTCTTCTTTGCCAATCTGGATGCATATTGTTTCATTTTGTTGTCTGATTGCTGAGGCACAGACTTACAACACTATGTTAAACAACAGTGGTGAGAGTGGACATCCCTGTCGTGTTCCTGATCTCAGGGGGAAAGCTCTCAGTTTTTCCCTATTGAGGATAATATTAGCTGTGGGCTCTTCATATATGGCTTTTGTGATGTTAAGGTATGTTCCTTCTATCCTGACTTTATTGAGGGTTTTTATTAAGGAAGGATGCTGTATTTTGTCGAATACTTTTTCTGCATCTATTGAACAGGATCATATGGTTCTTATCCCTTTCTTCTCTTAATGTGATGTATTGCATTGATTTGTGACTACTGAACCAGCCCTGCAGTCAGGAATGAATCCCACTTGATCATAGGGACTAATTCTTTTGCGTGTGTGTGTGTGTGTGTGTGTATGTATGTGTGTGTGTTTTAAGTATAACCTTTATTTTTAATACATTTATGCAAAATGTTTGAGAATTTAACAACTGGCTTCTGCTGGCTCTAGCACACCATGGATGGGTAGTTAAATAAAGTTGTAGAGGTTGAAAGCACAGAAATTCATAACTTATTACTATACAGGGAAGGAGGGGAAAACAGTCCAAAATGATTCTTAAATTTTAGCCCTGAATAGCAAGGAAAGAGAGAGAGGGAAGAGCAGATTTGAACAGAGAAGATGCTGATTAATCTTGGAATTTATTTATCTCTAAAGAAACTTGAGGGTGGCTTGAAATATAGGTCTCCACTTATGCTCAAAGAAAAATCTATCACATTAGGAATCATCTGTTTGAAGATTATTGCTGAATCATGAAGGGGAATGAGAGAAATGAGGACAGAACTTTGGGGATATTGTGTACGTTTTGGCATCTGGCTAAGGTATGTGAATTAGAGAAAGAGATACAGATGGAAAAATCCAGAGAAGCATGAGGATTATCAGTACAGGAATTAAACAGAAACCAAGGAGGAAAGGCTTTTTAAGGATCTGCATTTAGAATTGTTGAACACTACTAAAGGAATGTTGTCGAGGGGTGGGCCACAAGAAAGGCACCATTTTTTTTTTTTTCTGATGCAACTGGCAGAAAGCAGTGTGAAGCAATGGCAACACTATCGAATGTTGTGCTAAAGTTTAACATCTCACAACTTACAATTGAGCTCCTCTTCAGCCATTTACTATTAGCTGTGGGACTTTAGGGCAGCTCCCAAATGTTATAAATCATAGAAGGGAAAAGGGAACTGACAGACATTTGCTGAGTGCCTCCTGGGAACCAAGCAGTGTGTTTGGAAGGCACTTTGCTGGCATCTCATTTACCATGACAATATATGTGAAAGTAGGAAGTTCTTCAGATGTAAGGTATTATTCATTGGAAATATGAAGAGAAAGGGGAGAACATCTTGAGGGGGTAGATTAAAGCAAGATGTTGAAAGCCTAATCTTAAATGATCCTGCAGTGATGGTATCACAATTTTCTCAGCATTAACATGATCTATTCCTTTTGTCAGCTTCAGAGTTAGAATTTTAAAATGCAGTTTGCATCCACAAAGTAAATGTGTGTTCCTTTGTGTTTGCAAACACTTGGCATGTTTTTTTTCTTTTTTCTTTTTTTAATTTTCTTTTTTCTTTTTTTAAATTTACATCCAAATTAGTTAGCATATAGTGCAACAATGATTTCAGGAGTAGATTCCTTAGTGCCCCTTACCCATTTATCCCATCCCCTCTCCCACAAGCCCTCCCATAAGCCTCAGTTTGTTCTCCATATTTATGAGTCTCTTCTGTTTTGTCCCCCTCCCTGTTTTTATGTTATTTTTGTTTCCCTTCCCTTATGTTCATCTGTTTTGTCTCTTAAAGTCCTCACATGAGTGAAGTCATATGATTTTTGTCTTTCTCTGACTGACTAATTTCACTTAGCATAATACCCTCCAGTTCCATCCACGTAGTTGCAAATGGCAAGATTTCATTCTTTTTGATTGCTGAGTAATACTCCAGTGTGTGTGTGTGTGTGTGTGTGTGTGTGTGTACACACACACACACCACATCTTCTTTATCCATTCATCCATCGATGGACATTTGGGCTCTTTCCATACTTTGGCTATTGTTGATAGTGCTGCTATAAACAT
>NW_024412429.1:12842-45449 GCF_014898765.1 Herpailurus yagouaroundi | reverse complement strand
ACAAAAATAATATAAAAACAGGGAGGGGGACAAAACAGAAGAGACTCTTAAATATGGAGAACAAACAGAGGGTTATGAGAGGGGCTGTGGGAGGGGGGATGGGCTAAATGGGTAAAGGGCATTAAGGAATCTACTCCTGAAATCATTGTTGCACTATATGCTAACTAACTTGGATGTAAATTTTTTTTTAATGTTTATTTATTTCTGAGACAGAGAGAGAGAGAAAGAGAGAGAGAGAGAGAGAGAGAGAGAGAATATGAGTGGGGGAGGGGCAGAGAGAGAGAGGGAGACACAGAATCCATCTGAAGCAGGCTCCAGGCTCTGAGCTGTCAGCACAGAGCCTGATGTGGGGCTCGAACTCACAAACTGTGAGATCATGACCTGAGCCGAAGCCGGGCGCTCAACCAACTGAGCCACCCAGGTGCCCTTGGATGTAAATTAAAAAAAAATAATAATAAATTAAAAAATGGCATATAGATGGATCTTTTTTTTTTTTATCCATTCTGATACTCTATGTCTTTTGTTTGGAGCATTTAGTCCATTTCCATTCAGCGTTATTGTTGAAAGATATGGATTTAGTGTCATTGTATGTTTCATGCTTGCAGTGATGTCCTTTGTAGTCTTTGCAACATTCCACTCACAGAGTACCCCTTAGGATCGCTTGCAGGGCTGGTTTAGTGGTCATGAACTCTTTCAGTTTTTTGTTTTTTTTTTTCGTTTTTGGTTTTGTTTTGTCTGGGAAAACATTTATCTCTCCTTCTATTCTGAATGACAGCCTTGCTGGATAAAGGATTCTTGGCTGCATATTTTTCCTGTTCAGCACATTGAATATTTCATGCTTACTCCCTTCTGGCCTGCCAAGTTTCAGTGGACAGGTCTGCTACTACCCTTATGTGTCTACCCTTGTAGGTTAAGGCCTGTTTGTCCCTAGTTGCTTTCAGAATTCTCTCTTTATCTTTGTATTTTGCCAGTTTCATTATGATTTGTCAAGGAGAAGATTGATTCCTCTTATGTCTGAAGAGAGTTCTCTGTGCCTCCTGGATTTGAATGTCTGCTTGTTTCCCCACACCGGAGAAATTCTCAGCTATTTATTCAAGTAAACTTCTTCCCCTTTCTCTCTCTCTCTCCTTCTGGAACTCCTATGATATGGATATTATTACGTTTCATGGAATCACTTAGTTCTCTAATTTTCCCCTCATGGTCTTGAGTTTTTTTTATCTCTCTTTTTCTTAGCTTCATCATTTTCCATAATTTTATCTTCTATTTCACTTATTCTCCCCTCTGCCTCTTCCATCCTCACTGTCACCACATCTATTTTATTTTGCACCTCATTTACAACATTTTTTAATTCCATCATGGCTATTTTTTTAGTTCCTTGATCTCTGCAGCAATAGATTCTCTGCTGTCCTCTATGCTTTTTTCAAGCCCAATGATTAATCTTATGACTATTATTCTAAATTCTTGATCAGATATATTGTTTACATCTGTTTTGCTCAATTCTTTAGCTGTCACTTCTTCCTGGAATTTATTTTGAGGAGAATTCTTCCGTTTCATCATTTTGGCTAGTTTTCTGTCCCTTCTGTGTTTGTTTGTTTTTTTTAATTTTTTTTCAACGTTTATTTATTTATTTTGGGGACAGAGAGAGACAGAGCATGAACGGGGGAGGGGCAGAGAGAGAGGGAGACACAGAATCGGAAACAGGCTCCAGGCTCTGAGCCATCAGCCCAGAGCCTGACGCGGGGCTCGAACTCATGGACCGCGAGATCGTGACCTGGCTGAAGTCGGACGCTTGACCGACTGCGCCACCCAGGCGCCCCGACTGTGTTTTAATAGCTTGTTATGAATCCTGCACCTGTGAGTACTACTATATTAAAGAGGGGTCATGCATTATCCAGGGCCTGGCCCTTCAGGAGGTGTTTTTGGCATGTGTTACGTGCTCTCCGTTGTTGTGACTCTGGTTGCTTTATCTCCCTACTTGTAGTGATGGTTTGGACCCTCCACCAGATGTGCTTTGATTTGTTCATTAAAGTAACCCTGGGGGAAAAAAAACGGTGGTGGTGGTGATGGAAGAGGCCTTTTATCTCTCTCAAAGAGAGAAATGACAGACGCAGGGAAAAAAAAAAAAAAAAAAAAAGAAAAGAAAATTGACCAGGCAGAGAAAGTACACAGCTTGATCCAGAGAGAGGAAAATAAAGAAGGAGATATGGAACAGGTATAAAGATAATAGATTAAATATGTGTGCTTAAACAAACCAACAACCAGAATCACCAGACTAGAGAAGGGAAGAAATAAGAAGATGAAAAGGAAGAAAATATAGATATATATATAATAAGAATTGTCCAGGAATTAAATCAGGAAATGCAAAACCACTGGGGGCCTTGGAACTAGTGGCTGTGCTGGTTTGGAGGAGGGGCTGTCTGGGTGGTCAGTGTCAATCTTGCTCCAGTAGATAAACAGTTACCAGGCAAGAAGGGGCGTCGTTTGGTGTAGGCAGGTCCTGCCTCCACTGTGGCCCCTTGTCTGTTCCCTGAAGCCCCACCTTGTTGGTGATGGGGAGAAAAATGGCGACACCCAGTCTCTCCTCCCCGGACTGGGTGTCCCAAACCATTCTGTTCAGGTCATCCTCACAGCGCTGCATGGGTGTGAGTGGGCTGTTTGTTTTTTGTTTTGTTTTGTTTTGTTTTTCCCACTCCACTGTCTCCTGTGCCTCCGTGGCATCTGTCTGGGACTCAAACCCCGATGTCTTAAAGGATCCCACTCTGCATACCCCAGTGCCAGGGAGGTGCCACTCTGTCCTGCTGATAAAGGGTCTCTGGCTGTCAGGCGCAGTCAAGGTCCTTTGTCCTTGGAACAGCTGTATACCTTTTTCCCACAGCACGCAGGGAGGGGATTGCTTTCTCCCATTGCGGACTGCACATCTGAGCTAGTTGCCTAGCCCAGGGCTGGCACCCCAGGTGTGTGCACAGGGGCAGCTGGCCCCAGTCTGGAGGAAGCTCCACAGTTAGAAATTGGATCTTTATCCATTTTTTTTCTGATCTTTGGACTGTGGTTTTTCTCTTGTCCAAATACAATCCTATACTTCCACAGCCTGTCTTTCTCTTCCTTTTGTTTCTCTGCAGAAGGGAATCCCTCTCCTCCATGCCTATGCCGCCCATTTTATCTCTTCCAGTTCGAAATCATGCACTTGTAGCCCTCCAAGTTGTCCCTGTGGGTCCCTGGAGACGTCTCTGTCACTCTGCAGCCTGGACTCTCGGAATTCCAAGTCCTCTGGCCTCAACACCACTATGTTTGAGGGAGGAGGGAACTTCAGGTCCCCCTACTTCTCTGCCATGTTGGATTCCTGTCTTCTCAACTCTGCTTTAAATGCCTGGTAGAATTCTCCTAGGAAGCCATCTGGCTCCAGACTCTTATTTGTTGGGAGATTTTTGATAACTGATTCAATTTCTTTGCTGGTTATGGGTCTGTTCAAATTTTCTATTTCCTCCCACTTGCGTTTTGGTAGTGTGTGTCTAGGAATTTGTCCATTTCTTCCATATTGTCCAGTTATAATTTTTCACAGTATTCTTTTATAATTGTTTGTGTTTCTGTGGTATTGGTTGTGATGTCTCTTCTTTCATTCATGATTTAATCTATTTGGGTCCTTTGTCTTTTCTTTTTGATAAGTCTGGCTAGGGTTTTGTTAATTTTGTTAATTCTTTCAAAGAACCAGCTCTTAGTTTCATTGATCTGTTTACTGTGGGTTTTTGTTTGTTTGTTTGTTTGTTTCTAGATCATTTATTTCTGCTTTACCCTTTATTATTTCCCTTCTTCTGCAGGCTTTGGGCTTTATTTGATGTTCTTTTTTATAGCTGCTTTAAGTGTAAGGTTAGGTTGTGTATTTGGTACTTTTCGTGCTTCTTGATCTAGGCCTAAATTGCAACTTCCCTCTCAGGACTGCCTTTGATGCATCCCAAAGGTTTTGAACTGTCATATTTTCATTTTCATTTTCATTTGCTTCCATGTATTTTTAAATTTCTTCTTTAATTTCCTGGTTAACCCATTCATTCTTTAGTATATGGTTCTTTAACCTCCATGTATTTGAGGACTTTCCAATTTTTTTCTTATGATTGATTTCAAGCTTCACAGCATTGTGATCTGAAAATGTGCATCGTATTATCTCCATCTTTCTGTATTTGTTGAGGGCTGGTTTGTGACCCAGTATGTGATCTATTCTAGAGAATGTTCCATGTGCAATGGAGAATAATGTGTATTCTGCTGCCTTAGGATGAAATGTTCTGATATCTGTTAAATCCATCTGGTCCAGTGTGTCATTCGAAGCCATTGTTTCCTTGTTGATTTTCTGCTTAGATGATCTGTCTATTGCTGTAAGTGGCGTGCTAAAGTCCTCTACTATTATTTTACTATTATCAATGAGTTACTTTATGTTTGTTATTAATTGATTTATATATTTGGGGGTCTTCAAGTTGGGGGCATAAATATTTACAATTGTTGATATTCTTGATGGATAGACCCCTTAATTATGATATAGTGCCCTTCTTCACCTCTGGTTACAGTCTTTGTTTTTTTTTTTTTTTAATTTTTTTTTCAACGTTTATTTATTTATTTTTGGGACAGAGAGAGACAGAGCATGAACGGGGGAGGGGCAGAGAGAGAGGGAGACACAGAATCGGAAACAGGCTCCAGGCTCCGAGCCATCAGCCCAGAGCCTGACGCGGGGCTCAAACTCAACGGACCGCGAGATTGTGACCTGGCTGAAGTCGGACGCTTAACCGACTGCACCACCCAGGTGCCCCTACAGTCTTTGTTTTAAAATCTAGTTTGTCTAATATAAGTATGGTACTATGGCTTTCTTTTGACATCCATTAGCATGAGAGATGGTTCTCCATCCCCTCAATTTCAATCTGCAGGAGGCTTTAGGTCTAAAATGAGTCTCTTGGGGCGCCTGGTTGGCTCAGTCAGTTAAGCGTCCAAATTTGGCTCAGGTCATGATCATGGTTCATGGGTTTGAGCCCTGCATTGAGCTCTGTGGTGACATGTCAGAGTTTGGAGTCTGCTTCGGATTCTCGGTCTCCTTGTCTCTCTGCCCCTCCCCCACTAATGCTCTGTCTCTCTCAAAAAAAAAAAAAACATTCAAAAATAAAATAAAGTAAGTCTCTTGTAGGCATCATATATATATGGATCTTGTTTTTCCATCCATTCCGATATCTTGGAGCATTTAGTCCATTTACATTCAGTATGATTATTGAATGAATGAACTTAGTGCCACGTGTTACCTATAGAATTGGTATTTCTGGTAATTCTCTGGTTCTTTCTAGTCTTTGCTGCTTTTGGTCTTTTTTTTTTTTTTCTTCACTCAAAGAGTCCCCCTTAAAATTTCTTACAGGGCTGGTTTAGTGGTCACAAATTCCTTTAGTTTTTGTTTGGGAAACTCTTTATCTCTCCTTCTATTCTGAATTTCAGCCTTGCTGGATAAAGAATTCTTGGATGCATATTTTTCCCACTCAGCACTTTGCATATATCCTGCTACACTTTTCTGGCCTGCCAAGTTTCTGTGTACAGATCTGCTGCAAACCTGATCTGTCTTCCCTTGTAAGTTACAGACCTATTTTCACTTGCTGCTTTCATGATTCTTTCCTTGCCTGTGTATTTATTTGCCTGTGAATTTGACTATGATATGGTTGATACCTTTCTTGAATTAATGGGAGTTTTCTGTGCTTCTCAGATTTTTGTGTACTTCCCAAGTTTAGGGAAGTTTTCAGCTATAATTTGTTCAAATAATCCTTATGCTCCCTTTTCTCCATTTTCATCTTCTGGGACTCCTATGATATGAATGTTATTACATTTTAATAAGTCACTGAGTTCCCTAAGTCTGCTTTTGTGATCCATGACCTTTGTTTCTCTCTTCCTTTCAGCTTCATTATTTTCCATATTTTTATCTTTTTTATCACGAATTCACTCCTCTGCCTCATGCATTCTCCTTGTCATGGCATCCATTTGGGTTTGTTTCTTGGTTATAGCATTTTTAATTTCAGCCTGACTAGATTTATTTCTTTTATCTCTGCAGAAAGGGATTCTCTTCTCTCTTCTATGCATTTTTCAAGCCCAGCTAGTATCCTTATAATTGTTGTTTTAAATTCTAGTTCAAACATCTTACTTATATCTGTATTGATTAAATCCCTGGCCATGATTTCTATTTCCTGTTCTTTCTTTTAGGGTGAATTTCTCCATCTCATCATTTTGTCTAGAAAAGGAATGAAAAAAGAAAAACAACAACAACAAAACAACCCCCCACCAAAACCCCAAAACCCCCAAAACAAAAACAAAACTAGATCCTAGACCTGCAGTTTTTGCTCTCTCAGACCTCCAATTAATTTCTTGGATGTTCAGAATGATTTGATAACTATCTAGCTGTGTTTGAGGGATGAGACAAACTTAGGGTCTCCCTACTCCTCTGTCATCTTAACTCCCCCCTCCCATCTTTCTTTTGATGTCTCTTAGCATCATAAATGGTTTTCCATCCCCTCACTTTAAATCTAAAATGAGTCTCTTTTGTAGGCAGCATATAGATGGTCTTGGTTTTTTATCCACTCTGACACCCCATGTCTTTTGATTAGAATATTTAAAAAAAATTTTAATGTTTATTTTTGAAAGAGAGAGAGAGAGAAAGAGAGAGAGAGAGAGAGAGAGAGAGAGAGAGAGAGAGAGATAGTGGCAGAGGGGCAGAGAGAAGAGACACAATCCGAAGTAGGCTCCAGTCTCTGAGCTGTCAGCACAGAGCCCAACGTAGGGCTTGAACCCACGAACTGCAAGATCATGACCTAAGCTGAAGTCTGACACTTAACCGACTGAACCTTCTGGGTACTCCAGTGTGGGAAACTCTTTATCTCTCCTTCTATTCCAGTTGTTCACTAGCATGTTGTTTGGTTTTCTTCTTGTAATTAACTTCTAATTTCATACTTTTGTGGTGAGAAAAGATGTCTGATATTTCAGTCATCTTAAATGTATTAAGATTTCTGGCCTAACATATGATCTGTTCTGGAGAATGTTCCATATGTGCTTAAGGAGAATATATATACTGCTATATGGAGATTGAGTGTCCTGTCCTATCTCCACTAATGTGTTATTTCAAGCCAATGTTTCCTTATTGATTTTATGTCTGATGATCTATCTATTGATGAAAGTGGATTATCTCTTTTGACTGGAGAGTTTATCCATTCACTTAAGGTAATTACTGATATGAAGGGATTTCTGACATTCTCTATTTGTTTTCTGTATGACTTAGAGCTTTTCTGTACCTCATTTTCTGCATTACTATCTTCTTTTGCATTCAGTTAATTTTGTAGTAAAAGGTTTTAATTCCCTTTTCATATTATTTTGTGTATATTCTATAAATATTTCTGTTGTGTTTACCATGGGGATTATTTTAAATCCTAAAGTCATAAAAATCTAACTTGAATTTGTACCAGCCTAACTTTAATAAAATACAAAAACTCTGCTCCTATACAGTTTGCCCCCCTTCAGTTACTGATGTCACATTTACAGCTTTATACATCATGTGCCCCCCAAAATAGACTAATATTTTTTATGAATTTGTTTTTTAAGTCATATAGAAAATAAAAATTAGAGTTATAACCCCAAAGTACACTAATACTAGCTTTTTTAATTGCTCATGCATTTATCTTTATTGAACATCTTTTTTTCTTCTTGTGTCCTTTCATTTCATTCTGAGAGACATCCTTTATCATTTCTTGCAGAGCAGATCTACTGGGAACAGACTCCCTCAGATTTTGTTTATCTGGGAATGTCTCAACCTCCCCCTCATTTTCAAAGGACAGTTTTTCTGGATATAGGATTCTTGGTGGAGAGGTTTTTTTCCCCTTTCATCTGTTTGAATATATCAATCCACTGCTTTCTGGCATCACAGAGTTTTTTTTTTTTTTCTTATGTAACTTTATTTTTTATTTTTTAAGATTTACACCCAAATTAATATATAGTGAAGCAATCATTTCAGTAGATTTCTTAATGCCCCTTACCCATTTAACCCATTCTCCCCTCCCACAACCCCTCCAGCAACCCTCAGTTTGTTCTCCATATTTATGAGTCTCTTTTGTTTTGTCCCTCTCCCTGTTTTTATATTATTTTTGTTTCCCTTCCCTTATGTTCATCTATTTTGTCTCTTAAAGTCTTCATATGAGTGAAGTCATAGGGATTTTTGTCTTTCTCTGACTGACTAATTTCACTTAGCATAATACCCTCGAGTTCCATCCACGTAGTTGTAAATGGCAAGATTTCATTCTTTTTGATTGCCGAGTAATACTCCATTGTGTGTGTGTGTGTGTGTGTGTGTGTGTGTGTGTGTGTGTGTATATATATATATATATATATATACACACCCCACATTTTCTTTATCCATTCATCCATCGATGGACATTTGGGCTCTTTCCATACTTTGGCTATTGTTGATAGTGCTGCTATAAACATGGGGGTGCATGTGTCTCTTTGAAACAGCACACCTGTATCCCATGGATAAATGCCTAGTAGTGCAATTGCTGGGTTGTAGGGTAGTTCTATTTTTAGTTTTTTGAGAAACCTCCATACTGTTTTCCAGAGTAGCTGCACCAGCTTGCATTTCCACCAATAATGCAAAAGAGATCCTCTTTCTCTGCATCTTCACCAACATCTGTTGTTGCTTGTGTTGTTAATGTTAGCCATTCTGACAGGTGTGAGGTGGTATCTCATTGTGGTTTTGATTTGTATTTCCCTGATGATGAGTGATGTGGAGCATTTTTTCATGTGTCGGTTGGCCATGGATGTCTTCTTTGGAGAAGTGCCTGTTCATGTCTTTTACCCATTTCTTCACTGGGTTATTTGTTTTTTGGGTGTTGAGTTTGATAAGTTCTTTGTAGATTTTGGATACTAACCCTTTATCTGATCTGTCATTTACAAATATCTTCTCCCATTCCATTGGTTGCCTTTTAGTTTTGCTGATGGTTTCCTTCGCTGTGCAGAAGTTTTTTGTTTTTTGTTTTTTTTTTTTTTTTGACGTGGTCTCAGTAGTTCATTTCTACTTTTGTTTCCCTTGCCTCCGGAGATGTGTTGAGTAAGAAATTGCTGTGGGCAAGATCAAAGAGGTTTTTTGCCTGCTTTCTCCTCGAGGATTTTGATGGTTTCCTGTCTTACATTGAGGTCTTTGATCCACTTTGAGTTTATTTTTGTGTATGGTGTAAGAAGGTGGTCCAGGTTCATTCTTCTGCATGTCACTTCCAGTTTTCCCAGCACCACTTGCTGAAGAGACTGTCTTTATTCCATTGGATATTCTTTCCTGCTTTGTCAAAGATTAGTTGCCCATACGTTTGTGGGTCCATTTCTGGGTTCTCTATTCTATCCCATTGATCTGAGTGTCTGTGCTTGTGCCAGTACCATACTGTCTTGATTATTACAGCTTTGTAGTATAGCTTGAAGTCTGGGATTGTGATGCCTCCTGCTTTGGTTTTCTTTTTGGCATCACAGGTTTTCATGAGAGATATTGTTAATAATCTTATTGAGGGTCCCTTGTATGTGAGTCATTTTTTTCTTCCCACTTTCTGATTCTTAGTATTTTTCTTTCAACTGTTTGATTATAATGTGTCCCAATGTGTATCTTGAGTTTATTCTACTTTGAGTTTATTGAATGTGCTGGATTTGTAGATTCACATCTTGCATCAAATTTGGGAAGTTTTGGGTTATTATTTCTTCAAACAATCTTTCTTCCCTTTTTTCTGTTCTCCTTCTGGAACTCCTACAAATGTGTGTATTGATATGCTTGGTGTCCCATAGGAACCTTAGAATATATTATCTTTTCTTCACTCTGTTTCCTTTCTGGAAAGGAAAGGCACTCAGTCTCAATGATTTCAATTATTCTTTCTTCACATTCACTTATTCTTTCTCCAGACTAATCAAATATGTTCTTGAATTACTGTAGTGATTTTTCATTTCAGTTATCATACTTTTCATTCCAGAATTTCTTTTTGATGTGTTCTTTTAATGTGTACTTGCTATTTATTAATATTTTCATTTTGTTCATACTTAATTTTCTTGACTTTGTACATGTTTTCCTTTAGCTCTTTGAGCATCTTTAAAATAGCTGATTTAAGGTATTTAAAACAATTTTTTAATGCTTATTTATTTTTGAGAGACAGAGAGACAGCATGAGCGGGGGAGGGGCAGAGAGAGGGGCACAGAATCAGAATCAGGTTCCAGACTGAAAGCTGTCAGCACAGAGCCTGATGCAGGGACCAAACTCATGAACCATGAGATCATGACCTAAGCCAAAGTCGGACGCTTAACCAACTGAGACACCCAGGCGCCCCTTAAGGTACTTTTTTAGTAAGCCTGCCATCTGGTCTTCCTGAGAGACACTTTCTATTTATTTTTTTCTTTGAATGAGCCATACTACCTTATTTCTTTTTGTCTTGTGATTTTTTTTGTTTTAAATGACTTTTAAATCTTATAGTGTGGTTATTGCAGAAGCCAGATTCTCCCCCTTCCCTGGATTTTGCACATTTAAAATTTTTATTGTTGTATGGCTTCTCTGTACTACAACTCAACCTGAGGCAAAAAGTTAGAGTCCCTTTAGGTCTTTTCTGATCCAGTGTCTTTCACTGGGAATGTGTGGTGGCTTTCTAAATTCCATCATATATGCAATTCATTCTGAATGTCCTAATCCTTCAGTGTCCAGTTCCCAAGGAGGGAAAAGAGAAAAATAAAGAGGTTGGAATGAAACTCTGTCTCTTGATTTCCCTGGAAGTTTCTTCAGCTAGTAGGGTCTCAACAATGATAGCCTACCTCTGCCTGTACCTCCAAGAGCAGAAGCAACAATCAGAAATCATAACACGAATCCTTGATATCTGTAGGAAAAGATCCATATTACCTACCTTAGCCCCCACAAGCCACATTCAAGACACTTCAGGGATATGGGCATGGTTGCCTGCCACATGGCTGAAGATGGGGATTGAATAGCTACCACCATGCTAAGAGTGGAAAGAAACTACAATATATCTAATCTTTCCCCTGGAAGCTGCAAGGCTTTGAAAAGACTCCAGAGTTTCAAAATATTTACGTCAGACATACTCTTCGAGTACAATTTTTGTCTAGGGTAGGAGATGTTTTCCTGAAGCCTCCCACTCTCCCATCTTTTCTAACATCACTCTAAGACTTTTCATAGTTAACATAATCCTTGATATTCTTGGGTTAAGATCTCCCATCTTGCTTGCATTTAAAAAATTTGTTCCATCTGTTCTTTGTTTCACAAAATTTCCTATCTGGAGATTATTGGACACAGTCTCTGAACTGTCACTAATTCCAGAACACCTAAAATGTCACTGTGGTCCTCCAGTCTGTGTAGAGTCTTATGGAGGCCAGGTGATCAGTGAAGTTTTGGGCCAGGTCCCTCTCACAGTACATTCAGTAAGTTCCTAGACCAATCCTATTTAACTGAATTGCATTTATTGAATAGACACATTCAGCAACTGGCAGAATTCCTGTGTGGTTTCTCTGGCTGGTGGAATAGTGCTATACTTGTAGGAAGGAACAAGTGGAATTCCCTAGAACTAGTTATGTGTAAGAAAATAGTAAATCAGCAGGAATCCTACGTTCCTGGGAGAGGTTCGTGCCCCCATGAAGGACTTGAAAGGACTTGAAAGATACAGGGCTGAGTGATGTATCTCTCACATTACCCATTCAGTTCACATATCTGACCTGTCCAGAAAACAGATGGATATTGGAAAATGATATTAAATTCTAGTAAGCTTAACCAGATGGTATCTCCAACTGTAAGTGTTGTTCCAGATGTGGTTTTATTGCTTGAGTAAATTAACGCACCCGCTGTACCTGGGTATGCAGCTATTGATTTGGAAGATGCTTTTTTTTCTCTTGATATCTATTATTAAACACAAACAGAGCAATTTTCTTTTAGCTGGCAAGACCAGAAGTACACATTCACTCTCCTACCTCAGGGATATATCCACTCTCCAACCATACATCATAAGTTAGTCCAGAGGGATCTTGACTGCCTTTCCCTTCCTCAGGATGCCACATGGGTATTGATGGCATTATGCTGATTTACCTAATGAGCAAGAAGTAGCAATTACTTTAGAGTTATTAGTAACACCTTTGCATGTCAGGGGGTGAGAAATAAGTATGACAAAAATTCAAAGGCCTTTCTCCTTAGTGAAATTTTTAGAGGTCACTGGCATCAGGCATGTCAGGATGTTCCTTCTAAAGACCAAAAAAGGGCACAATGCCTAGTGGCCCTCTTTGGATTTTGGAGGCAACATATTTACCATTTGGGTGTGGTACTCCAGTTCACTTACTGAGTGACCTCCAAAAACTTCTAGTTTTGAGCAGGATCTGGAATGAGAGAAGGCTCTGCAGTAGGTCCAGGCTGCCATGCAAGCTGCTCTGCTACTTGGGTTATATGATCCAACAGATCCAATAGTTCTTAAAGTGGAAGTGGTATGTAGAGATGCTGTTTGGGGGGCTTTGAAAACCCCTTGGATGTGAATCACAGTGTGAGCACCTACTATTTGGGAGGAAAGCCCTATTATCTTCTGAAAGTCCTACTATCTGTCTTTGGGAAACAGCTTTTGGCTTGCTACTGGAACTTAGTAGAGACAGAATGCTTTCATGGGCCACCAAGTTTCTATGAAGCCTGAGCTTCCAATATTAAACTAGGTATTGCCTGGGGCTGCTGGTTGGCTCAGTTGGTTAAGCTTCCGACTTCTGCTCAGGTTATGATCTTGCAGTTTGTGAGTTCGAGCCCTGCATCAGGCTCACTGCTGTCATTACAAAGTCCCCTTGGGATCCTCTGTCCCCCCCTCCTCTGCCCCTCCTCTGCTCATCCTTTCACTCTCAAAAATAAATACATATTAAGAAAAAAAAAAGGTATTGTCTCACCAATGAAGCCATCAAGTTGGGCATGCACCGCAGTATTCCATTGTCAAATGGAGGTGGTCCATCCAAGATTAGGCTTGTGCATGTCATGAGGGCACAGGGAAATTACATGCGGACGTAACCCAAATGCCCATGGGCCTCACTCCTGCTACATTACATTCTCTCTCCCAGCCTGCATCTATGGCCTGTAAGGGAGATCGGTATTAGCAGTTGACTAGGAATGTTATGCACGCACCATTCAAAAGTGGACAATTGGAGCACTACAGCCCCTTTTTGGGATGTTCATGAAGGACAATGCTGAAAGGAAATCCTCTGAGTGGGCATAATTAGCTGCAGCTAATTCTTCATTTTGCTTGGAAGAAGTGGTCAGAGGCATGAGTGTACACCGTTTTGTTTTGTTTTGTTTTGTTTTTTTGGCTGTGGCTAATGAGTTTGCTGGATGGTTAGGCACTTGAACATTATTAGAAAATAGGTGATAAGGAGGTGTGGGGAAGAGAAATGTGGATATACCTCTGAGTATTCAATAAATATGAAGTTATTTTTGTCCGATGTGAATTCTCACTAAAAGGTGATCTCACTAAAGGGGGATTTTCAATAATCAAGTGGATAGAATGACTAGTTCTGTGGATACCAGTCAGCATTTTTTTTTCAACGTTTACCTATTTTTGAGACAGAGGGAGACAGAGCATGAATGGGGGAGGAGCAGAGAGAGAGGGAGACACAGAATCTGAAACAGGCTCCAGGCTCTGAGCGGTCAGCACAGAGTCCGACGCGGGGCTCGAACTCACGGAGTGTGAGATCGTGACCTGAGCTGAAGTCGGCCGCTTAACCGACTGAGCCACCCAGGCGCCCCAGTCAGCATTTTTTTACCTGCCATTCCTGTCATTGTCAAATGGGCTCATGAACAAAATGCATGGAAGCAGAGATGGTGGTTATGTATAATCTCGGAAACATGAACTTCCATTCATCAAGGCTGGTTACATTGGACTTCTTCCATCATGGAAGGGACAGCATTTTGTTCTTACTGGAATAGACATTTGGGTACATATATGTCTGTATGCTTGCATGCTACTATAAAAACTACTGCCTGTGGACTTACATAATGCCTTATCCACCATAATGACATTTCAAACAGCATTGTATCTGATCAAGGAACTCACAT
The DNA here is from genome assembly GCF_014898765.1 of Herpailurus yagouaroundi. Classification (NCBI taxonomy): domain Eukaryota; kingdom Metazoa; phylum Chordata; class Mammalia; order Carnivora; family Felidae; genus Herpailurus; species Herpailurus yagouaroundi. The sequence continues at coordinate 31,357 of NW_024412429.1, read as the reverse complement.
CACAGCAAATGATTTATAGAAATGGGCCTATGTTCATGGAATGCGCACATTTTACCACGTTCTCTATTATCCTGAAGCAGCTGGTTTGATAGAAGGGTGGAATGTCCTTTTGGAGACTCTTACAGAGTAAGCTAGGTGACAATATCTGGCATGGCTGGGACTATATTCTTTGGGAGGTTGTATATGCTGTAAAATAGTACCCAATATATGATGCTTTCTCTCCTGTAACCAGGATTTATGGATTCAGGAATCTAGGGGGTAGAGAAGAGACTGGCACCACTCACCACTACCCCTGCATACCCACTAGCAAAATTTTTCTTCCTGTTCCCATGTTATTATGCTCTGTTTGTCTGAAGTCTTAGGTAGAATGGTGGGTACCAGAAGTTGGGGGAAAGGGGAAAAGGAGGGGGGTGTTGTTTAATGGGTATAGAATTTCAGATTAAAAAGATGGAAAGGTTCTGGAGATCTATTGCACAACAACATGAATATACTTAACACCTCTGAGCTGTATGTTTATAAGTAGATAAGATGGTAGATTTTATGTTACGTGTAATTTATCACAAGTTTTAAAAAAGATCATTACAATACTAAATATTGGAGAGGACGCAGAGCAACTGGATTGCTCCTACACTGCTGGCAGGAATGTGAAATGGTACAAACACTCTGAAAAGGGTTTTGCAGTTCCCTTTTAAAAAATTGAATATACACTGATACAGTCCACCAGTTGTACTCCTGGGTGTTTATTATAGAGAAACGAAAACTTGTACTTATGCAAAAGCTTGTACACAGTTTTTCATAGTAACACAAAAATGCTCTTTGTTTGTGATAGCCAAACTGCAAAACAACTATAATGTCCCTTAGTAGGCAAAAGGTAAACAAACTTTGGGACATGGATAGCAGGAATCTTACTCAACAATAAAAAGGGTTTAGCTATTGATACATGCACAACTTGGGTGGATCCAGAGACTAATGCTCCGGGATAAAGGCCAAATCCCAGAAGACTATATGCTGTATAATTACATTATTAGATTTATATAACCTTTTTTAAAAAATTTTTAAATGTTCATTTATTTTTGAGACAGAGAGAGACAGAGCATGAACAAGGGAGGGTCAGAGAGAGAGGGAGACACAGAATCTGAAGCAGGCTCCAGGCTCTGAGCTGTCAGCACAGAGCCCGACGCGGGGCTCGAACTCATGGACTGAGATCATGACCTGAGCCGAAGTCGGCCACTTAACCGACTGAGCCACCCAGGCGCCCCATAACATTTTTGAAATAACAAAATTAGAGTGATGGAAAACAGATTTGTGGTGGGGGGAAGATGTGAGTATAAAGAAGTAGCATGAGGGAATGTTTGTGTGGATGGAATAGTTTTTTATCTTGATGGAGGTAGTGGTCACATGAATCTACATGTGTGATAAAATAGCTATACACACAGCATACACATATATATACACTGCATCAATATAAAATTGCTCTATATTGTACTATAATTATGAAAGATGTAACCACTGGGGAAAATTGGTGAAGGGTTAATGCCACTTTTCTATATTACCTTGAAGACTTCCTTGAATCTATCATTATTTCAAAATAAAACGTTTAAATTAAAAAACATAGATATTCCCTGTATTCAAAGTTGTGTAAGGTATGTCACTGAGTATGTATTGAGAATTCAAATAAAAACTAGGACTTGGTCATTGAAGAAGACAAAGCAATTTGCTAGTTTTATATGGCAATTTTAGAAACTTGAAATTCAACTCTGAGTGATCACCACCCCAGCTTCAGGGATGCTGCACTGTGGCCAGTGTAACACTAAATATCAGCAATAATTTTTGCTGAGAGAACTAAACTTCTGATTACTGTCCCATTATTGTTCTGAAGCCCCAAGGAATAATTTACCAGTTAGTTCAACTCAGGAGCAATCTGTTATGTCAGAAGGTAATTGTGCACTTGTAACGCAAGTGATCTTAATGACCCTAACAGGAGACACACAGCATCAGGGAGGGCAGTTTAGTCTCTTGTGTACTTGGCAGGTGAGTCATTGTACACAAGGCCATTTCCATTTTGGATAACAAAGTAGTTCATGCCCAGTGGGAGATGAAGTCACACATAACCTTGACATCTTGCCATTGCCTTTCAGCACAGCCTATGAGAGTTATCCTCCTGCTCTGGGGCCACAGAAACTGGCTTTGGTAAGGATGCTGCTGCGACTGGGTCTCAGTGCTGCAAATGAGATATTAAGTCATTTCCAGAATTCTGCTCCTCAAATATTCTCTTCTTTCCAAATCTAAACTTAATCTTCTATCTCTTAAAATTGCCCCTATATTTCAGATTTCTTCTTTGCATTAATTTTTTATGGTACAATTATATTTTGGTTTTACTATGCCAACTTTAAAAATGTGTTATGTTGATCTTTTTCTGTTCTATTAATCTCCCATTTACTAAATTCTTTTCCTCAATTTCTCCCTTGGCTTTCCTGCTCATATCCATATTCCTTCTTTAATTGCATTAAAAAATCTCTTTGTATTTAATTAAGAAGACTTTATTAGTTTTTTGTCTTACTCACATATACTTGATGATAGATTGAAATACACCGCGTATTGATTACAGAACCTATTCTTTGCCTTTCCTCCTTATCATTCCTTCCCGGTCCTTCACACTTTAAGCGCTTGTGTAACCGACTACCCATTCTATTTCCATTCCTTGCATTCTTTTTTTAACGTTTATTTATTTTTTTTGGGACAGAGAGAGACAGAGCATGAACGGGGGAGGGGCAGAGAGAGAGGGAGACACAGAATCAGAAACAGGGTCCAGGCTCTGAGCCATCAGGCCAGAGCCCGACGCGGGGCTCGAACTCACGGACCGCGAGATCGTGACCTGGCTGAAGTCGGACGCTTAACCGACTGCGCCACCCAGGCGCCCCCCCTTGCATTCTTTTATTGGTTGTACTTCCTCTTCAGCTTTTACGTGCTTGCTTTTAAGGCATTGTTTTTAATACTTTATAGTCTTTTATTTCTTTTAACTATTCACCTAATAATTTCCCCCTACAAATTAGTATTTTAAGTAATTTTTCTCTTTCTTCCATTTATTTACTTCTGAAACTCCTATCACTCTTTCCCTTTCTGGTAATAATTACAGTATTTCTGCTGTTTCCAAGATCTTCACTACTATATCCTATTTCCAGAGGTATATTTGTTGTCCTTTTGTATTTCTTTCCCCTTTCCTTTGTGTCTTTTATACTCAAGTATCCTCCCTTCTAGCTTGAATACACTGTGCATACCCAAATGCATTCTGCATACTTGAATTTATAGTTATGTTTGTGGCAATATCTCCTCCTCCCTAGGGCTGGTTAGTACATTCATTTTATATTCTTAATTTTAATGTAGTCCAGTATTTTAATATCTTTATTTACATTTGTGATTTATAAAAATTAAAGAAAAATGTATCTACTCTAACCTCTTAAAGATATTCTCTATATGAATTCTAAAATATTCAATAGATTTGCTTTTACAGTTAGGTATTCAATGCCTATGAAACCGATATTTTGTATGACATTATATCAGAAATATCTAAGGTCATACTTAGAAAAGACCTAACACCATTTTTGTAAAATACTCTTCATTGCCTACTTCTCTTTTTCTCTTCATCATGTATCAGGACTAGAAAAACATGTTGGTTGACTGCTGAGAACTCTAATTGTTTCATAGGTGGCTCCTGGCACCAAAACCATTATATCTTGATGATGTAGCTTTATAATGATTTTCCTTGATACTTCCTGGAACAATTATTTACACATTTTTCTTCATTTAAAATTGCTTTGACTATTCTTGACATTGTGCATGTCATAGACATTTTACAGGTGGGCAAATCATTTTAAGAATTAGATTTGGATTCTATAATATTTATATATCATTCTGGAAATGTTGACAGCATTAACATTTGCATCTCTGAGTCTTTGAACATGAAAATTTAGATGATTTTCTCTTACTGCTTTCACATGTCTTGTTTTTATTTAGTTACTTGATATTTTTCTACTGTTTATTTTTGTAAAGTTTATTTATTTTGAAAGAGAGAGAGAGCATGAAAGCAGGGGAAGGACAGAGAGGGGAGCAGAAAGAGAATCCCAAGCAGGCTCCCTGCTCAGCACAGAGCCCCACGCGGGGCTTGATATGTGACTTGACCTCACAAACATGAGATCATGACCTGAGCCAAAATCAAGAGTTGGTCACTTAAATGACAGAGCCATGCTGGTGCCCTGATATTTTTATACTGTTTAGATAATATCTCAACTTTAAAATTTATTTTATAGAAATAAAGTTTGTTGGGGCGCCTGGGTGACTTAGTTGGTTAAGTGTCCGACTCTAGATTTCTTCTCAGGTCATGATCTCATGGTTGGTGAGCTCGAACCCTGCACTGAGCTCTGTGCTGACAGTGCAGAGCCTTCGTGGGATTCTCTCTCTCCTCTTTCTCTGCCCCTCCCCTGCTCGTGCTTTCTCTCTCTCTCTCAAAATAAATAAATAAAAACTTAAAAAAAGAAATAGAATTTGTTTCTGATAGATACATGAAAATTATTATTGTATATTTATAATTCTATCCATTTACCTTGTAAAACTCTCTTATTTAAAAATTTTAAGCTCTAGATTCTTTGGAATTTATACACAGAAAATAATATCTAACAAGAAAATTTTGGTTTTTTTTTTTTTTCCTTTCCAAAACATGTACTAGTCATTTTCTTGCCTCAGTTTTTAGATCAGCTCCTCTGGTATAAAAATGATGAAAAGAGTAATTCTGAGTATTTTCCCATTTACACAGAGTTCACAGTATTTAATTATTTTCAGGATGATTATGGGCCCAGGTTATAATTACTTTCCTAGGTTAAGTATGTAGCACTTTATTCATAATTTTCTATCATTTGTTTTAATTTTGAATGTATTCTGAATTTTATCAAGGAATTTTGATACAAGTATTGAGATGATCAGTTTAGCTTGTGCATATAGTTAATTTTATTGACTACTTTCTTTTTAATATTAAGGTAAATCTGTTTTCTTGAGGCAAACCTAACTCATTCATGGAAACTATTATTTTTGTATATTGTTGGATTAACTAATTGATTTTGTTCAGGATTACATCTTCATGAATAATATTGATATGTCTTTTGTTATGTATTTTCATTTCTTGGTTTTATTTTAAAGTTATGCTAGTGTAAGAAATGAATTGTGGAATGCTTGCAATTTTTTACTATTTGCCAAAATGTAAGTGTGGGATTACTTGTACCTTGACCATTTGATAGAGTTCACCACGATATTTTCTGGTTCTAGAGTTTACTGGCGGAAAGGTTTTGGCAGCTGCGCTGTAGGGGCTGCTTCTTAAGAACCTGAGTGAGGACAAGGTCCTTCAGGGATAACCGTTCCTCTGCCTGAAAAACATTCTTTAGCATTTCCTTTTGTAGTGACTGGGGTCGTTTTGGGGTGTGTGTGTGTGTGTGTGTGTGTGTGTGTGCGCATGAGTGTGTGTTTGCATGTATGTGCATGTGTGTATGAAAATATCTTCAATGTATCTTTACTCATAACATTTTAATTGGTGTTTAGTTTTTAGGAAGGGAATTATTTTTTATCACTTTAATTAAATATATAAATCTGTTCTCTGTGATTTCCATTAGAAGTGTTGAAGCACTCTTAAGCATGATAATCTGTTTCAACTTTGAGCTAAATTCTATTATTTTTTTCTTCATGTTTTTTACTGTGATAAAATACCTATAACATACAATGTATCTTTCTGACCATTTTAAAGGCTACAGTTCAGTGGCATTATGTACATTCACAGTGTTAGGTGACCATTACCACCACCTAGTTTCAGAACATTTTCATTATTCCAAATGAAAACCTCATGCTATTTAGACAGTTATTCCTCATTCCCTCTCCAGCGTCTGGCAACCACCTATCTGCTCATCATCACTGTGGGTTTACCTATTCTGGATATTTATATTTATGCAAATTTATATTTCATATAAATAGAATCATACAATATGGGCTTTTTGTGTCTGGTAATACTTTCTCCCAATCTTTGTGAAGTCTCTTCACTTGCTTGATAGTGTCCTTTGATGTACCAAAAATTAAAAAAAAATTTTTTTAAATGTTTATTATTATTTTTTTTTTTTTGAGAGAGAGACAGAGGCAGAGACAGAGACAGAGTACGAGCAGGGGAGGGCAGAGAGAGGGAGACACAGAATCCAAAGCAGACTCCAGGCTCTGAGCTGTCAGCACAGAGCCTGACAGGGGCTTAAACTCACAAACTGAGATCATGACCTGAGCTGAAGTCAGATCCTTAGCTAACTGAGCCACCTAGGTGTCCCGATGTACCCAAACTTTTGATTTTGTGAGTTTGAACTTACTTATTTTTTTCTTTTGTTGCTTTATGCTTTTGGTGTCATATTTAAGATATCATTGCCAAACTAGGGGCGCCTGGGCGGCTGAGTCAGTTAAGCATCCGACTTCAGCTCAGGTCACGATCTCGCGGTCTGTGGGTTCAAGCCCCGCTGGGCTCTGCGCTGACAGCTCAGAGCCTGGAGCCTGCTTCAGATTCTGTGTCTCCCTCTCTCTCTGCCTCTCCCCTGCTCATGCTCTTTCTCTCTCAAAAATAAATAAAAACATTTAAAAAAATGTATCATTGCCAAACTCAAGCACATGAAGATTAGCCTTATGTTTCTTCTAAGAGTTTTATACCTCTTAAATTTAATTCTTTGATCTCTTTTGGGTTAATTTTTGTATATGATGTAAGGTAAGGGTTCTGCATCACTTGTTTGCATGCAGATATTCAGCTCTCCAACTCTGGACACTGGTTTTTCCCCATTGAATTGTTTTAGAACCCTTGTCAAAAATCATTTGACCATAGATATATGGGCTTATTTCTGGACTCTGTATTCTGTTCCATTCATCTCTATCTGCTTTTATCCCAGTACCACAGTGTTTTGATTTAGCTATGTAGAAAGTTTTGAAATCAGGGAGTATGAGTCTTCCAACTTTGTTCTTTTTAAGATTACTTTGGCAATTGGAGGTTCTTTGAAATTCCATAGAAATTTTAGGCCAGCTTTTCCATTTCTGCAAGAATGGCCATTGGGGTTTTGGGAGGGACTAAATTGAACCTGTAGATCGCTTCAGGGAGTATTGCCATTGTAACAATATTACGTTTTCCAATCCATGAGCATAGGATATGTTTCCATTCATTTGTGTTTTCTTTAATTTCTTACTACTATGTTTTTTAGTTTTTAGTGTATGAATGTTTTACCTCCTTGGTTAAATTTATTCCTAAGTATCATGTTTTTTCTAATGTTATTGTAAATTCAGTTGGCCTAAAATTATTTTTGGATTTTTCATTGCTAGTGTATAGAAATACAGCTGCATTTTGTATCCCAAAACTTTGCCAAAGTCATGTATGTTTTAACAGTTTTATTGGTAAATTTTTAAAGGATTTTTTACACATAAAATCATGCCATTTATGAATAGAGATAGTTTTGCTTTTTCCTTTCCAATTTTGAGGACTTTTATTTCTTTTTATTGACTAATTGCTATGCCTGAAAACTCTAGGATAATATTGAAGGGAAGCGGTGAAAGCAGTCATCCTGTCTTGTTCTTGCTCTTAGGAGGGATCTTTCAGCCTTTCACCATTTAGTATGGTGCTACTTTAAACCCTCTATTCCTGTATTATTATTTTTTATCATGAAAAGATTCTAATATTTTTACAAATGCTTTTTAAAGCAGCATTGAAATAATCATGTGGATTTTCCACTCATTCCATTAATATGGTGTTTTACATTAGTTGTTTTTCATATTCTTGAACCACCATTGCATTCCTGGGATAAATTCCACTTGATCATAATATGTCATCCTTTTAATGTGGTTGGTACTGGATTCAGTGTGCTAGTATTTTGTTCGGGAATTATGCACCTATGTTCATAAAGGACTTTGTTCCTTTTTTTTTCTTGTGATGCCTTTATTTGGCTATGATATCAGAAGGATGCTGTCTTCATAGAAAGAGCTAGGAAATGTTCCCTCCTATTCTGCTCTTTGGAAGAATTTGAGAGGCATTAGGATAATTTTTTTTTTAATTTTTTCTTGGAAACTCACTAGCAAAGAGCTCTGGTCCTGAGCTCTTTAGAAGGGAAGGCTTTTTTTTAAATGTAAATTTTAGTTACTTAAAATACAGAGCAATATTGGTTTCAGGAGTAGAATTTAGTGATTCATCACTTACATACAACACCCAATGCTCATCACAAGTACCCTCCTTAATACCCATCACCCATCCAGTCAATCTCCCACTAGAAGCGTGGGGGTGGGCGGTTCTTGATTACTAATTCAACCTCTTTACTTGTTTAGGATTTATTTTCTATGTCTTCTTGAGTAGGTTTCAGTAAATTGTATGTTTTAGGAATCTGTCAATTTCATCTAGGTTATCTAGTTTGTTGGTGTAAAACTGTTCATAATATTCTTGTATAATCTTTTTTGTTTTTGTAAGATTGGTAGTAATGTTCCCACTTGCTTTTCTGATTTTGGTAGTTTGAATCTTCTTTCTTTTTTCTTAATCAATCTAGCTAAGGTTTGTCAATTTTGTTAATCTTTGCAAGGAACAAATTTTTTGTTTTATGGAGTTTATTGTTTTTCTATTCTGTATTTTGATTTTCTGATCTAATCTTTGTTATCTCCTTCCTTCTGCTACCTCAGGTTAAGTTTGCTCTTCTTTTTCTATTTCCTTAAAATGAAAAGTGATATTACTGAACTGAGTTCTATCTCCCTTTTAAGTATAGACATTTATAGTGATAAATTTCTCTTTGAACGCTGCTTCACTGTCGTGCAAATATTGGCATGTTGTGTTCTTATTTGCGTTTTTCTCTATTTTATCTTTTTCTGTGTTTAAATTTTTGGTAAAATATGCATAACACAAAATTTACCATCTTAATAATTTTTAAACATAGAGTTTAATGGTATTAAGTACATTCATAATGTGTTATCATCAGGAATATCCATCTCCAACCCTTTCTACCTTATAAAACTAAAACTTTCTACCCATTAAACAGTAACATCCTATTTCTCTATCCTCCCAGGCCCTGGACTGGAAACAGCTATTCTACTTTCTGTCTCTATATAATTTTGACTAATATAAGTACCTGATTTAAGTGGAAGCATAAAGTATTTGTCTTTTTGTGACTGGTTGATTTTATTTAGCATCATGTCTTCATAATTCATCCATATTGTAGTATATGCAAGAATTTCCTTCCTTTTTAAGACCGAATAATATCCCATCATATGGATATGCCACATTTTGCTTATCCATTCATCCACTGATGGACATGTGGATTGCTTCCACATTTTAGCTATTATGAATTATGCCGCCATAACATAAGTGTACACATACTGCTATCAATTCTTTTGGTTAAATATACATACCCAGAAGTGAAGTTGCTGGATTGTATGTTATTTCTATATTTATTTTTTTTTAGAAACTGCCATCCTGTTTTTTGCAGTGGATATACAATTCATTTTACATTCCCACCAACAGTGCACAAGGGTTCCAATTTCTCAACATCCTTGCTAACACCTGTTATTTATTTATTTTTTTTGATAGTTGTCATCCTTACGGGTGTGAAGTGGTATCTTGTAGTTTTGAGTTCCATTTCCCTAATGGTTAAGGATGTTGAACTTTTTTTTTTTTTTTTCATGTGCGCAGTAGTTATTGTATATCTTCTTTGGACAAATGTCTATTAAAGTTCTTTGCCCATTTTCAGTCCAGTTTTTTATTTTTTGGTTTTTGAGTTGTAGGAGTTCTCTTTATATTATGGATATTAATCTCTTATCAGATATATTGTTGGCTAATATTTTCTTCCATTTTGTGGCTTGCCTTTGACTCTGTTGATAGTATCTTTTTTTAAAGTTTATTTATTTATTTTGAGAGACAGAGAAAGTGAGCATGCATGAGCAGGTGAGGGGCAGAGAGAGGGAGAGACAGAATGCCAAGCAGGCTCTAAGCTATCAGCATAGACCCTGATGCAGGGCTTGATATGACAAACCATGAGATTATGACCAGATCCAAAATCAAGAGTAGATGCCTAACTGACTGAGCCACCCAGGTGCTGCTATTGTGTTTTTTGATGTACAGCAGTTTTTAATTTTCATCAAGTCCCATTTGTCTATTTTTTCTTTTGTTGCCTGTACCTTTGTTGTATTTAAGAAATCATTGCCAAATCCAATGCTGTGAAGTTTTGCCCTGTTTCCCTTTTAGAGTTTTATATTTTTATTTCTTCCATTTAGGCGTTTCATCTATTCTGAGTAAAATTTTGTATGTGGTGTTAGGTAAGTGTCCTATTTCATGCTTTTGCATGTGGATATCCCGTTTTCCCAACACCATGTGTTGCAAAGGCTCTTTACCTATTGAATAGTCTTGTTGCCTTTGTCAAAACCATTTGACCATGTTTGCCCATTCTTTCTGGGCTTTCTATTATTTAATTTTTAAAAAATGTTTACTTATTTTTGAGAGAGACAGAGACAGAATGCAAGTGGGTTAGGGGCAGAGAGAGAGGGAGACACAGAATCTGAAGCAGGCTCCAGGCTCTGAGCTGTCAGCACAGAGCCCCATGCGGGGCTTGAACTCACGAGCTGTGAGATCATGACCTGAACCGAAGTTGGAAGCTCAACTGACTGAGCCACCCAGGTGCCCCTGGGCTTTCTATTCTATTCCATTGGTTTATATGTCTGTCTTTATACCAGTACCACATTGTTTTGATTGCTGTTGCTTTGTAGTAAAATTTGAAATGAGCAAGTGTAAGATCTTCAGCTATATTCTTTTTTGAAATTATTTTGGCTATTTGGGGTACTTTCAGATCTCATGTGAATTTTGGTTGGGCTTTTCTATCTCTGCAGAAAATGTCATTGGTATTTTGATAGGGGGTGCATTGAATCTGTCGATTGTTTTGGGTACCATTGACAACTGAACAGTATTGTCTTCCAGTCATGAACATAGTATGTGTCATCCATTTATTAGTGTCTTCTTTAACTTCTTTCAGCAGTGTTCTGTATTTTCCCACTGTACAAGCCTTTCACCTCCTTGGTTAAGTTAGTCCGTAGGTATCTTACTCTTGTTGATGCTATTGTAAATGGAATTGTTTTCCTAATTTCCTTTTAGATTGTTCATTGTATAGTAATGCAACTAATTTTTGTGTGTTGAGTTTGTATCCTGCTGCCTTGATGAATTCATCGATCAGTTCCAACTCTGAGACTGTTTAGAATCCCATCTTTGACCCATTGGTTATTTTAGAATATTTTGTTTATTTTCTTCATAATCTTGAATTTTCCAGTTTTCCCACTTTCACTCTGTGATTTCTAGTTTCATTCCATTGTGGTTAGTGAAGATACTTTGTATGATTTCTCATGTCATCAATGAATAAAGTTAGTTTTAATCTCACATTTTATGATTTTTAATCTTGCCTTACATACTGCGTAGTACACTGCTTGTTCCCAGTCTTAGGAGGATAGTGTTCAATATTTCTCATTAAGTATGATATCAACTAGAGTTTTTTTCTGAGATACCTTTATGAGCTAATATTTCCTGGTTTGCTGGGAGTTTTTAGCATGAGTGGGTGTTGAATTCTATTAAATTTTTCACTAGTTGTAAGAATTCTGTAAGTTTTCTAGTTTAGTCTCCTATTTTGACAAATTACATTGTTTAATATTAACCTTAATGTACCTCACCAGAAAGCTTGCTGCAGCTGGGCTGGCTGGTCACTGATGAGTACACACCAAACCAGAGATCAATGCCTGCTAAGAGACTGAGGGAAGTATGAGAGCTCACATATACCATGTTTATAGATCTACAGGGTATCAGGCTTCATCCACTTGGAACAGTGTTGGAAACCATCCTACCCCTCCTCAAAGATGGTGTAAAAAGAGACTAAGGGCTAGCTGGTGGTCTGTAGACAGGGACATTCATGCAGACCCTGGGCTCTATGTTTGTTACTGAGACATAGAGGGTAAAACCACTTTGTGGCTCTGACCTTGCTCAAGTTCTGATCCATCCTGCACACCCCACCATGAGGTGGAGATAGGAATGGAAAACCTCAGCTCCAGACAGGCTATGTCAATAATAGGGACAGCTTGGTGTGATACCAGGTGTGGCCTGGATGGGACCCTAAGGTATCTGAGCTGAAGACAGAGGTGAAAGTAGCATTGATAATAGTGACATGCAGGCATTCTTGTGACACTTTATGAAGTCTTCTTTATCCTGCAAGATATGCTAGAAAGTAGCTGACATTTTCTGTTGTCATGCAGCAACAGATATTGTAAATAGAGACTAAAATTATCTAAGATAATTAATTATGGACTAGCCTATTTAAGAGACACTAAAGAGCTGCTAGTTTCAGCTCAGAGATGTAGGAAGCTAGAAAGAATTTCACTCCTACCATGACAAGAGAAAAGCAGGACCAACTTAGAATTAATGACTTTTAAAAAAGTGTTTTATTTATTTTTGAGAAAAAGAGAAAACATGGGCAGGGGAGGGGCTGAGGGAGAGGGGGACAGAGGATCTGAAGCAGGCTCTGTGCTGAGAGCAGCCAGTCAGACAACCAGATTTGGGGCTCAAACTCTTGAACTGTGAGATCATGACCTGAGCTGAAGCTGGACGCTTAACTGAGTGAGCCACCAGGCACCCCAGAATTAAAGACTTTATTGAATCCATTTGAAAACTGAGGTTGCAGGAGATATAGCTAACATGAAATCTAGAGAAAGTCAGAAATCCTGAAGTCAGTCAACAAACAGCACATTTCACAAAAAGGAACAAGGATAAGAAGTCTAGCAGATTTCTGATCATGAACCATAAAAGGAAGAAAACAATGAAGTGACATTTTTAAAGCGCTGGGGAGGAATGTCAATCCAGATTCTCTAATTAGCAAGAATATCTTTATTTTTATACCTTTAATGAGAAGCAAAGACTTTCCAGCACCACCACACCCCCCAAATCCCCAGAGGATTCAGTGCCAGCAGAAACTTGGATCTATATAAAGTAAAGCATAGGAAATGGAACAAATGAAAATAAAATGTAGCGTTTTATTTCTAAGTGCTCCAAAATAGTAAGTCATATAAAGTAATAATAGCAACAATGTGTGTCGTTATAGCATAAGTAAAAGTAAAATATATGATAAATATTGGACATGGAATTGGAGGGAGGAGTTGAGAACATACTGCTATAATTTTCTTACACTACAAGTGAAGAGGTATAATATTTGAAGATGCATTCAGATTGTTTTAAAATGTATATTTAAACCCTGAGACAATAAGTAAAAAAAAATTCACACAGAACATCCACCCAAGTATGCTATATAGAAATCATCTGAATCATGTTCTTGGACTATAATATAATTTAATTAGAAAGCATTAACAGAAAGATAGCTTTAGGGAAAAAAAATCTTTGTAATTAAACAACCAATTTCTATACAACCCATGGGTCATAGAGGATGTCTCAAAGAAAATTTTTTAATATTTTGAAAATATGAAAATGAAAACACAACATACCAAGATTTAGGCTTTAGCAAGATTTATGGGATATACTAACTTGGAAATTTAGAGCATTCATTTCCTATATTGGAAAAGAAGAAAGATATTATTTTATTTTATTTTTTAAAGTTTATTTTGGGGGAGTGGTGCGTGAGGGGGGGGGCAGAGCGAGGGAGAGAGAGAATCCCAAGCAGGCTCCACGCTGTCATGGCAGAGCCCGACACAGGGCTCAATCTCCTGAAATGTGTCATGACCTGAGCCAAAAGCAAGAGTCAGATGCTTAACCTATTGAGCCACCCAGGTGCCCCAAAGGAAGAAAGATTTTAAAAATCAGTAAGTTATGTCAAAGAAAAACAGAACTGAGGGGCACCTGGGTGGCTCAGTCAGTTGAGCATCCTACTTCAGCTCAGGTCATGATCTCACAGCTTGTGGGTTCAAGCCCCGCATCAGGCTCTGTGCTGACAGCTTGCTCAGAGCCTGGAGCCTGCTTCAGATTCTGTGTCTCCTTCTCTCTCTCTGCCCCTCCCCCGCTCATGCTCTGTCTCTCTCTGTGTCTCAAAAATAAATAAATGTTAAGAAAAACAGAACTGAACACTTGTTAAAATGGATTTTATTCTGACTACTATAATAAGAGAGAGATACTGCGGTGTAAAGTAAGCTCAATTTCAAATAAAACAAAGGGAACTGAGGTTTTTTAAAGGAGAGCAGATAGTGACGAAACAAGGACTCTGGGGAAGTGAAGCAGAGGGGAAAAGAAAGGGACTGGGGACTTTAAGGAATGGAAAATTGCACAAAGAATAGGTGAAGATGTTCTGGCAAGGTGGGTGGACAGTGTACATTTTGTGGTTTGGCTGCATGACGTTTTCTTGAGCGAAGACTCAGCATGAGGGCTGGGGTCCATTAGGGACACAGCTTGGTGCAGGTGGATGCCAGGCTGTAGTTTGGTCAAGTCCCTTAGAAAAATGTTTGCAGATGTCATTTGTGCCGAATGGGAATTCACAAACGTCCCTTCTCCTGTTCAAGAGAAAGGTTAGATTTTTTTCTCATAGAACAAACATAATTGCAACACTTCAAAGTCCTTGAGAAAGGTCCAACCTTTGCTCCCAATGACTGTGTGCTTAGAGTGGTAGATGTGATGATCAAAGACATTTAGCAATATTGTTGGCAGCAGCACAATGGTCCCATAAAGATGTAGATACACTTAAGAGACCAAAATATGACCATTAATATTAGTATAAAGATGCCAAGTTTGGTTAAGTCTCAGCATATTGTTTGGAAAAGTCACCTGGGCTGCCAAGGAGTTCATACCTAAGCCTCCATCATACACAACTAGAGAAAGGAGAGGAAATTAAACATAAAGCAAGTATAAGGTAGGAAATACTAAAGATTAGAGCAGAAATCAATGAATTTGAAAATGGGAAAATAATAGAGAAAATCTAAGATCAATACAATTGATGAGCTTCTGGATAGTATGACCAAGAAAAAAAGAGAAGACACAAATTTGAAACAACAGGAATGAAAGAGAGAACATAACTAATGATCCCAAAGGAATTTACATATTAACAATGGAATGCTACAAACAATTCTAAGCCTCTAAATTTGATAACTTAGATGAAATAGACCAATTACTTTTAAAATACCAAAAGTCATTCAAGAAGAACTAGATAGCCTGAATAGCCCTATATCTATTTTAACAATTGAAGTTATGGTTTAAAACCTCCTGTATATTTATCAAAAAATACCAGTTATGCACCATTTGCCACCAAATGGAAGGAACAGGAACACCTTCCAACTCACTTTTTTCCCCATTTCATTTCATTTTATTAATTCCAGTGCATTTAGCATACAATGTAATATTAGTTTCAGGTGTACAATCTAGTGATTCAACACTTCTACACAACACTTGGTACTCATCACAAGTCGTATGGTATCTCTCTATCTCACTGACTTATTTTGCTTAGTACAATCCTAGACAAGAAGAACCTCCATATTGTTTTCTAGAGTGACTGCACCAGTTTGCATTCCCACCAACAGTGCACAAGGGTTCCCCTTTCTCCACATCCTCACCAACACCTGTTTCCTGTGTTGTTGATTCTAGCCATTCTGACAGATGTGAGGTGATATCTCATTGTGGTTTTGATTGGTATTTACCTGATGATAAATGATGTTGAGCATCTTTTCATGTGTCTGTTGGCTGTCTGTATGTCTTCTTTGGAAAAATGTCTGTTCATGTCTTCTGCCCATTTTTTTAACTGGATTATTCATTTTGGGGGTATTGAGTTTGATAAGCTCTTTATATATTTTGAATACTAACCCTTTATCAGATATGTCATTGGCAGATATCTTCTTCCATTCTGTAGGTTGCCTTTTAGCTCCATTGATTGTGTCCACTGTGCAGAAGCTTTTTATTTTGATGAAGTCCCAATAGTTTATTTTTGCTTTTGTTTACCTTACCTCAGGAGACATATCTAGAAAGAAGTTGCTATGGTTGATGTCAAAGAGGTTATTGCCTGTGTTCTCCTCTAGGATTTTTATGGTTTCATGTCTCACATTTAGGTTTTTAATCCATTTTGAATTTATTTTTGTGTGTGGTGTAAGAAAGTGGCCCAGCCTCAAGAAGTTAAAAATAGAACTACCTCACAATTCACAGTCCAAGTGTCCACTGAATGATGAGTGGATAAAGATGTGGTACATATATACAATAGAATATTACTCAGCCATAAAAATGAAATATTGCCATTTGCAACAACATGATGGAGCTAAGAGAGTATTATGTTAAGTGAAGTAAGTCAGTCAGAGAAACACAAATACCATGTGATTTCACTCATATCTGGAATTTAAGACACCAAACAAATGAGCAAAGGGATAAAAGAGAGAGAGAGAGGCAAACCTAGAGACAGAGTCTCTTAAAAATTTTTAAATTTTAATTCCAGTATAGTTAACATTTAGTGTTATATTAGTTTCAGGTGTACAATATAGTGATTCAACAATTCTTTACATCATTACTCAGTTCTTATTATGGTAAAGGTACTCTGTTAGCAAATTGATGGTTACCAGAGGGGAGGTGGGTGGGTGGGGATGGGTGAAATAGGTGATGGGGATTAAGGAATGCACTTGTGATGATCACTGGGTGTTATATGGAAGTGTTGAATCAATATATTGTAGACATGAGACGAATATAACACTGTGTGTTAACTAACTGGAATTTTTTTTTTAAAAAAATTTTTTTTTCAACGTTTATTTATTTTTGGGACAGAGAGAGACAGAGCATGAACAGGGAAGGGGCAGAGAGAGAGGGAGACACAGAATCAGAAACAGGCTCCAGGCACTGAGCCATCAGCCCAGAGCCCGACGCGGGGCTCGAACTCACGGACCGCGAGATCGTGACCTGGCTGAAGTCGGACGCTTAACCGACTGCGCCACCCAGGCGCCCCAACTAACTGGAATTTAAATAAAAATTAAAAAAAAATAATAAACTTATGTGTAGAAGCAAAACAAAAACCACAAAAAACCCTATATGCTAATGTCAATGGCAGTGTCCTTCATAATAGCTCCAAACTGGAAACAACACAGACATCTTTCTTTCCTTTTTTTCTTTTTAAAGTTTATTTATTTATTTTGAGAGAGACAGAGACAGTGCAAGTGAGGGAGGGGCAGAGAGGGAAGGAGAGAGAGAATCCCAAGCAGGCTCTGTGCTGTCAGCACAGAGCCTCTTGTGGGGTTTGAACCCGCAAAACTGTGAAGTTATGACCTGAGCAGAACCAAGAGTTGGACGCTCAACAGACTGAGGCACCCAGGCACCCCAACAGAGACATGTTTCAATAGATGAATAGCTTAAACATTTGGTATGTCCATATAATGGAATATTTTCTGAAAATAATGGAATATTTTCTGCATATAAAAAAATTTTCTGCAAATTTTCTGCAAACTATTGGCACACACAGCAAATTTTATTTTTCCAGGAAGTTATGCTGAGTGAAGAAAGCCAATCCCCAAAAGTTACATAATCTGATTGTATTTATTACATTCTCACAATGACAAAATATAGAAATGGAAAACAGGCTAGTGACTTTTAGAGGTTAAGGGGGGATAAGAGGCTAAAAGGGAGAGGGTATGTCTATAAAATGGCAACATGAGGCATCCTTGTTTTGATTACATGTTCCGTACCTTGGCTGTATCAATGTCAACATCCCACTTGTGACATTATACTACATTTTTGCAAGAGGTTACTATTATTTCTTACAACTACAATACACAATGATCTCAAAATGAGAAGTTTAAATCGATATTTAAAAAATCATGGTAGGAGGAAACATCCAGTACCATTAAGTATGATGTTAGCTGTATGCTTTCTTAGCTGTCCTTTATTGAGTTTAAGGGACCTACTTTTTGTTCCTACTTTACTGACAGTTTTTATCTTTTTTTTTTCTCGGTACCACAAACAATATTTAATTAATTAATTAATTAATCACTCATTTTTTAAAGTCTACATCCAAATTAGTTAGCATATAGTGAAACAATGATTTCAGGAGTAGATTCCTTAATGCCCCTTACCCATTTAGCCCATCCCCCCTCCCACAACCCCTGACGGTTTTTATCTTGAATGGACATTGGATCACCCCAAATATTTTTTTTAATCTATAGAGATAGCCATTTAATTTTCCTTATTTTGTTCATATGTGATTACTTGATTTTCAAATTTAGACCAATCTTTTATCCCAGGAGTGAATCCAACTTCACCATGATGGTTCCTCCCCCCCCCCTTTTTTTAATATATGAAATATATTGTCAAATTGGTTTCCATACAACACCCAGTGCTCATCCCAAAAGGTGCCCTCCTCAATACCCATCACCCACCCTCCCCTCCCTCCCACCCCCCATCAACCTTCAGTTTGTTCTCAGTTTTTAACAGTCTCTTATGCTTTGGCTCTCTCCCACTCTAACCTCTTTTTTTTTTTTTTTTTCCTTCCCCTCCCCCATGG
>NW_024412429.1:0-12742 GCF_014898765.1 Herpailurus yagouaroundi | reverse complement strand
TCAATACCCATCACCCACCCTCCCCTCCCTCCCACCCCCCATCAACCTTCAGTTTGTTCTCAGTTTTTAACAGTCTCTTATGCTTTGGCTCTCTCCCACTCTAACCTCTTTTTTTTTTTTTTTTCCTTCCCCTCCCCCATGGGTTTCTGTTAAGTTTCTCAGGATCCACATAAGAGTGAAACCATATGGTATCTCTCTTTCTCTGTATGGCTTATTTCACTTAGCATCACACTCTCCAGTTCCATCCACGTTGCTACAAAAGGCCATATTTCATTCTTTCTCATTGCCACGTAGTATTCCATTGTGTATATAAACCACAATTTCTTTATCCATTCATCAGTTGATGGACATTTAGGCTCTTTCCATAATTTGGCTATTGTTGAGAGTGCTGCTATAAACAGCACTGGTAGGAATTTATCCAAGGGATACAGGAGTACTGATGCATAGGGGCACTTGTACCTCCCCCCTTTTTATATTGCTGGATTTAATTTGCTAATGTTTAGCTTGAGATTTTTGTGTCTGTGTTCAGATAGAGGCCTGTAGTTTCCTTTTTTTGTCTAGTTTCATTTTAAAATTTTTATTTAAATTCCATGGGGTGCCTGCATGGCTCAGTTGGTTAAGCGACTGACTCTTGATTTTGGCTTAGGTCACGATCTCATGGTCGTGAGATCAAGCCTCATGTCTCAGAGCCCCCTTGGGATTCTCTCTGTCCTCTCTTTCTGCCCCTCCCCCCACTAGCATGCGCTCTGTCTCAAAATAAACAAACAAATAAATAAATAAATTCCAGTTAGTTAACACACTGTGTAAAATTAGTTTCAGGTGTACAATGTAGTGATTCAACACTTCCATAAAACACATGGTGATTGTAACAATAAGTGCATTCCTTAATCCCCACCATTTATTTAACCCATCCCCCTACCCACCTCCCCTCCGGTAACCATCAGTATGTTCTCCATACTTAGGAATCTGTTTCTTGGTTTGCTTTGTTCTCTTTTTTCTCCTCTTTGCTTGTCTGTTTTGTTTCTTAAATTCCACATATCAGTGAAATCATATGGGATTTGTTTTTCTCTGACTGACTTATTTCACTTAACTTAATACTCTCTAGCTCCGTCTATGTCATTGCAAATGGCAAGATTTTGTTCTTTTATTGTGTGGCCGAGTAATATTCCAGTGTGTGTGTGTGTGTGTATATATCTTCTTTATCCATTAATCATTTGGTGGAGATAATGTTATCTATAACAGCATATAGATTTCTGTGTGAAAATAATTTTTCATTTCTCTCAGATAAATTCCCAGGAGTGCTACTCCTGAATTATGTGGTAATTGTATTTTAAGGGCTTTTTGAAGAACTGCCAAACTCTTTTCCAAGAGTGACTGTTTCATTTTACATTACAACTAGTTATATTTGAGTGATAAGTTTCTTATGAAACTTGTTGGCACCTTGCCAACATTTGGCGTTGTCATTTTTAAAATTTTAGTTATTCTGATGGTTGTTAGTTGTAATAATCAGCCTGGCCCCTTTTTTTTTTTTTTTTTTTTATGTTTGCTCTCAGCTTTTAGGCTTCTCTCCTCATTCTTCTCCCTGTGTCTCAACTTTGGTCAAAGTGATAAGAAATCCCAAGCTTTCCTTCCTTTGGCACCAGGAGGAGATTCAACACATGGGACCCCTGTTCTCATGTGTAAACCCTCACCCCAGCCACATCCCTACCCATAATAATAATAAAAAAGAAATCAGGCCGTTTTCCTTTACATTCATTCATTCCCTAGTCATTTTGGATCATCTCTGGAGGTTTGTCCTGCTCTCCTCAGAGCCTCATTATGTGAGTAATAACCCTCTTTCTATTTCTTGATCTGTCTGTGGCGTCTCCAGTCTCGATAGATGATTTCAGGAAAAAGTCAAGTGGAGGGATAAGGAAGTCTTGAGACACATAGGTAGGCAGTATTAGACACATTTCAGTGTAAGTGAACTGAATATGGAGTGAAGATTATGGTAATTCTAAGTTTTCCAGTTTCAGTAGAGCACTGGGTCCACCTGCTGGAGGTAAGAGATTGAGAACATGATGGAGGTAATATATAACTTGGCTGTTGGTTTTTATATTTTTAATTTGACCGTATCTACCTTAATGTTTCTTATGTTAGTCAATCTTATAACAAACATAACAACAAAATATAACTAGTGTGAGATAGGTTTTGTTTAGCAGAATTTGTGTGACGTATTTATATATGCTACAAAAACTATAATTTGTAAATATGAGCTATATAATACAATAAACTTTTGGGAACAATATAATTGCACAGATGCTACTGGTATTCAATGTGCATAGAAAGACAGAAATATTAAAATATATAGATTTAGAATTAATTATTTGAAATAAAAGTTCCTCATAATATATAAAAACAGTCTTTAGGGGCGCCTGGGGGGCTCAATTGGTTAAGCGAGGGAGTCTTGGTTTCGGCTGAGTTCATGGTCTCATGGTTCGTGGGTTTGAGCCCTGCATTGGGCTCTGTGCTGGCAGCACTGAGCCTGCTTGGCATTCTGTCTCCCTCTCTCTCTGCCCCTCCCCTGCTCTCTCTCAATCTCTCTCTCTCTCAAAAATAAATCAATAAACATAAACAATAAAAAAAAGTCTTCAGAATAGGCCAAATAGTCTCTCATTGGTTGGGATGCTGTTGTCTGGGCAGGAGGAGACCATCCTTCCTCCCGCTGGGATAGTAAAGGAGTAGGTACAGTAGCATCAAGTTGTAAGGTGCTTCTCTTCCTATTGGGTCTGCAAATGATGTAGAATGGTAGAGCTCTCAGAGCTCTCCCTTTTGGCCTCTTGACTCCATTTTAAACAAAGTTTATTTTTATTAATTTCCACGGAACATATGATATTCCCTATCTTCATAAACATTCAATTCTGTTCTTTAAGAATCTCAGTGATTCCTTGGTTTGGTGTAGCTGAACATTTGACGATCCTGCAGGAAAACTCCCTGAAACTTGATAATATACTCCTCAAAGTTACTTTTAATATTTACATTCATAATCAAATTATTTGTCTATAGGATGTGCTGGACTTGGTTTGAAGATCTAAGAGAGACTGAACGACAATGATTTCCAGTGACAGAATTTTTGGGATCTTCTTTATCTTTCAAACTTGTATTGGTTTCATGGGGAATTCTTTGTTATTTACATTATATATGTACACTTTCTTAGTTCTTCCTCATAAGAAGAAGCCTGTAGATGTGATTCTAGCCCACTTAACTTTGGCTAATGCCCTGACACTTATATTCAGAGGGGTTCCAAATATAATGTCATCCTTTGGAATGAAGCTGGAGATGAGTGATACTGGATGTAAAACAGTGCTCTATATTCAGAGAGTTACCAGGAGTATTTCTCTGTGCACAACCGCCCTTCAGAGTACATTTCAGGCAGTGACTATCACTCCAAGTGATCATAAATGGGCCTGGCTCAAGAAGAAAATCTCTACATTCATTCAACCTTCTTTACTTTTCTTCTGGACGATCAACATGGCCATCTATTCCGTGATCATTTTAAAAACTGTGGCCAGCAGGAATACCACTGAAGGTGGAATTGGGTATTATACTGCTTCTTGTAAAAGCAGTGCATATGATCGACAGACGTCATCAATATTTCTAAGTACTGTATTCATTCGAGATTTGTTCTTCCTCTCCCTGATGACATGTAATAGTATCTACATGGTGAATATCCTTTTCAGACACCACAGAAAAGCTCAGCACATTCGCAGTACCATCCAGTCTTCACAAAGCTCTCCTGAAAACAAAGCTACCCATGTTATTCTCATATTGGTGAGCTGCTTTGTTTTCTTTTACTGGACCAACACCTTTTTTACTGTTTATTTAGTTTATCTAGCTAAGAAAAACTATCAACTGGAGAAATTTAGTAACTTTTTTTCCTCATGTTACCCGACCATCTGTTCTTTCTTTCTGATTAAAAATGAAAATAGAATTCCTGGAATACGTATCATGAAAACAAGAATCAGAATTTTTTCTTCCTAAAGAAAAAATTGATTATATGAATACTCCTTAGCACTCTTCTGCACCATAGGAGTCATTTGTATGAGTACAGAGTAACATGCTTATCAATGATATGAGGTACTTAAACAAAATTTTTTTAATGTGTACTCATTTTTTGAGACACAGAGACAGAGCGTGAGTGGGGTAGAGACAGAGAGAGAGGGAGACAGAGAGTCAGAAGGAAGATCCAGGCTCTGAACTGACAGCACAGAGCCTGACGTGGGGGCTCTAACTCATGGACCGTGAGACCATGACCTGAACCAAAGTCAGACACTTAACCGACTGAGCCACCTGGGTGCCCCAAGGTACTTTTTAAAATGAATAGAATTTATTGTCAAATTGGCTTACATACAACACCCAGTGCTCATCCCAACAAGTGCCCTCTCAATGCCCATCGCCCATTTTCCCCTCTTCCCATCCCCTATCCACCCTCAGTTTGTTCTCTGCATTTAAGAGTTGACATGAGGTACTTTTATAGTTCCTATTGTAGTGAGTTAACAATCTGAAGAGCTATACTTAAGTTATTGTCAATTTATGAAACATTTTAGACATTAAATGTAAGGTTTAGATTATGATGACATATATATAAGTTTAAAATTTCATAAAATAATAGTACATATGTGATGTAGAATGTTTTGTGACATAGGAAATACTATTTATCATGCAATAAACAGACATCAATAAACCCCCCAAATGACAGAGGTTAACTTTTGGTATAAGCTAACCTTAACTCTAAACAAGATGATGAAATATGTGAAATATGTGTTTATTAAATTGTACTCTATGCTTTTGCATGTCAGAAATATGTCATATTTAGTTTTAAAAATAAACATAATCATTAATATTTGCATATAAATTCAGAAATGTGTTCAAATTTTCAATAGTTTCTTACCTCCATTTAAGATAAAGGAGGAACAGTAAGAAATAAACAAGATCCCAAAACACCTTAGAAGATTTTTGTTCTCAGAACTGCTGAACATATATGTGACTTGAGCGTTTAATTGAAGACAGAAGGAAGAAGGGGGTAAAAAGGTCAACATCCAAGAACTAGGTATCTTCCACAGGTAGAGAAAATAAGAAAGCTTGTCACGGCTACATGCTCAGTTTATGGCATAGTGGAAGAGTGCAGACCGGATGGTTCTGGTGTGTGGTTAGGAATTACGGTGTAGATTCAGGTTTAGGCTTAGGGCCAGAGTCTGGGGTTAGGGGCTTGGGGGCAGGGTCAGGGTCAGGGTTAAGTTTAAACATAACTAGCCCTTTCCCCCTCCTCCATCCCTCTGGGTCTCCAGGGCGCACAGGATTTGCCCAGGGTCACATATTAGCCAGGTGTTGAGCTGGAGTATTGATTTTCTGCCCTTCAGTCCCGGGCTCTAATAGAAGAGTGAAATGTCTACATGGTCACTGACTGCTTCAAATCCGACTCAGCCCCAGTCAAGTATTGTGGGGGCGTCAGTGGTCATGTATTGTTCTTTCCACTCTCCCATCTGGGAAGTGCTTCTGGCCCCATTCTTCCTGGGCAGCCCCAGGTTCTGGCACAGAACTGACCCGTGAGGGCATTCAGTAGATACGTGTGGATTTATACCGGATTGGGTGCAGGCGTCCATCAGTCCCATGTGCACCCTTCTTGCAGGTTGGTGGGGCCTTCCTGGCACTCTTCACTAGGATGCACCCCGGTTTGCTTATGGATTCATCTTTTGAAGCACATCCTGATTTCTTTAAGTTTTTAGCCAGCCACTATAAATAGAGCTGCTAGGCATAACTGCGTGCTAGTTTTTATCTGGAAACAGTTCTTTAAAGCAGTTGTCCAAATACTAGAATTGTGATTGTTGGATACTAAGGTGAGATTTACTTAGCTTTGAAAAAGCCAAACTGTCTTCCAAAGTGGCTATACATGCATCCCCAGTGTAGTGTTCCTGTCATTCCTCACTCTCCAGCAACTTGTATCCTCTCTCTCTCTCTTTTTTTTTTTTTTTTGGAGTTTTGCATTTCTAAAAGGTGTGCAGTCTACCTCACTGTTGTTTAAATTTGTAATTTCCTAATGATAGAGGATGTTGAGGATATTTGTGTTTGCTTGTTTACTATCTATACATCTTCTTTGTCCTGTGTCTTCAGATACTTACCATAGTCAATTAGGTTGTTTGTTTTCTTATGGTTAAGTTCTGAGAGGTTTTTTTTTGTATAGTTGAATTTGCAAATATGTTCTTGCAGTTTGTGGATTGTCTTTTAGTTCTCTTTCACAGAGTAGAAGTTTTAATTTCATAAAGTTCACATTATCAAGTTTTTTCTTTTGTGGATTGGTTTTGGTGTGGTGTTAAAACTCATCACCAAACCCAAGATTGTGTTCACTTTCTTTTATATTTTTTGCTATATTGAGAGTTGTGAATTTTATTTATTTAAGACATTTTAAGTGTTTATTTATTTTTGAGAGAGAGAGAGAGAGAGAGAGAGAGAGAGAGAGAGAGAATGGGGCAGGGTCAGAGACAGAGAGGGAGACACAGAATCTGAAGCAGGCTCCAGGCTCCGAGCTGTCAGCACAGACCCTGACTTGGGGCTTCAATCCACCAACGGTGAGACCGTGACCCGAGCTGAAGTCCAATGCTTAACTGACTGAGCTACCCAGGTGCCCCTGATAGTTGTGTATTTTAAAATTATGTACAATTTTGAGCAGATTTTGGTGTAAGTTGTAGTTTTTCTGTGTATTTCATTTCATTGTATATGCTTTCCAATTAATTGTTCCTTAAGTATTTCTGCAAAAGCCGGGATATTGGACCTCCATTTCAGTTAGAAATCTCCAAAATTTGCTGGGTTCAGCTGGAGCCCTGGGAGAGGGCAGGTGCCTCCACTGAACGAAGCGCACAACATCCTGCACCACCTCCACCGTCCGCAGGGGGCGCCCCAGCCCGCCTCCCTGACACGGGCGGGGCTTGCGTGCTCTGCCGGCCTCTTTTACCTGTGGTGGGAGGAGCCCGGCCTCCTCAGGACCCGCTTACTGGGATTCCGGGGGACGTGGTGCTGCGTCCACAGGGACAAGAACCCGGCCTCCTCAGGACCCGCTGTGGAGACTTCGGGAGGACGAGGGCCCGCGTCCACGCGGACAACAAACCGGTCTCCTCAGGACCCGCCGCGGGAGGAGCAGGTGAGGAGAAAGGGAGGCGGGGGGAGGAGGAGCTTCCGGAGCGGGGACGCTGAGGGGCGCGGTGTTCAGGGGACCCGGCGGGGAAGGGCCCGGCGCGGCTTCGTGCTAGGTGACCCTGTGTCCCCCGCGGGGCTGTGCGCGCGGCTCTTCCCGCTCCGGGTCTTCCCGCTCCAGGCTCCGGGGCCGCGGGGCCGCGCGTCCTGCTCCGCGCCCACTCGGTTCCCGCCGCATCCTCACGCGGTTCGCGGTACCGGAACAGGTGCCCGGGCGGTGCTCGGGCTCCCGCTCCCGCCGCTCTGGCCGCGCGGGGTCTCTCCCGCCTCCGCGTGCGGGTCGGGGTGTCCGTCCCGCGTCTGCGACGGCGTCGTGGGGAGTTCGGTGCGACGGCCCCGGATCTGCAGATCGTCCCGGGCAGGACGGACATGGTCACAGGGTCGGTTTCTCCGCGTCCAGGAGCACAGAGTAGCTTTCCGCCCCCGTGCGTCTTCCTCCGTTTCTGTCCCCAGTGCCCTGTCCTGGGACAGCAGGCCTGCCACCTCCTTGCTTAGATTTCCTCTGGGGCACGTCGTTCCTTCTGCTGCGGTTGTAAATGGGACCGTCTCTTACTTTCTCTTTCCGACGGGTCGTCAGGAGCGTGCAGACGTGCACGTGGTGTGTGTGTGCTGATCTCCTATCCTGCGAGTGTCCTCGTTTATCCTTCCGTTGCCCTTGGAAATAACGCCGCCACTTATGCTACCAGCAAAAGTGGGTTTATTCAGGAGTAGCGGAGAATTGCCATCCGGGCCCAGCAAGCTGTGGCAAAACCGCGGCCGGGTGAGGAGCACACGGAGAAGAACGCTGTTTCGCGGAGAAGAGGAAGTTGGGAGGCTGGTTTTGAAGCGAGGTCCGCAGGAGGAAAGCAGGGCTGCAGGGCGAGGAGGCGCCTCCCGGGCCCGGCTGCAGGCGCGGTGGGTTTCCTGTAGGGGCCGCAGGGCACAGCTTCCCCTGGTGGGGCCTGAGCCTGGGGGTTCTCTCTGCGGAGGGTTCTAATCTTGGGTCTGTAGCCGTGGGTTGTTCCCGAGCCTGACCCTGGGTGGTGGGCTCCCCCTTCCAGCCTCCCCTCCCCACCTCCCGAGTCCACTTCGGTGAGATGTCCCTTCACTGATTTTCGCAGTTCTAACAGCTTATTAGTGGAGTCTTGTGGAAAATCGGAATTCCAAATCCCACTGCTTCCGCTGCACCCAAGACACGTGGCCACGATAGAACCCTCTCACGTGCCTGTGGCTCACGTGCTGCCTCCTGCAGGGCACATGGCCTCCACCGTGGGTGATCTGGGTTTGGGCAGGGCGCGGCCTCCATCACAGGGTTGACGTCATCTCCGCTTCTGTGGTGTGGGGCTGACAAGGTTGTTTGCAGGAGTAAGGTACTCTGTGACTTCAAACGTGCAGTGAACGCGTCACAGCAGCACAAATGCTTGTTATCTGCGCACTGAGATTCCCCAGTCCTTGTTTCTTTACCACATTTGCCACTTCACACAATACTTCGGTGCATTTTACCCCCAAACAGGGACACTCTCCTGAGAAACCACCACAGAACCCCAAATGAAGAAATCCTTGCGGTCTCCACATTGTAACCTAGACCACAGGCCCACTTCAACTGTCTCCACCTGCCCCACGGTCTGAAAGGTGTTTTACATCCTGATCCATTTTATTTTTCTGGAACTTTCCCTTATTTGTGTAACCTGGATGGATTAAAAAAGTTTTCTTTTAATATTTATATTTTTGAGACAGAGACAGAGCATGAGCGGGGGAGAGGCAGAGAGAGAGGGAGACACAGAATTCGAGCTGTCAGCACAGAGCCTGATGCGGGGCTCAAACTTGTCAACTGCAAACTTGTCAGATCATGACCTGAGCTGCAGTCAGACGCTCAACTGACTGAGCCACCCAGGAGCCCCAGTAACCTGGATGGATTTAAAGAGCAAGATGGTTCCAATCTGAGTGGCCTTTCCGGAAGGCTTCTGTCACTTAGGATGTTTTCTGTGTTCATCCATGCTGTGACATGTATCAATTCTTCATTCATTTTTTCACCATGATTAGACACAAATAACATTTACAGTTTCAAACATTTCAGGTATACAGGTCTATGGCCATAACGACGTTCACACTTGTATATCATTCTCCAGAACTTTTTCATGTTCCTGGAGGGAAACTCTGTATCTAATGAACCCTAACTCCCCCTGACCCTTTTCCCTTCACCCCTGTACCCACATTCCACTTGGTGTCCCTGAGTTTGATTTCGCTGGACCTCACATAAGTGGAACCTTATAGTACTTGTCCCTCTGTGGCTGGCTCATTTCACTCAGCATAATAACTGCAAGGTCCAATCCATGCTGTAACGTGTGTCAGAGTTGCTGTCCTTTTTAAGGCTGAATTGTATTCTGTTGTGTATGCACCACATTTTATTTATTCATCTGTCAGCGGTCATTTGGGTTGCTTCCATCTTTTGGCTGTTGTGAAGAATGCTGCTATGAATATGGGAACATGAATCCTGCTCTAGGGTTTGCTTTCAATTTTTTTAGGGTCTATATGCAGAAGTGGGAAATCTGTGTTAATTTTTGAGGAGCCACTATACTGTTTTCTACAGCTGTACCATTTTATTTTATTCCTTTATATGGAAGAACAATATTGCTGTTTATGGATCAACCCCGTTTTGTTTATCCATTCACTTACCAAGGGACATTTGCATGGTTTCTACCTTTTGGCTACTGTGATTAGTGCTTCCATGTATGGTTGTGAACATGCTATTTTTTTTTTTTTAAATAACTGTTGTCAATTCTTTGGGATATACATCTAGGAGTAGAATTGTTGAGCCATACAGTAATTCTGTTTTTTATTTTTCTTTTTTCTTTTTGATGAAATGCCAACGTGTTTTACACAGAGGCTGTATCAATTTACATTTCCACAAGCAAGGTTTGAAGTTTCCAATTTCTCAACATCTTTGCCAACATTTGTTATTTTGTAGTTTTCCTGATTATAGCAATTTTAGTGTGTGTAAAAAGGTATCTAACTATGTTTTATTGTTTTTTAGTTTATTTTTGAGAGAGAGCTAGGGAGAGAAAACAGGGGAGGGGCAGAGAGAGAGAGAGAGAGAGAGAGAGAGAGAGAGAGGAAGAGAGAGAATCCCAAGCAGGCTCCACTCTGTCAGTGCAGAGCCCATTCCAGGGTGAAACTCATGAACCATGAGATCATGGCCTGAGCGGAAATCAAGACTCAGATGCTTAACCTACTGAGCCACCCATGTGCCCCTTTAACTGTGATTTAAATCTTCATTTCCATAAGGACTAATGATGTTTAACATCTTTTCATGTGCTATTCACCATTTGTATGATTTCTCTGCAGAAGGGTATATCCAAGTCCTTTGTCCATTTTAAAAATTGGGTTGTCTTTTTGTTGATGAGTTGTACAAGTTCTTTACATATTCTGCATAACAGATTCTTATCAGATAAATAATGTGCAAATGTTTCCTTCCTTTCTGGGGGCTGTATTTTCTTTTTCAGGATAAAATCTTTTATGTATTAAAGGTTTTTAACTTTGAGGAAATTTATCTATTTTTTCTTTCCTTGTGCTTTGCTGTCAGATCTAAGAGCATTGCTAAATCCAAGGCTCTGAAGATTTATCTACATTTATTTCTTCTAGAGTTTATAATTTTACCTCTGACATTTAACCTTTTGATCCACTTTGAGTCAATGATTATGTGGTGTGAGGTAAGGGTCCAATTTCATTCCTCTGCACATGGGCAGCCAGTTGTCTAGCAGCCTTTGTTGAAAAGACCATTATTCCCCAGTGTAATGTCTGCTCTTGTCAAAATTCAGTTGACCATAGATGAAGATGTTTATTTCTGGGTACTCTATTAAATCCCACTGATTTGTATGTATATCTTTATGCTAGTATCACAATGTCTTATTTACTGGTGCTTTGTATTAAGATTTGAAATTTGGAAATATGGGTTTCAAACTTTGATTTACTTTTTCAAGATTGTTTTGTTTATTTTGTGGTCCTTTGATTTTCCATAGGACTGTTAGGATTAGCTTGTGCTTCTCTTCCCAGAGGTCTTTGTGAATTTTCCAGGGAATCACATTGAATCTGCATGTTGCATTATGTACTATTGCCGTTTAGCAATAGTAAGTCTTTTCATCACTATGAGGTGTGTTCAAATTTATTTAGATGTTCTTTAATTTCTTTCAGCAGTGTTTTGTAATTTTTAGTGTACAAGTATTGTACCTTGATTGCACCTATTCCCAAGTATTTTATTAATGTTACCTAAAATGGAATTGTTTTCTTAAATTCCTCTTCATATGATTCATTGCTAGTGTATATAAATAAGAGATATTTTTGTGCACTGATATTTTGTCATATAACTTTCCTGAATTAGGTAACTAGCTCTAATAATTTTTTATTGATTCTTTAGGAAATTCTATATATAAGATGATGTCATGTCTGGTGTCTGAATAGACATGGTTCTACTTTTTCCTTCCACATGTGGTTGCCTCTTGTCTTTACTCCTCGCTTTAAAACTTTCAGTACAATATTGAGTAATGGGTGGGAAACACAGCATCCTGGCCTGTTTGCATCTCTGAGGAAATCTTTCAGTCTTCAAAACTGAGAATGATGTTTGTAGGTTGATTAAAAAATGATCATTTATTCATATTTTCTTCAGTGGTTATATCATTAACTAGCATTGGATTTTGCTTAGTGCATTTTTTGCATCAATTAATAGGATCACAGATTTTCAGGTAAATAATTATTGTGGTGCATAACATTGCCTGGTTTTACTATGTTAAACAACCCTTGAATGTCTGGTGCACTTCCTACAGGTACACAATACTTTGAGGAGCTTTGGGTTTTATATTGCTATTATACTCTGGAGGATTCTACACATAGGTCTTTTTCTGGTTTTATAATGTAGTGATGTGATATTGTTGTGAAAGGTATGAGGGTTTAAAGATATATGGCCGAGGCTGAAGAGGGCATGGGTTTTGATTGCAGTTGCTTAAAGGTTAGGGTTATATTTATGGTTAAGGTTAGGGATTGTGGGTCAGATCTGAGTAAGTAAAAGGTGAGCAGGTGGAGAGCCAAAGTGAAAGTCAGGGTATAGATCAGACGCCTGTGTAAGGAAGAGAGTCAGATTAAGATTTGGATTCAAGGTAAGGGTAAGCATTGGAGGACAGGGATAGATAAAGGTTAGGGAGTAGGGATTAGGGGATAGATGAAGGGTTAGGGTCAAGGGATTAGGGTTGGGTTAGGGGTTAGGTGTTAGGGTTAGGGGATAGTGTTACGGTTTAGGGTTTAGGGTTAGGGTTAGGGTTGGAGTTAGGGCTAGGGTTATGTTTAGGGTAAGTGTAAGGTTTGAAGGCTTAGAGGGTTAGGGTTAGGGTAAGGGGTTAGGGTTACGGTTAGGGCTAGGGTTAGGGTTTATGGTTAGGGTTACGGGTTAGGATTAGGGTTAGGGTTTAGGGTTGGGTTAGGTTTAGGGTTAGGGTTAGGGGTTAGGGTTAGGGTTAGGGTTAGAGTTAGGGGTTAGGGTTAAGGT